>NC_073385.1:11735783-12085783 GCF_028641065.1 Leucoraja erinaceus
CGTTTAGTGCAAGATCTGTCCATCAAAGTCTGGTTAAAGACAGTCTGAGGGTCTCCAGTGAGGTAGATGATAGTTCAGGACCTAGTTGTGATAGGATGGTTCAGTTGCCTGACAGCAGATGGGAGCTGAGTGACAACATCTATATTCTAATTAATTTGGACAGGAGAGCTTTTGTGCTAAACATGATAGCAAAATAATCTAATCCTTTCCGCCTGCACCTGCTCCGTATCCCTCCATTCCCCACATATCCATGTGCCTGTATTAAACACCACTTTCCTATCTGCCTCCATCACCAGCCCTGACAGCTCGTTCCAGGCTCCCACCGTCCCCCGTGTAGAAAAAAGCTTGCCTACTTTAAACTCTACCCCCTTACCTTAAAACCATCCCCATCGTCTTTGACAATTCCTCCCTGGGGAATAAAGTTTCTAAGCTGTTACATTTTGTTCTTAGCTCCCCTCCTCCCTTTCTCTGTATCTTAAACTTGCTTTATATCTAACTATTCCCAGTACTGCCTCGCCAACAGTCTGTCTGTCCTTTCTTTGTTTTGTTATTTTCAGTATGTGTTCAAAAGTATGTTTTAGTGTTCCTTGGTTTGTTTGATGTGAGGGGGTGGGGAGGGGGGGGTGTGTGGTTGGGGGAAACTTTTTTCCAATCTCTTACCTCAACGGAGATGCTATTTTTTTTCATATCGTATCACACTCCGCACTGCAGCCTTAAATCGTGGAGTTGGCGGCCGTTCCTGGAGACCGACGGTCGCTCCAAGCCGTGGGAGTCTGTGGGACTTTAACATCACAGAGCTTGCGACCCCTTTGCCGGGGATGGAAGCTCCAACCGTGGGGCCTGTGGACTTTATTGTGAAGCCCGGTCTCTGGTAAGAAGAGGCCGACTCAGGAGCTCCATGCCGCGGAGAGAGTTTCAACCGCCCCGACGCGGCAGTTTCGATCACCCCGACGGGGGCTTCGATCAACGGATGCGGGGGATTTGTTCGCCCGGACTGTGGATAGTTTGACTGCCCCGACCGCGGGAGAACAAAGAGGAAGAAGATTGAACTTTATTGCCTTCCATCACAGTGAGGAATGTGGAATCCACTGTGGTGGATGTTTATGTTAACTGTTATGTAGTTGTGCATCTCGTTGCTTTTCACTACAGTATGGCTGTATGGTAACACAAATTTCACTGTACCTTAACTGCTACACGTGACAGTAAACTGAGCTTGAAACCTTGAAATATTAACTCAATTTGCCTCTCTGCAGATGATGCTTGACCTGCAGAGTGTTTATAGTACGTTCTGCTTTATTATTTCTTACTTAACTTGCAGGTCACAGCATTACAAGTGCACATCTAGGTACTTCTTAAAAATGCCTTGGGTTTTGCACCGTTCCCTTCACCCTCTCTGGCCACCAGAAAACACATTACCGCCTAATGAGGCGCGGTCAATGTAACGTTGGTGACCGACCTTCTCAGCCAGTGCCCTCCACTAATGTCCTCATTTCAGTTCTACACACAAGGTTGGAGATAGAATAATTTTGACAATGGAAATGTCTTCTTGTTGGAGCTTAGAGAGTCCAGAGTCAAGAGAGTTTTATTGTCATATGTCCCAGATAGAATGATGAAACTCTAACCCGCACCAGCACAACAGAATACGCAAGCATATTGGCAATCCTTTATTGTCATTCAGACCTTCCGGTCTGAACGAAATTTCGTTGCCTGCAATCATACATATAATAATAAATAACAAAACACACAATAAACACAAGTCAACATCCACCACAGTGAGTTCACCAGGCTGCGATGGAGGCAAAAGTCTCGTCCCTCCTTGTTCTCCCTCTGTGCTGAGGCGATCCAGGCTTCCGTACACTGTAAACAATATAATAAACGAGAAAAAAAGTATACTCACACATACACACACACATATCTTATGATTATAAGTGATAGGTGTAGAATTAGGCCATTCAGCCCATCAAAGTTACTCCACCATTCAATCATGGCTGGTCTCTCTCCCCCCTGCCTTCTCCCCATAACTTGACCTCCATAGCCTTCTGTGACTAAGAATTCCACACATTCTCCACCCTCTGATCTCTCCTCATCTCCTACCTAAAAGAACATCCTTTAATTCTGACACTATGACCTCTAGTCCTAGACTCTCCCACTAGCGGAAACATCCTCTCCGCATCCACTCTAACCAAGCCTTTCACTATTTTGTATGTTTCAATGAGGTTCCCCCCTCATCCTTCTAAATTCCAGCAAGACAGGCCCTTCGCTGCCAAATGCTCATCATATCTCAACCTAATCATTCAATAGACAATAGACATTAGACAATAGGTGCAGGAGTAGGCCATTCGGCCCTTCGAGCCAGCACCGCCATTCACTGTGATCATGGCTGATCATCCACAATCAGTATCCCGTTCCTGCCTTCTCCCCATATCCCTTGACTCCGCTATCTTTCTCCCCATACCCCTTGACTCCGCTATCTTTAAGAGCTCTATCTAACTCACTCTTGAGAGCATCCAGAGAATCGGCCTCTACTGCCTTCTGAGGCAGAGAATTCCACAGATTCACAACTGGGTGGAAATTATTTTTCCTCATCTCTGTTCTAAAGAATGATTCCTGGGATCATTCTCTGTTCTAAAGAATGATTCCTGGGATCATTCTTGTAAACCTCCTCTGGACCCTCTCCGGAGCCAGCACATCCTTCCTCAGATATGGTGCCCAAAGGCAGCCAGAGTGAAACGACAGCGTGGACACAAACTAACTGCACAAACCCTTGGGTCCGGTGCTCCACTTCATAGCTCTTAGATTGCTTTTAGATCCAGCAACCTATTTCAGAAAAGAAGCTGGAGCAATCTGTGCTTCAGATTGGAGAGTTCATCAGTAGGATGGCTATTTGATTAATGTTGGCCCAGTTAAATTCTCATCTCTCCCTCGTCCCCCGAAATGAGATTTTTTAAATTTTATTATTTATTTGCAAATCCCAAGGAGGGTGGGGAGCTGGCAGCCAGGGAATTCAATAACAAATTGCATGCACTGCATATTTCACGTCTCAACAGCTTGGAGGCTATCTAGCAGAGCAGGGAAGGGTTTTATCTCCAGATTTTTAATGAGTCTTCAGCCAAAGCATTTGATATTCAGAGGGAAAGCGAGAAGGACAAAAATACAGCTAAAGGTGAACTATCTTGCAAAAGAGCTATTATTTAAAACAGATCCGATAATTCGGTGAAGATTAACTTGCCAGACTGAGGCACCGCCAAATGCTCTTTTGTAGCTCAGATAATGAATGCGGTGGAGTGATCTTTAACAATGCTGAATAAACAGAAGTAAGCTTGGATTATTTCAGAGTTTGCAGAATGTTTTTCAAAGAAACCTGCCTTGTCCTATTCATACTGACCCTGATGAAATACGAGAAATAGCTTCTAAAGTCATGCATTGATATGCTGTTTCATTTTAGATGTTAGACACAAAAAGCTGGAGTATCGCAACGAGTCGGGCAGCATTTCTGGAGAAAAGGAAAAGGAATATGAATCAGTCTGAAGAAGGGTTTCGACCCAAAGTCACTTACTCCTTTGCTCCAGAGATGCTGCCCGACCCACTGAGTTACTCCAGATTTTTGTGTCTATCTTCAGCATTAACCAGCATGTGTAGTTCCTTCCTACACATCTTTTTTTTTATGTTAGGCTGGTAAACCTTCTCAGAAATGCTTCTAATGGATTTTATTCCTTTCTTTAAGAAGGAAATAATAATGTGCACTGTGTTCCTGATGTGATCTCCTCAATATCTTATATCACTGGGGCCGCACAGTGGTGCAGCGGTAGAGCATCAGAGACCCGGGTTCGATCCTGACTACAGGTGCTGTCTGTGCGGAGTTTGTACGTTCTCCCTGTGACCGCATGGGTTTTTACCAGGTGTTCCGCTTTCCTCCCGCACTCCAGGTTTGTAGGTTCATTGGGTTCTGTAAATTGTAAATTGTTCCTAATTTGTAGGATAATGCCTTTGAACAGGGTGATCACTATTCGGTGCAGACTAAGTGGGCCTAAGGGCCTCTTTCCATGCTGTATCTCTAAAGTCTAAAGAAAAGTTAAGTGGAGCATAATGTTTGGCTTTATATTCATTTCGCAAAGTAATCAATAATAATATTCTGAAGATAGACACAAAATCCTGGAGTAACTCAGCGGGTCAGGCAGCATCTCTGGAGAAAACGAATACATGATGTTTCCGTTCGAAGCCCTTCATCCGACTGGGATAATAATATTCCATTGGCTTTCCGAATCGGTTGCTTTTTGCAAATCGTGAATTAGAGTCATCGAGTCATAGAGTGATACAGCGTGGAAACAGGCCCTTGAGACCAACTTGCCCACACCGGCCAACATGTCCCAGCTATACTAATCCCACCTGCCCGCGTTTGGCCCCTATCTCTCCAAACCTGTCTAACTGTCTCTTAAGCGTTGGGATAGTCCCTTCCTCAACTGCCTCCTCTGCCAGCTTGTTCCAAACACCCACCCTCTGTGTGAAAAAGTTACCCCTCAGAATCCTATTAAATCTTTTCCCCTTCACCATAAACCTATGTCCTCTGGTCCACGATTCACGTACTCTGGGCAAGGGATTCTGTGCATCAACCCAATCTATTCCTCTCATGATTTTATACACCTCTATAAGATCACCCCTATAATTTGGACATCTTAACTCCCCTGCATCTCATCACAGTCACATCTGTGGAGTATTTTAAGTTCCTGGGAACCATCATCCCCAAGGACCTTAAGTGGGGGGCCACCATCGACTCCACAGTCAAAAAGGCCCAACAGAGGATGTACTTCCTATGGCAGCTGAGGAAGCACAATCTGCCACAGGCAATGATGGTCCAATTCTATACGGCCATCGTAGAGTCTGTCCTCACCTTCTCCATCATGGTCTGGTTTGGCTCAGCCACCAAGCACGACATCCAGAGGCTGCAGCGAATCGTCCGATCAGCTGAGAAGATTATTGGCTGCAACATTCCCCCCATTGACGAACTGTACACTGCAAGGGCCAGGAAGCGGGCGGGTAAGATCATCTCTGACCCCTCTCACCCTGGCCACAAACTCTTTGAATCACTACCCTCTGGAAGGCAACTCCGGACTGTCAAAGCTGCCACAGCCAGACATAAAAACAGCTTTTTTCCACAAGTAGTAGCTCTACTCAATAACCAAAAATCTGTAGCCTCCTTTTGCTCTGGTATTTTATTCACATGTTTAATCAATAATGTTTTATTATTAATGTTTAGTGTTTTATGTGTCATTCCTAACTGTCACTATATGTCATGTTGTCACTTGCGGGCGGAGCACCAAGGCAATTTCATTGTATGTGAATATACTTGGCCAATAAACCTATTCATTAAAAAAAAGCTTATACATTTTTCCTTCAAAATGGTCTTTCCCATTTTATACTCCATTTGTTAGAACTTTGCCCAATAGCAACTTAACTGATGCATATCTCTTTGTAGACTCCTTATCTCCCCTTCACAACTTACTTTCCTACTTATCTTTGTGTTATTGGCAAATTTAGCAAAAAATAGCTTTCGTGCTTTCATCGAAGTGATTTATGTAAGCTGAAGACCAGCATCTATCCCTGTGGCACTCCATTCATTACAGCTTTCCAACCAGAAAAGACCCATTTATATCAACTCTCCGCTTCCTATTAGCTAGTCGTTCAGTCGACACCACTATTTTGCATTCGCCACTGTAAACTTTTACTGTCCCCAGCAACTTTTTATGTAACATCTTAACTTGGAATCATAGTCAAACAGCGTGTAACTAGGCCCTTCAACCCAACTTGCCCACGCCGACCAACATGTCCCATCTACAAGTGTACCACATGCCTGTATTTGGCCCACATCCCTCTAAACCCACCCTACCCATGTACCTGTCTAAATGTTTCTTAACCTGACTCAACTCCCTCCTCTGGCAGCTCATTCCATACACCCACCACCTTTTGTGTAAAAAGGTTAATCCTCAGGTTCCCATTATATATTTTCCCCTTCGCCTTAAACCTATGGCCTCTGGAACGTCTAGAAATCTGATTGCATAACATCCTATTGTTGCCCGAATAACCACACCATGTGCTAGTTCTTCAAAGAACTCCAATAAATTGGTCAAACATGAATTAGTTTAGTTTAGAAATAATGCATTGAAGCAGGCCCTGAGGCACACGGAACCTTTCATGTGCTGTCTGTGTTGAATTTGCAATTTCTCGCTGTGACCATGCCAGTTTCCTTCTACATCCTAGAGACGTGAAGGTTTGTTGGTTAATTGTCCTCTGTGAAATAGCCCCGAAAGTGTAGGGAGTGGATGATAAAGCTGGATAACAGAGAACTAGTGTGAATGAGCAATCGATGGTCTGCATGGACTTGATGGGCTGAAGGGCCTGTTTATTTATTTATTTTTTACAATAGGTGCAGGCGTAGGCCATTCGGCCCTTCGAGCCAGCACCGCCATTCAATGTGATCATGGCTGATCATCCCCAATCAGTATCCCGGTCTTGCCTTCTCCCCATATCGCCTGACTCCGCTTTCTTTAAGAGCACTATCTAGCTTTCTCTTGAAAGTATCCAGAGAACCGGGCCTCTGAGGCAGAGAATTCCACACTCACAACTCTCTTTTTGAAAAAGTGTTTCCTCATCTCCGTTCTAAATGTCTTACCCCTTATTCTTAACTGTGGCCCCTGGTTCTGGACTCCCCCAACATCGGGAACATGTTTCCTGCCTCTAGTGTGTCCAAACCCTTAACAATCCTATATGTTTCAATGAGATGCCCTCTCATCCTTCTAAACTCCAGAGTGTACAAGCCCAGCCGCTCCATTCTCTCAGCGTATGACAGTCCCGCCATCCCGGGAATTAACCTTGTAAACCTGCGCTGCACTCCCTCAATAGCAAGAATGTCCTTCCTCAAATTACGGGATCAAAACTGCACACAATACACCAGGTGCGGTCTCACTAGGGCATGGCTGTTTTTCTAAAAAGGTGACTGACCGACGGTGCACTGCAACAGTGTTTGGTGAGGAAAATTCCAGAAGGAGACAGCTTGGAATTAAAATAACTGCAAGGAGATGGTGGCGCTGGCTTAACAGCTGCGGCCCACCTGCAGTCCGTCTGTTTTTTTTCTTTCGTTTTGTTCCTTGTCATGTTTTAGTTAATTTTGTTTTATTAAGTTGTGTATGTGTGTGGGTGGGGTGGGAGAAACATGCTTTGGTCTCTTCCTTCGGGGGATGCGACTTTTTCTTCGGTCGTATTCCCCGTCCCCGTCTCCGTCTGCGCCGAGGCCTAATGGCGGAACTGGCGGCACCGGAGCTGTAGCAGCAGCAGCAGCGGTAGCAGAGACCCGACTCGGCCCTCGGAGCTGTGGCGGAGGCAGCAGCAGCGACCACCCGCGGAGTTTGAACCATCGCCTCGGCGCAGAGGGAGAACAAAGAGGGAAGAGGCAGAGACTTTAAGGTTTTGCCTTCCACCACAGTGAGGAGGTGTTTGGTGAACTCACTGTGGTGGATGTTAAATTTGCGTTGATTGTGTGTTTTTGTCATTTTTTAAATTATATGTATGACTGCAGGGAAACAAATTTTGTTCAGACCGAAAGGTCTGAATGACAATAAACGAATCTAAAAAAAAAAGGATGCCTGTGGATTCTGCAGGTTGTTTCCAAGTTTGATTTGCCATTTTGCCACGTTCCATAACAGGATAGAGATCACTGCTGCCTGGTAGATCATGAATTTTGTGCTACCTCTTGCAATGTAGGTGAGTACAGGGCTTTGCTGTGAATCATCATGGCTGGAGGGCGATGTTTTACAGCAGGTTGTTAAGGACTTTGGCCATGCATACGATCATCGAACGACCCATCCTCCCACCTGCAATGATCAACGAGTTGGCAATGACTTCAATCTCAGCTTTGGGCACCTGCATATGGTAGCTCCATCACTAATGAGCAAATGACCTTGGTTCTGGAGTGTAATAGCTGTAGGTGGAAGACTTTTCCATTAGTTCTGAAGATTAGTTCCACTTCGATGGAAAGTTTGACAAAAGTGGGAAGCAAAGCTGAAGCAAGAAAGTGTTGGTACATGAATAGGATTGTTATCATAAGGAATATGAGCAGTATTAGGCCATTCGGCCCATCAAGACAACTACATTAAATCATGGCTTATTTATCTCTCCCTCCTAACCCCTGTCTCCTGCCTTCTCTCCATAATCTCTGACACCTGAACTAATCAAGAATCTATCTATCTCTGCCTTAAAAATATCCACTGACTCAGCCCCCACAGCCTTCTGTGGCAAAGAATTCCACAGATTCACCACCATCAACTGTTGCTGAGGAATATGGGCCAAATCATACTGTATGACTCTATGAATCTATGTTGAAACAATGATTAACACTGATTTAGAGTCATAGTGATACAGTGTGGAAATAGGCCCTTCGGCCCAACTTGCCCACGCCGACCAACATGCTCCATCTGAACTAGTCCCATCTGCCGGCTTTTGGCCACTATATCCCACTAAACCAAGCCCATCCATGTACCTGTCTAATTGCTTCTTAAACATTGCGATAGTCCCTGCCTCAACTACCTCCTCTGTCAGCTTGTTCCATACACCATCTACACTTTGTGTAAAAAAATTACCCCTCAGGTTCCCACTAAATTTATCCCCCCTCACCTTAAACCTATGTCCTCTGGTTCTCGATTCCCCTAGTCTGGCCAAAAGACTGTGTAGATTGGTTATTTCCTACTAGCCAATTGTAATGCTTGTTAGTAGTTGCTCGGGCCAATGTGCGTTTTATGCGTTTTAAACTCTTGCGCAAGAGTTTACCCATGCCATTCAGTATGAGTAGCTGCTAGGAACTATAATGTTCTGCAGACTGAATCTGTAAGTACATTTAATAAACATGTGTTGTATCCCGATATGTGTTTGACTTGACTTATTACATGGTGTCAGAGAGTGAGTCTTACCTATTCTGTTCACATTTGTCGGGTTTATTTACATTTTTTATTTGTTTTTGTTTTATGTGCCAGTTATCTCTATCATGGCAAACTCAGCTTGCCATCCTAGTCCTTTGATCTTTGACTATGACATTGCTGAACACTGGCATCTCTTAGGGCGTGACTACACTCACTATGCTCGCATCGGTCTTCGAAACGACCCTCCTGATGTGCGTGCTTCTGTTTTGCTCAAATTAGCTGCCCCAGCCCGCCTACAACGGATGATGATGCAGCAGCAGCGGTTTGATTTCAACGTTGTCTATACGAATGGCAAAGACATGCACACAGCTGATACGCTATCAAGAGCCCCACACAAAACCAACAAACAACAACTCTCTGAACAGGACCAGTTCTCAGTAATGAAGTTATCGTACGTGCCGACTGATTGTTTGAGCCGCCTGGCAGAGCACACGGCTGCTGACGAGACTTTACAATTGCTGTCCGCAGTCATCCGGCGCGGCTGGCCGGATAAACAACACAACACCCCGCTCGCAATCCGCCCATACTTCCTGGTTCGCGACAAACTGGTGTTACAGGACGGGATTATAGTCAAGGGCCACAAGGCAGTTGTCCCAGCTACCATCCGGGACGAGTAATACAACGCCGTCCACAGGGGCCACCCCGGCGTGGAGGCAACCTTACATGCACAAAGCATGTTTTACTGGCCTGGTATGACCAAGTACATACGTGACAAAACTGAAGTCTGCTCCATCTGCAAAAGCCTGACGCCACACCAGCAGAAGCCACACCCGGTTCCTCCTCTCCCGTTGTCCACGTTAGCCACCGATATATTCGAGTGGCATGGGAAACACTATCTGGTTCTTGTTGACTCTTATTCGGGCTGGTTCGACATCGATCTACTCCAAACCATTACATCTGAAGCAGTTGTTGAGAAGTTGCAGCGCCACTTCTCCGTGCACGGCGCTCCTGCACGTCTTCTGTCCGAGAACGGCAGACGGGTCACCAGCCAGTCTTTCAAGAACTTTGCAAAATGATGGGACTTTCGACATATCACCAGCGGCCCTGTGTTCGCGCGGTCCAACGGACCCGTCGAACGAGCCGTCCGAAGTGGAGCGTTCTTACCTTGCCAAATCAGACGTCTACCTAGACCTGCTCAACTTAAGGAACATTGCAAGGGATCCCATGCTGGATTCCCCAGCCCAATAACTGATGTCTCGCCAAACCCATGCTCCCCTCCCTGCCTGTGTCCCAGCAGCTTTTGCAGCCACAGGTTCGTTCTCCGTCTGCGATCCAGAAACAACTACAATCCAAACGCGATACACAGAAAGTGTTCAAGAAGGAACTGCCGATGCTGGAAGATCGAAGGTACACAAAATTGCTGGAGAAACTCAGCGGGGTGCCGCAATAACCTACCTGAACTCCCGGTGGCTCAGCACTTCAACTCCCCCTCCCATTCCCAATCCGACCTCTCTGTCCTGGGTCTCCTCCATTGCCAGAGTGTGCAACACCGGAAATTGGAGGAACAGCACCTCATATTCCGCCTGGGTAGCTTGCGTCCTGATGGCATGAACGTTGAATTCTCCCAATTTTGCTAGCCCTTGCTGTCTCCTCCCCTTCCTTAACCCTCGAGCTGTCTCCTCCCATCCCCTCGCCCTCGGGCTCCTCCTCCTCCCTTTTTCCTTCCTTCTCCCCCTCACCCCCCATCAGTCTGAAGAAGGGTTTCGGCCTGAAACGTCGCCTATTTCCTTCGCTCCATAGATGCTGCTGCACCCGCTGAGTTTCTCCAGCAATATTGTGTACCTGCGATACACAGAAACGTTTTTTTTGATAAATCCAGTAAGCCACTAAAACCTCTCACCAGTGGTCAGATAGTTCGCCTCCAGACCAACAGGGGCTACAACCGTCTGGGTCACATCTACGGCCCTGCCAAAGAACCGCGCTCTTATCTGGTTGAAGCGGACGGGGCCATCTACAGACGCAACCGTCAACATATCCTTCCAGTGCAGGAACCACGTCTGCGACTCCATATCCGGATGTCTCCCGCTTTGTATTCCCTCCCACTTTTGCTCCACTGTCAGAGACCGTTTCCACCGCGGTCTCCCCGCGGCGCTCACCTATCTCATCACCTCCCTGCCCCGTCGGGTCCCCAGTTACATCTCCCGTTCCCTCCCCGGTATCTTCTCCGGTGAAAGGAGGTGAAGCGGATTTGTACAGCACACGCGCCGGACGGGTTAGCAGGCCACCCATTAGATACCGTGATTTTGTGTAACTAAATATGAGTTATTAGCGTTCCGTTACCTATATTGCTTAGACATCCTTTGTTCCTATGTCCCAATGTTTTCTTTTTGTTTCTACAAGGAAAGATGTAGATTGGTTATTTCCTACTAGCCAATTGTAGTGCTTGTTAGTAGTTGCTCCACCCAAAATACGTTTTATATTAGCAAGAGTTAGCCTATGCCATTCAGTATCAGTAGCTGCTAGGAATTGTAGACTGATTCTGTAAGTACATTTAATAAACATGTGTTGTATCCTGATATGTGTTTGACTCGACTCATTACAGACTGCATTTACCCGATCTCTGGCTTTGCACACTTCTATAAGATTACCCCTCATTTTCCTGCGCTCCAAGAATAAAGCCCTAGCCAGCTCAGCCTCTCCCTATAACTCAGTCCCTCGAGTTCCGACCACATTCTGGTTAATCTTGTCTGAACCCTTTCAAACCTGACAACATTGGGCATATCTGTGTGTGTATATACAATACCCGTGTGTGTATATAACTGGGTGTGTGTGCATACCTGTGTGTGTGTATGCCTACCTACCTGTGTGTGTGCACATACCTGTGTGTGTGTGTGTGTGTGTCTGTGTGTGTGTGTAGGCATGCCTACCTGTGTGTGCATACATGTGTCTGTGTGTGTACATACCTATGTAAGTGTGCATGCCTGTGTGTGTGTACATACCTGAGTGTGTGTATACTGTGTGTGTACATACCTGTGTGTGTGTGTATACTGTTAATACATACCTATGTGTGTGCACATATATGTGTGTATACATACCTGTGTGTGTCTGTGTGTGTGTGTGTGTGTAATAAAAAAAATTGTGTGTGCATGTGTGTGTGTGTGTGTGTGTGTGTGTGTGTGTGTGTGTGTGTGTGTGTGTGTGGCATACCCGTGTGTTGTGGGCATACTTGTGTGTGCATACCTTTGTGTGTGTGTGCATACCTTTGTGTGTATGTACATACCTATGAGTGTACATACCTGTGTGGATGTGTGTGTGTATGTACACACCTGTGATTGTACATACCTGTGTGTGTGTGATTGTATGTATATACCTATGAGTGTATATACCTGTGTGTATGTGTGTATGTATGTGCATACCTATGAGTGTATACCTGTGTGTGTGTGTGTGTGTGTGTGTGTGTGTGTGTGTGTGTGTGTGTGTGTGTGTGTGTGTGTGTGTGTGTGTGTGTATACATACCTGTGAGTATATATACCTGTGTGTATGTGTGTATGTATGTACATACCTGTGAGTGAACATTCCTGGCTGTATGTATGTATGTACACTCACAGGTATGTACACTCACAGGTATGTACCTGTGTGCGTGCATAAGCTTGTGTCTCTGTGTACATATCTGTCTCAACATCAACAGGTTAGATATCACTGCACAAAGGCAGTGAGCTGCCCAATGTTGCCCCCAGCCACACATCACAAAGTGGCAATTGACCTCAACTGGTCAATGAAAGGAGAATTGATAACTTCAAACATTTTGGAACCCTCACCCAGAGCTAATATATGACTCATGGGTTATCATTTTGTCCTCATTGCTTGGTATTGAAGCAAAGTAATTGTAAGCACTAAATCTTCATCCATCTTACCACTGTCCCCGAATGCTGTGTATGGTATTGTCACAAAAAAAAGCTCCCACTGGCCTTTTAAGGGATGAGATAAGCTCAAGAAAGCAATTTGCTACTTATTCGTAATAAATTGGACTGTCATCCACTTGGCAAGTCCAGTGAATTAAATGCCATAGGCAGGTTATCTGACTAATAGTGTGCTTTAGAAATTCATATTGCTGTGTGTTATAAACAGCAGTAAAGAGATTACTCCTCAAGGAATTCTGCACGTGGTCACAAACAAACACATGGAACAATGTTGATTAAACCTTCCCTTCTCTTTCTGTGGAGGAGGGTCCCAGTTAATCCCTGTTTCAAAATGGTTGCAGCATGAGTTATGTTTTTTCCTTCGAGGCAAAAAAAACCCAGTTGTTGGCTCATGGTAACAGAACTGAATTTAAGAACTTATGTGGTGGTGGACACCAGCCTACGTAGTTTTAAACAAGGACATAGAACATGGAACAGGACAGAGGATAGACACAGCATGCTGGAGTAACTCAGCGGGTCAGGCAACTTCTCTGGAGACAAGGAATTGATGACTTTTCAGGACGAACCCTTCTTCACAATTAAAATCAGTTTTCAGTCTGAAGAAGGGTTCCAACCCGAAATGTCTCCTATTCGTTGTATCCGGAGATGCTGCCTGACCCGCTGTGTTACTCCAGCATGCTGTGTCTACCTTTAGTGTAAACCATCCTTCCTTCCTACACATAGAACAGGATAGCACAGAAACAGGCCCTTTGGCCCTCAATGTTCATGCAATCATGATGCCAAGTTAAAATAATCTCCGCTGTCAGCACGTGGTCCATATCCCTCTATTCCCTGCATATCCATGTGCCTATCTACAAGCCTCTTACATTCATATCTGCCTCCACCAACACCCCTGGCAGCACGTTCCAGGAACCCACCAATAATGGAGACACTTCGTAGGTCAGGCAGCATCTTTAGACTTTAGCGATACAATGTGGAAACAGTCCCTTCGGCCCATCAAGTCTATGGAGACCAGCGAATACCCCGTACACTAACACTATCCTACACACTAGGGACAATAGACAATAGACAGTGTTTGAATAGTGTTTGCCAGGCTGGCGAGTCACTCGCTGCAGCTCCGGCCATGGAGCAAGCCTCAGGGCCCTCGGAGGTGTCGAAGCGTTGCGCCACTGCTGTGAGAGTCTCTGTGCTGAATTCGACCAGGTGACCGGCATGGATCAGGCTGCGGCTCAGTGCATCCTGGAGGACAACCAGTGATTGCTGGAAGTAAGTATCAAGCACTGGGAAGAAACAGTGGAAGATACTGGCCTTCAAATGGGGGTGGTTGGAGAAAGTATCCTGCTTTCCGCCTAGATTTTCACTTACTGTAACTGCAGGAAAAATGTTCCCGACGTTGGGGGAGTTCAGAACCAGGGGTCACAGTTTAAGAATAAAGGGTAGGCCAGTTAGGTCTGAGATGAGGACAAACTGTCTTCACGCAGAGAGTTGTGAATCTGTGGGATTCTCTGCCACAGAAGGCAGTGCAGGCCAATTCACTGGATGTTTTCAAGAGAGAGTTACATTTAGCTCTTGGGGCTAGCAAAATCAAGGGATATGCGGAAAAAACAGGAAAGAGGTACTGATTTTAGATGAACAGCTATGATCATATTATAACCATATAACCATATGACAATTACAGCACGGAAACAGGCCATCTCGACCCTTCTAGTCCGTGCCGAACACGTATTCTCCCCTAGTCCCATACACCTGCGTTCAGACCATAACCCTCCATACCTTTCCCGTCCATATAACTATATTGAATGGCAGTGCTGGCTTGAAGGGCCAAATGGCCTATTCCTGCACCTATTTTCTATGTTTCTCTGCTTGAGTCTATGGCAATAAAACTCGACCACTTGATTTTGAAGCATTCATGCATGGTGGAGATATAATGTAGTCATAGAGTGATACAGTGTGAAAACAGGCCCTTCGGCGCAACTTGCCCACACCCGCCAACATGTCCCAGCTACACTACCTGCTTTTGGTCCATATCCCTCCAAGCCTGTCCTATCCATGTAATAGTCTAACTGTTTCTTAAATGTTGGGATAGTCCCTGCCTCAACTACCTCCTCTGGCAGCTTGTTCCATACACCCATCACCCTTTGTGTGGAAAAAGTTACTCCTTAAAAAGTTACCTTAAAAATACTTCATACAAAAAACATTGAAATTATACTTCTACAGTGCACTAAAACATGATTTTAATACATCAAAGTCCTTATCATGGGAGGGGGGACACTGCCCCTCCAACACCCTCCCCCTCACTCGGTTGCTCCACTCACTCACCGGGTACCCCCCAGGCCAGTGATCAGTGATCGCTCAGCCTCCCTCTTTCAAAAACGCTCCGTAGCCTCTGGCTCAGACAGAGAGCACTGCCAGATGTGAGCGGGGAACTGAGGCCAGTTGTACGTGATGTCTGGATCCCAATGCTCAGCGCTTCGTGTTTCGGAGTTGGCTAATGTTATTGATTTGAAATTAGCCTGATATGTAATTAGTTGACAAAATTTTAATTTATTAATCCGGAATATCCAGGGGGATGGGATAAGTGTAATATTAAAATGACATGCAAGGTGTCAGACTGTCTGTCACAACATAGAATAGAATGCCTTTTATTTTCATTCAAACAGCTTGGTTTGAACAAAATTACATTTCTACAGTCTAAACATTACAAAAAACCCAAGCCCCACAATTTTTGCACAAACATCCATCACGGTGAATCTCCAACACCTCCTCACTGTGATGGAAGGCAAAAGTCTTCTCTCTTCCCTTTGTTCTTCTCCCGCGGTTCAGCAGTCCAACTGCAGCGTCGAGGTGACTGGGGCTCACAATGCTAAAGCCCCCAGTGGGCGATGGTAGGTCCCGCGGCTGTTTAAGCCGCACGGGGCGATGTCAGGCCCGGCTCCGAGTCATTTAAACCCCGCGATTCCAGCGGGAGAACTTGCCGTTGCGGGAGCTCCGAAAATGACAACTCCGCAGGCTCTGAGACCGGAGCCCTTAGGCTGGTCCTGGCCGGAGGCTGCTGCTGGCTCCACAATGTTAAGCCCAACGACAGGGAAAAGGTCGGGTCCCCCGTACAGGGAATAGATTAAACGGTTGCCCCACCCCCCACATATACACAGCTAAAAAATAATGAAAACTAGAATCAAAACATACATTTAGCAAGACAGAAATTTAAAGAAGCCAGACGGACTGCAGTCGAGCCGCTCCCGTTAGGCTCCACCACACTCCACTCCACATACAGCCCCAATCACCCATTATTTCCTTCTGTTAAATATTGGGAAGGTAGCACTATTGTCATTTGCCACTCAACTATTATGTTTGTATACCACACTGACTATTTCTAACCCTTCCCCCTCAAATTTCTTTGACAGGTTGAATAGAAATGTCCCCAATCTCGTTGTTTTATTAATTGAACACGTAGATGAACATCCTCAAGGAGTGTAATCAAATGGAAACTGATTCAGATGTGATGTTTAAGAGCTTGTTCAAAGAAGGGGGCATATTTTAAAGGAGTTGGGAAGAGAAGAATCGCGCCTATATTAAAAGTCGAGCAATCCTCTCTCTCCGTTATTAACCAGTCTACCTGTTGGCATGAGTTATCCAGCCAATAAATTATAT
Organism: Leucoraja erinaceus; assembly: GCF_028641065.1. Lineage (NCBI taxonomy): Eukaryota > Metazoa > Chordata > Chondrichthyes > Rajiformes > Rajidae > Leucoraja > Leucoraja erinaceus. The sequence goes on from NC_073385.1 coordinate 11,752,261, forward strand.
TTTTAATATTCGTTGCCCAATAATAGTATAAGAAATTCAGGAGAGCCAATCCGCCCGTTTCTTTGGGTTTACATAGAGTTTACATTGGGTTTATGAATTCTATGTGTTTTATAATCCCAGATAAAGTTTGTAATCAGAGAATCAAGATTTTGGAAAAAAAAATTAGGAAGGTATATCGGTATTCATTGAAATAAATAGAGAATTTGTGGGAGGAAGAACATCTTTATATTATTTTTTCTGCCTATTAGAGACAACAGGAGTGTTTTCCAGAATTGAATAAGAGCATTTAATTTAGTAACTAAATGCGGAAAGTTTGCATTGAATAGAGAGATATATTTTCTGGTTATCTGAACACCCAGGTATTTTAATTTTTCCGTAGCAAGTCTGAAAGGAAATTTTAGGTGTGTCGACTCTTCAGGTTTTATTGCCATAATTTCACTTATGTTCCAGTTTATTCTATATCCTGAAAAGGAACCGAATCCCTCTATAAGATTTAATATATTTGGAATACTAACTTGAGAGTTGGTGATATATAATAATACATCATCTGCATATAATGATATTTTATTATCGTAGTATTTAGAATTATAGCCGTGAATGTTCGGATGTACTCTTAAATTTGAAGAACACACTATATGATAAAAATCCGATTATTCACAGCACTTCTCTCACCAATAGCCAATAACCCCTTGTTCAAGCCAAAGATAAAACGTTTACTTATTGGGAAAGGCTAGGAATTAAAAAACTTGGAGATCTCTACGAGATGGGAACTCTTCTCTCATTTCAGGAATTACAGTCGAAATACCACCTGAAAGGTATTCAATATTTCAGATATCTTCAAATTCGAGACTATTTGAAAACATATACCCAAGACTACCAAACTCTGCTGCCAGATATACTAGACGAATGTATGAATAGAAACTCAGAGTCAAACAACTTAATATCATATTTGTATAACTCCCTTCTAAATATAGTAATCCCATCGTCAGAAGCAATTAGAAGAGACTGGGAAGAGGAACTAGGCCTAAAAATCCCAAAAGACAGATGGGAAGAAAACCTTTTATATATACACAATTGTTCGATTAACGTTAGACATACTTTAATTCAATTTAAAATACTGCACAGACTCTACTATTCAAAGACTAAACTGAATAAGATCTTTCCAAATGTATCTCCTATTTGTGACAAATGTCTCCTTCAAAAATCAACTATAACATTCCTTCGCCTCTTGCAAAAAATTACATAACTTTTGGAGAGGAATTTTTGAAATGTTCTCAAAAACATTAAAAACAAAACTGGACCCCGACACGGAACTGATTATTCTAGGTACGTCAGAAGCCTGCTCTGAGCTATCAATATTTCAAAGACGTTTCCTCAATTATGGCCTGATAACGGCGAAAAAACTAATACTCAAATTCTGGAAACATACATCTGCCCTTCTCTTAAAATGTGGATTACAAACATGTCTGAGACGCTACATTTGGAAAATATGAGACTTGTTTTAGCAGAAAAACCAGAGCAATTTTCGATGACATGGACACCATTCTTTGATTCATTACAAGGATAGTATGGTGCAACACAATTTTGGAATTGAATCTAATGATGGATTGGGTGGTGGGTGGGGAGGGATATGAAGCAGGTATATCATCACCTTTTCTTTTTCTTTCTGTTTTCGTCTTTTTATTTCTCTACGTCTTTCTTATTTCTTTACTTAGTCACTCTTCGGCTTCACCAAGTTGGTAGTCTAGGGGTTCTATTCTTGCACATTCACTTTCTCTCTCTCTTGCTTTTTCTCTCTTTTTTTTCTCATCTTTAGCTAAAAATTAAAATTGAAGCTGTACAATAACTGTATTATGCAATATGTCGCGGTTTATATTTTTGTACACTGCTTCTAATAAATACAAATATTAAAAAATATATTTTAAAGGAGTGACAGAGATACCTGCAGGGGATGTATGAGGAGGTTATTATTTTTCTTTAAGTTTTAGCTTGAACCAGGACATCTGAAGATTCAAAGTTTAATATAGTAATTGTGCTGATACTGACTCCAACCAACCACGTTATGAATACCATCCATTCCGGAGGTTTTATTTTTCTGATGCCATTTAGAAACATAGAAAATAGGTGCAGGAGTAGGCCATTTGGCCCTTCGAGCCTGCACCGCCATTCGATATGATCATGGCTGATCATCCAACTCAGTATCCAGTACCTGCCTTCTCTCCATACCCCCTGATCCCTTTAGCCACAAGGACCACATCCAATATAGCCAATGAACTGGCCTCATCTACCTTCTGTGGCAGATAATTCCAGAGATTCACCACACTCCGTGTGAAAAATGTTTTCCTCATCTCAGTCCTAAAAGATTTCCCCCTTATCCTTAAACTGTGACCCCTTGTTCTGGACTTCCCCAACATTTAAACTTCACTTGGATGTCAATCACTTCAATGTAAAAGTAATTGGGAATGGGGAGCAATGGAACAAACATTTGCCCTCAGTACATATTAACTGTAATATAATAATGGATGCATGCAATCAAAACAAAGATATTTTTTATCATGGTTGTGGTATGAATACCACAGAAAATATTATGTACTCTCAAGATCACATTTAATAGAATAATATTGCTTAAATATATAGTTTTTGGACTTTGCATTTCGGAAAGTCCCAGCTGAGTGGAAGACAGCAAAATACGGAAAATATTGAAGGTGAAAATGACTTTAGGACAATTTGTTAGGAAAATGAAGGAACAGAATACTTATACAGCTGAGTGAGTATAATTTTATGGGTGAGAAATTGTGTTAAACAAATTGATGACTTCTTTGACAAAGTAACTAGCATGTTAGATAACAAGGAAGACAATGGATGCAGCAAATGTTGTTATACAAAATTTGGTCTGTGAAGTGCCCCATAAAAGATTACCGCATTAGATAAGCACCTGTGGACTTGAACGTAATAGGTTAAGTCTAAGGGGTCAGATATGGGGCTTTATGTGTGGGCCAGATATATTGTCAGTGCAGAGGGGCTAGTAGCAAGGCCAAGTGTGCATCCAGAGTCAAGGTCTGGAATAGTACAAGGTGTGCAGTCAAAGCTGGGAAAATGGGAGTGTTCAGCACTGGGAACCTGAGCAGGTAAGCAGCTATGATCAGGGCAGGATAGGGGGCCAGGTATAAGGCTGGACGGGGTCAGGAATGAGAGAAGGTATGCAACTGGAGTCACGGTCAGGAGTAGTACCACGTGTGCAGTGAGACCCAGGTTGGTCGACATGGGTCAAGTGTTTGATTATAATCTGAATTCCATACATGAATACACTAAGATCATTCATGTGCTGCACCTGTTGATCAGAGCCTGGCTCTACTATGGAATGTAATTAGGAATGTTACTTAGCCTAACCTTATTCATAGCTAATCCAATTTAAAGCATAAATATTGCATTCAAGTGTAAGTTAAAAGACTTGAAACAGTATGCACCTGATTGCACAATTTCAAGCAGCATCTCCGTACCAATGGGAAGGGGGACACCCCCCTCCCCACATCTTCCCCCCACCCCCCCTCAGTCGCTACGCTCACCCGGGTTTGGTCTCTCACAATTCCTCACTCCAAACTCACCCATTATTGGCAACCCTGTGTACCCTTCATCAGAACAGAGATGTAAACGGTAGATAGTTAGTATATGGAGGTGAGAGGAGGGGGAATGGGGGAGGGGAATGGGGGAGGGGATGGGGAGACGGGGAATGGGAGACGGGGGAATGGGAGACGGGGAATGGGAGACGGGGAATGGGAGACGGGGAATGGGGGAGGGGAAAGGGAGACGGGGAATGGGGGGGGGAATGAATGGGGAGGGGAATCGGGGAGGGGAAATGGGGGTGAAGCAGGAAGTGCTAATCAATGAGTGGATTCAGGTGAGGAATGGTGGATGGGAAATGGGAGCCAGGTGGGGGAAGGAGGGGTGGAGTTGGTGAGGGTTGAGATAGCGACAGAGACTGGGAGGCAAAGGGTTGCCAGTGATGGATATGGAACCTGATATGACAGGGAAGGTGATGAATGGAGCCAGACAAGGGGGTGAAGGGCACAACGGGGAACAGCGTGGGTAGGGGAAGGTGACCGAGCAGATAGAGTGTGTGCGTGATGGGCAGAGTGAACCAGGGAGGGGTGGAGATAGTGGCAGAGGTTGGGCGGGGACGGGGACGGGGAAATAGGGGTCTGGGGGCAGCTTGGGGAGGGGTTGGAAAAGCAGGTGTTTGAGAGGACCAGAGTGAATCAGGCGGAGAGGGAAAAGTTAATGGTTGATGAAAGGTCAGACTGATTATAGGTTATTAATCTAATACATTAACTTAGATTCTCTTCACGTGGAAGCTGCCTGTGTCCCATTGAACCCTTCAATGCATTTCTGGTATTATTTTGTCTTTACATCTAGACTAATGAACTGGGACGAGTGGCAACCTGGGAATTTACATTCATGCTATAAGGTCATGAGATCACCCGTACTAATCAAGAATCTATATGTCTGTCTTAAAAACATTAATTGATGGCCTCTACAGCCTTCTGTGGCAACAAAATCTACAAACCCACTACCCCTTGGCTGAAGAATTTAAGAAGGAACTGCAGATGCTGGAAAATTGAAGGCAGACAAAAGTGCTGGATAAACTCAGCGGGTGCAGCAGCGTCTATGGAGCGAAGGAAATAGGCAACGTTTCGGGCCGAATCTTATAGAATTTTTCGAGGATGTAACTAGTAGCGTGGATAGGGGAGAACCAGTGGATGTGGTGTATCTGGACTTCCAGAAGGCTTTCGACAAGGTCCCACATAAGAGATTAGTATACAAACTTAAAGCACATGGCATTGGGGGTCAGTATTGATGTGGATAGAGAACTGGCTGGCAAACAGGAAGCAAAGAGTAGGAGTAAACGGGTCCTTTTCACAATGGCAGGCAGTGACTAGTGGGGTACCGCAAGGCTCAGTACTGGGATCCCAGCTATTTACAATATATATTAATGATCTGGATGAGGGAATTGAAGGCAATATCTCCAAGTTTGCGGATGACACTAAGCTGGGGGGCAGTGTTAGGTGTGAGGAGGATGCTAGGAGTCTGCAAGGTGACTTGGATAGGCTGGGTGAGTGGGCAAATGTTTGGCAGATGCAGTTTAATGTGGATAAATGTGAGGTTATCCATTTTGGTGGCAAAAACGGGAAAGCAGATTATTATCTAAACGGTGGCCGATTGGGAAAGGGGGAGATGCAGCGAGACCTGGGTGTCATGGTACACCAGTCATTGAAGGTAGGCATGCAGGTGCAGCAGGCAGTAAAGAAAGCGAATGGTATGTTGGCTTTCATAGCAAGAGGATTTGAGTATAGGAGCAGGGAGGTTCTACTTCAGTTGTACAGGGTCTTGGTGAGACCACACCTGGAGTATTGCGTGCAGTTTTGGTCTCCAAATCTGAGGAAGGACATTATTGCCATAGAGGGAGTGCAGAGAAGGTTCACCAGACTGATTTCTGGGATGTCAGGACTGTCTTATGAAGAAAGACTGGATAGACTTGGTTTATACTCTCTAGAATTTAGGAGATTGAGAGGGGATCTTATAGAAACTTACAAAATTCTTAAGGGGTTGGACAGGCTAGATGCAGGAAGATTGTTCCCGATGTTGGGGAAGTCCAGGACAAGGGGTCACAGCTTAAGGATAAGGGGGAAATCCTTTAAAACCGAGATGAAGAGAACTTTTTTCACACAGAGAGTGGTGAATCTCTGGAACTCTCTGCCACAGAGGGTAGTTGAGGCCAGTTCATTGGCTATATTTAAGAGGGAGTTAGATGTGGCCCTTGTGGCTAAGGGGATCAGGGGGTATGGAGAGAAGGCAGGTACGGGATACTGAGTTGGATGATCAGCCATGATCATATTAAATGGCGGTGCAGGCTCGAAGGGCTGAATGGTCTACTCCTGCACCTAATTTCTATGTTTCTATGTTTCTATGAAACCCTTTTTCAGTCTGACGAAGGGTTTCGGCCCGAAACGTTGCCTATTTCCTTCGCTCCACAGATGCTGCTGCACCCGCTGAGTTTCTCCAGCACTTTTGTCTACCTTGACTAAAGAATTTCTCTCTCATCTCCTTCCTAAAGGAGCGTCCTTTAATTCTGAGGCTATGACCTCTGGTCCCAGACTTTCCCGCTAGTTTAAACATCCCCTCCATATCCACTCTTTCCAAATCTTTCACTATTCTGTAGGTTTCAATGAGGTCCCCCCTCATTCTTCTAAACCCCTGCAAGTACAGGCCCAGTGCCGACAATTGCTCATCATATGTTAACCCAACCATTCCTGGGATCATTCTTGTAAACCTCCTCTGGACCCTCTCCTGACCCAGCACATCCTTCCTCAGATATTCTATGAATTCCATTCATGAACTAAATCTGGAATAAAAAGTTAATCTCAGTAATAGTGACCATAATATTTCGAAATAGACATAGAAACTCATCAATTTCACAATAGGAAAATGGTAACCAGACATATTGGAAATATTCTGAAGGTCAGGCAGCATCTGTGGAAAGATGATCACCATCACCATCACCTTCTGGTCCAATATCCAGGTCAACCACCACAGCAGTGCTGGCTTTGCAAACCACCGGTTTGTCTTTGTCGAGAAGGTGCCTTAACACCAGCTGTTTATAAGCAATTAGCGATGAATACCAAACACTGTCTCGTTAGCAATGCATTCATCCCAGGGGTGAATAAAGAGTTTGAACTGATGGGGGAGGCAGTGTGTTTGTAAGGTTGGTTGTTACATTAACAAAGCTATTATCTCAAAGCCTGATGAAGGTCTGATTCAGGTCTCAGTGGCAGTTTTCTTATTACACATACTTGCACATGCATGCACAGCACACACATATACACACAATCACTTGGACACACACACACACAATCACACACACACACATACATGCACGCACAGCAGCAAGGCAGACGCAAGTGCACACACATGCACATAGATGGGTGTAGATACGCTTTGCATTCAGGCAGGCATGTGCATGCACGCATACTGTATGCACAGAGGCTGGCACACGCTGACACACACTTGCACACACAGAAGAAATGCATACCACTCATGCACTCGTATGCGTGCACACACACACAGAAGACATGCATGCCCTTATGCACATACAGGTACGCTCGCATACACACACACAGATGTACATGCCACATGCACACATACGCACCCACGCACTGCACAAGCACGTTTCATACATGTAATTGTAGTTTAACCGATGGCTTTGGCCCTGAAGGAAATAACAGAGATACATGCTAAGAGCAGTTATTACACAGCAAACAATGTAACGAGTGTTTTTTTGGACAAAGTGCCTCAATCAGTATTGATTCAAACAAAGTTTTAAAAGTTCACACAATACCCATCTTTCTCCTTTCGGAAAGGTTTTGCAATAATATCAGTAGTTTAGTTTAGAGAAACAGCGTAGAAACAGGCCGTTCGGCCCACCAAATCCATGCAATCCCCGCACACTAACACTATCCTGCACACACTTATACCAAGCCAATTGGCCTACAAACCTGTACATCTTTGGAATGTGGGAGGAAACCAGAGCACCCACAGAGCGGGGACAACGTACAAACTCTGTACAGACAGCACCCGTAGTCAGATCGAACCTGGCTCTCTGGCACAACGCTACCGCTGCACCACCATCGTTCTTCTCCTGTCATTGATATCCACACAATTATGCTCTCAGCAAGTTACACTTGTTATTTCTGCTTTCCTGGGTCTGTTTTGCCCCCCTGGGTCCTCACACTGAAGCTCTCAGACACATTGAAGATGTAAGATGCAACTTTGCACCTGCCCCAGAGATGCTGATTTACCAAAAAAAAGGTTAATAGAATTTTTTGTATTTTATCCCAAAGAATCGGCATCGAAAAATAAACGTTCTGCTTGGTTGTGCATGTATTTGGCCAGTGCCAGCCTGAAACGCTCAATCTCATTCTGGGGTCGGTAGCTGGGGAGTACGTTTTTGTCCTTGGAGGGTGTGAAGGATTGGTCGACCAGTGTGACATTGCACTAAAAACTATGAGGACAGATTACATACGTTAGGCATATATACTTTTGGCAAGTCTACTTTGTAGAAAGTAATGTACTCAAGGGGTTTTACTTAGATGGATATGAGGTCAATTTAGAGCGGGGGACGTTAAGGCCCATTTTCATGGTCAATGGGGAACAATAATTATCTAACGTTTATTATGCAAGTCCCACCACTCCCCATCCCCAGAGCTGCCTTCCACCACACAACCCATTGTCATCTATCTCTGGCCTGTATAGCTTCCAATTTCATTGCTTTAGAGCAGTTGGACCTTCAGCACCAATTTCATACATTCAAAAGTGATAGGAGAAGAACTAACCCATTCGGCCCATCAAGTCTGCTCCACCATTCAATCATGGCTGAGCCATCTTTCCCTCCAAACCCCATTCTACTGCCTTCTCCCCATAACCCCTGACGCTCGCACCAATCAAGAATCTCTGCCTTAAATATATCCATTGTCTTTGCCTCCACAGCTGCCTGTGGCAATGAATTCCACAGATTCATCACCCTCTGACTAAAGGAATTCCTCCTCATCTCTTTCCTAAAGGAACGTCCTTTAATTCTGAGGCTATGGCCTCTGGTCCTGGGTTCTCCCACTAGCAGGAACATCCTCTCCACATCTTTTGAGACACAAAGCTCTGGAACTCCTTCCTGAGATTTCAGCACTTTCCTATCTCTCTTTCTTCCCAGTGCTCCTTAAAACCTATCATTTTCATCAGACATTTAACCATCATTGACCCTATGATTCTATGACTATATTGAATTGAGTGACAACAGACAATAGACAATAGACAATAGACAACAGACAACAGTAGTAGGCCATTCAGCCCTTCGAGCCAGCACCACCATTCACTGTGATCTTGACTGATCATCCACAATCAGTACCCCGTTCCTGCCTTCTCCTCATATCCCTTGACTCCGTTATCTTTAAGAGCTCTATCTAACTCTCTCCTGAAAGCATCCAGAGAATCGGCCTCCACTGCCTTCTGAGGCAGAGAATTCCACAGATTCACAAGTCTCTGGGTGAAAACGTTTTTCCTCATCTTCGTTCTAATGGCTTACCCCTTATTGTTAAACTGTGGTCCCTGGTTCTGGACTCCCCCAACATTAGGAACATGCTTCTTGCCTCTAGCGAGTCCAATCAGTTAATAATCCTATACATTTGGAAATTTGGAGATAAAACTGCACACAAGACCACGTATGATCTCACCAGTGCCCTGTACAACTGCAAAATGCCCTCTTTGCTCCCATACTCAACTCTTCTTGTTATGAAGGCCAACATGCCATTACCTTTCTTCACTGCCTGCTGTACCTGCATGCTCACTTTCAGTGACTGATGAACAAGGACACCCAGATATCATTGTACTTCTCCTTTTCCCAACTTGACACCATTCAGATAATAACCTGCCTTCCTGTTCTTGCCACCAAAGTGGATAACCTCACATTTAACCACATTAAACTGCATCTGCCATGCTTCTGCCCACTCACCCAACATGTCCAAGTCGTCTTGCATCCTCTTCACAGTTCACGCTGCTAGCCAGTTTTATGTCATCTGCAAACTTGATAATGTTAATTTTAATCCCTTGAATTGAATCTCATTAAATTGAATTGAATTGAACCTGCCCTAAAACCTCATTACAGTTTTGTGTGAAATAGCATCTGAACATGCTGCTGTGTAGACAACTGGAGTAGTTTGCCACCATATAACAAATGTATTATTTTTGTTTAGTTCAAATGAACACCATGGAAACAGGCCCTTCAGCCCATCATGCCCACACTGACCATCAATCACCAATTCACACTAATTCCTAAATTATTCTACTTTCTCATCCACCCAGGGCAGTTTATTACAGCTAATTAATCTACGAACTCACACGTGTTTGGAAAATGGAGCATCCGGAGGAACTGACATGGTCACAGAAAGAACATGCAAACTCCACACTGACAGTGCCTGTGGTTGGGATGGAGCACAGGTCTGGAGATGGGAGGCAGAAGCTCGACTAGAAGCTCCTTGGTGCCACCCATATTGTAAAGATGAAATACAATCCCCAGCTTTAATAGTTAGTAGAAATCAAAAATAGCTCCCAGCTCTTCACAGCAGATTTGAGGCACATCAATGAGATGCATCAACTGTTTATCTTCTTAATGATCAGCTTACAAATCCTCACTCACACACCCAGATTGTGAACTGGTTGGAAAAGTTAACTTTAAATCAAAGAGGGCAGCATGGTGGTGCAGTGGTAGAGCTACTGTCTTACAGAGCCAAAGACCCGGGTTCGATCCTGATTACAGGTGCTGTCTGTACGGAGTTTGTACGTTCTCCCCGTGACCTGCGTGGGCTTTCCCCAGGATTTTCTCTCACACTGCAAAGATGTGCAGGTTTGTAGGTTAATTGGTTTAGTATAAATGTAAATGTAAAAATTGTCCCTTGTGTGTGTAGGGGAATGTTAATGTGCGGGGATCACTGGTCGGTGCGGACTCGTTAGGCTGAAGGGCCTGTTTCCGCGTTGTATCTCTGAACTAAACCAAACTAAACTAAACTACATTAAATGTGCAGGAAAGAAACTGGAAGATGGTAGGGAAAGCAGGAGTTTGCACCCGATGATGGATACAAAGTGCTGGAGTAACTCAGTGGGACAGGCAGCATCACTGGAGAGAAGGAATGGGTGACGTTTCGGGTCGAGACCCTTCTTCAGACTTCTTCAGAACCAGTCTGAAGAAGGGTCTCACCCTAAAAAGTCACCCATTCCTTCCCTCCAGAGATGCTACCTGTCCTGCTGGGTTACTCCAGCACTTTGTGTCTATCTTCGGTTTAAACCAGCATGTGCAGTTCCTTCCTACACAGTTTGTTCCCGGTTCCTGGTGCGGTAACAGGGAGGTCAGTGTCCATACCAGGTTCATGCCACCAATGCTCCCAATGATCCTGGGTTCAGGAAGACCCCAAAGTCCGGAGAGAGCTGAAGAGGCGGGAGCTGGTGGCGACGACGGACACGAGGTGTGGGCCGGTGGGAGAGGGACCGGGGTATTGCCCCCAGCGCCTGCAAGGTCGGCTGCAGGAGGCGTCCCTGGGACACAGAGGCGGTCGGGTGAGGAGAAGGACGTGGGTTGGCAGGCCGAGCTGGTCAAGGGTGACAGAGGAGGCCTTGCAGCAGCCTGGAGCTTGCCTGGATCAGAATCCTGTACATCCAACATGACTTTGGACTTTTTTGGGAATGGCGCCAAAACATGGCGACCCATGCAAGTGTGATCGATGCAAAAAGAATTTCACTGCGCAGTGCACAAGTTACAATAAAGCACCATGGAACCATTGAACCATCGAACCATTGAACCATGGAATCATGGAACTGTTGAACTGTTGAACCATTCAACAGCAACAGGGAGGGAGGAGGTTCCGCCACTAACATGCAGCAATCTATAGCAAGAGAGTGGGTATGCGTTGGCTCCAGAGAAGACCTCTCACCTGTATCCACCTAACACTAGTCTGAAGAGTCTGAAGAAGAGTCCTGACCCGAAACGTCACCCATCCTTTTTCTCCAGAGATGCTGCCTGACCCACTGTGTTACTCTAGCACTTTGTATCCACCTATCATTTGCCGGGCTTTGTCCCACCAAGCTTTCTCCCCCGACTATAATCAGTCTGTAGAAGGGTCCAGACCCGAAATATCAACTATCCATGTTCTCCACAAATGCTGCCTGAACCATTGAGCTACTCCAGCACTTGAGTCTTTTCCTGAATCTGATTTTTAGGTAACCTCCTTTTGGCATTAAGCCAAGTCATCTGCTGCTGTTAAGCACTTGCTGAGCTCCCTCTCGTTTGTCTCCATTGCCTGTGAAGGCTTTGGGCAGCAATCCAAAAACAAATATATAACTAAGCATGCAGTGCAGTAATTGACCACAGGTAGCAAGATCACTGCAAATCAATGTGGTCGTACAGTTGGAAGATCTATATCGGTGAGACCAAGCAGAGGTTGGGCGATCGTTTCGCCGAACACCTCCGCTCGGTCCGCAATAACCAAGCTGACCTCCTGGTGGCTCAGCACTTTAACTCCCCCTCCCACTCCGTCTCCGACCTCTCTGTCCTGGGTCTCCTCCATGGCCACAGCGAGCAGCCCCGGAAATTGGAGGAACAGCACCTCATATTCCGCTTGGGGAGTCTGCATCCTGGGGGCATGAACATCGAATTCTCCCAATTTTGTTTGTCCTTGCTATCTCCTCCCCTTCCTCAGTCCCCCTGCTGTCTCCTCCCATCCTCCAGCCTTCGGGCTCCTCCTCCTTTTTCCTTTCTTGTCCCCGCCCCCCCCCCCACCCCCGATCAGTCTGAAGAAGGGTTTTGGCCCGAAACATTGCCTATTTCCTTCGCTCCATAGATGCTGCTGCACCCGCTGAGTTTCTCCAGCTTTTTTGCGTAACTGCAAATCAATGGATGGTTTGTATTTAGAATCAATGGAGCAAAGGTGCCTGACACAGCAGTTCACTACACGAGATGGGCAGTGAGGAGCTCCAGTTACCATCACACAGGTTCCTTGCACAGCAGTGCACAACCTAAGTGATATCCTTTTTTTAAAGAGCTCTGAGTTTGTTTGCTGGAGGTTCAAGAGTACTGCATTGAACCAACGCTTTGTCAGGCAGTCTGGAACATGAGTTTCCCCATCTCAGGTCACTCCCCCATTAGACTTAGCTAACGGGACGACACGGTGGCGCAGTGATAGAGTTACTTCCTTACAACGCTTACAGCGCCAGAGACCCAGGTTCGATCCCAACTACGGGTGCTGTCTGTACGGAGTTTGTACGGTCTCCCTGTGACCGAGTGGGTTTTCCCCGAGATCTTCGGCTTCCTCCCACACTCCAAAGACGTACAAATTTGCAGGTTAATTGGCTTGGTATAAGTGAAAATTGTCCCTGGTGTGTAGCATAGTGTTATCTACCTACTGGGGATCGCTGGTCGGCACTTTGTGTCTATCTTCACTGAAGCACTGCCTGCTCCCAAAATTCAATCCCATAGGTACACATGCCATTCAATCATGGTTGATCTACCTTTCCCTCTCAACCCTATTCTCCTGCCTTCTCCCCATAATCCCTGACACCCGTACTAATCAAGTATTGGCTGCCTTTTTGTTGCAGTGCCCTCTGTTGATCCCTTCAGTACCGGTGAGGCACAAAACACAATATTGTGCACACAGTATCCTTTAATGTAGGGAAATAACCCTCGTCACTCACAGGATGACAGGGTGGCGCAGTGGAAGAGTTGCTGCCTTTCAGCGGCAGAAACCCGGGTTTGATCCTAACTCTGGGTGCTGGCGGTACACAGTTTGTACGTTCTCCCTGTGACTATGTTGGCTTTCTCAGGGTGCTCTGGTTTCCTTTCACACCCCAAAGACGTGCAGGTTTGTGGGTTCATTGCCTTCTGTAAATTGTCCCTAGTGTGTGTAATAGAACTGGTGTGTACCAGTGAATATTGGTCTGCGTAGACTTGGTGGGCCGAAGGTGTAAATTGCTTGTTCTAAGCTTCCCCCCAGTCTAGTTTCAGTCAAAAACACTGAATCAAACACTTGAACTACTAATCTTCATTTTAACAAAGGGCAATTACAGTTCAACTACAGTACCTATCCCAGCGCGGGTTTGATCCTCGTATCTGCCTGATCAAGCCCTCTAGGCCTCGCTCAAACAGAGACACTCCAGTCGTTCATGCACTCCCAACCGTACTCCCAGAAGATCGACGCTGAACCTCGTGGTAGCGGACTTTTATAGATCCCCGGACCTCGAGGGGCCGAATCACATGGGGTGGTCTCTTAACAATTACAGATATCGATTAACTCCATACGTAACAGACATTTCCCTAACCCAATGTAGCTCAATACATTGTATTCAAACTGGACTTCTCAAGGAAACCAACTTCAAAACATTTACCCTGATCTGCAAGAAACCCAGACAAGGCTCAATAACTCATCCAATCAACACTCGGCAAAGTAGAACTCTGCAACATTATTTACAATTGCAGATGACACAAAGCTGGGTGGCAGTGTGAACTGTGAGGAGGATGCTATGAGAATGCAGGGTGACTTGGAAAGGTTGGGGGAGTGGGCAGATGCATGGCAGATGAAGTTTAATGTGCATAAATAAGGTTATCCTCTTTGGTATAAAAAACAGGAAGGCAGATTACTATCTAAATGGCGTCAAGTTGGGAAAAGGGGAAGTACAACGGGATCTGAGGGTCCTTGTTCATCAGTCTATTAAATTAACCATGCAGGTACAAAAGGCAGTGAAGAAAGTGAATGGCATGTTGGTCTTTATAACAAGAGGAGTCGAGTATAGGAGCAAAGAGATCCTTCTGCAGCTGAACAGGGCCCTAGTAGGACCACACCTGGAGTATTGTGTGCAGTTTTGGTCCCCTAATTTGAGGAAGGACATTCTTGCTATTGAGGGAGTGCAGCGTTGGTTTACAAGGTTAATTCCAGGGATGGCGGGACTGTCATATGCTGAGAGAATGGAGCGGTTGGGCTTGTATATTCTGGAGTTTAGGAGGATGAGAGGGAATCTTATTGAAACATAGAAGATTGTTAAGGGCTTGGACACGCTAGAGGCAGGAAACATGATCCTGATGTTGGGGGAGTTCAGAACTAGTGGCCACAGTTTAAGAATAAGGGATAAGCCATTTAGAACGGAGATGAGGAAACACTTTTTCTCACAGAGAGTAGTGAGTCTGTGGAATTCTCTGCCTCAGAGGGCAGTGGAGGCTGGTTCTCTGGATACTTTCAAGAGAGAGCTAGATAGGGCTCTTAAAGACAATGGGGTGAGGGGATGTGGGGAGAAGGCAGGAACGGGGTACTGATTTGGGATGATCAGCCATGATCACATTGAATGGCTGGTTCAAAGGGCCGAATGGCACCTATTGTCTATGGTCCTGCACCTATTGTCTATGGTCTATTGTCTATTATTTACAAGGAGTATGTCTGGTTTGCAGCCATCCAATCCATTCTATGCATGTTGCACCTAATAGACAGGGTCTGCAGATGTTCTTACTCTTTTCTTGCAACTTGTATCTAGGCTCTAGACACATTGGCATCACTCTGAGGCTTGTCCCAGCTCAGCAGAGAGCAATTCCAAATTGACCAAACCTCCCAGCGGCCCTGAAGCTTTTACCCCATTTTAAAATCTCCCCAATTTTAAAGCCTTTCCAATTTGGCCAGGATTAACAAAGGGTCTGTTTCCACACTGTGTCCCTAAACCAAACACAAATGACTAATTCAGGGAGGACAAACTGCTATAATTACTTTCCACTGTTACTGCTTCTCTTGCTGTTGGTAAAGGCTAAAGGGCCTGTCCCATTTAGGTGATTTTTTCGGCGACTCCCGGCGACTGTCATAGTTGTAGCAGGTCGCCAAAAAATACGGTGACTGGCCCCCCCTACCACAATGTCCACGACAACCTACCACATAGTCGACGTCAAGCTATGGCAAGCTACTGACAACCGACGACCCATTAGAATGTCCACCTACGACCACATCTACGACAACCTACGACAACCTACGATCACACAGGCGACAACCTACGACAACTGAAGTCAACCTACGTCCACCCGCGACAAGCTATGACCCTGTCGGCGACAACTGAAGACGATTGAAGACAATTCAGTCGCCGGTACCTGTCGCCGGTTGACGTAGGGAGTCGCCAATGGAATTCACCGGTCATCACCTGGCAACAACCTACGCCACCTGCCGACAACCTGCGACACGAGAAGCCAAGCTACCTCAAGCCCACAATCGCTGAAAAGTTTCCAACATTTCAAAATCCAGCGGCGACAAGAAAAACGTTACAACTCGTTAGGCGACTTGAGGAGACAACTCATGACCATACAGGTGTCACCCCGCGACCATGTGGCGGCAGCCTAGTCACCTGTAATCACCCAAAAAATCGCCTAAGTGGGACAGGCCCTTAATGCAATGCATCACCTCCTGCAATTGTAAGTGTGGCTTTCTGATTGTTCATATCCACATTGCAAAGCTGGAAGCTTTGTGATCCTATGTTAATTCATCCTTTGAATATTTTTCTGAATCTGGTTGAACAAAGGCCATCTCTGGTCTTTGTCCAACCATCTGCCAATCAAAAGACCTCTGCCCTGTATCCACATATCACTGGTCTGAAGAAGGGTCCCGACCCCAAACATCACCCATCCTTATTCTCCAGAGATGCTGCCTGACTCGCGGAGCTACTTCAACACTTTGTGTCCACCTTTCACTTGCCAGGCTTTGTCCTGCACCCACCGCCGTGTACTTAGGCAATGGAAGCAAACGAGAGAGTGCTTAACAAGTGCTCAACAGTGGCAGATGAGCACCTCCCACCCAGCTTCCCCCCCCCCCCCCCCCCCCCGACTACAATCAGCCTGTAAAAAGGTCCCGACACGAAAAGTCAACTATCCATGTTCTCCACCGGTGCTGAGTTACTCCAGCACTTGTGTCTTTTGCTGAATCTGTTTTTTTGGGGGTAACCTCCTTTCGGTATTAAGACACGTCATCTGCCGCTGTTAAGCACATGCCAAGCACTCTCACATTTGCTTCTATTGGCTGTGAAGACTTTGGGCAGCAATCTAAGAACGGATACATAACACGGTGGTGCAGCAGTAGAGTTGCTGCCTTACGGCACTTGCAGCGCCGGAGACCCGGGTTCGATCCCTGCTACAGGAGTTGTGTGTACGGAGTTTGTAGGTTCTCCCCTTGACCACATGTGTTTTCTCCAAGATCTTCGGTTTCCTCCCACACACCAAAGGCGTACGTTTGTAGGTTAATTGGCTTGGTAAATGTAAAAATTATCCCTCGTGTGTGTAGGATAGCGTTAATATGTGGGGATTGCTGAACGGCGCGGACCCGGTGGGCTGAAGGGCCTGTTTCAGTGATTTATCTCTAAACAAAACAAAACGAAATCAAACTAAGTACACGGTACAGTAATGCACCACAGGTAGCAAGATCATTGCAAATCAATGGATGGTCTGTATTTGGAATCATTGCTAGTCAGCTCCATACTTCTTCAAAGTGGAGTTTATGGCTGTACTGGAATAAAATCAGCTAGTTTCTTAGTTCAGGTGCAGAGGGAATCAGCAGGCTACACTCAGAGGGTGCGTTCACTTTGATCTCAGTTAGTTTGATGCCAGTTTGCATTGTCTGTAAGCTCCTGTACAGTTTAGTACAGAATACGTTTAGTTTGGTTTTCTGAGTTTTACAGCGCAGAAACTGTGCCGGAGTGACTCAACGGATCAGGCAGCATTCCTGGTGTAAAGGAATAAGTGACCTTTCGGGTCGAGACCCTTCTCACCTATTTCTCCTCTCCAGAGATGCTGCCTGTCCCACTGAGCTACTCCAGCACTTTTGTGTCTTTCTTTGGTGTAAACATGCATCTGCAGTTCCTTCCTGCACATTTTGTGTTCTTCAGTGCAGCTTGTTTAATTCTATCGACCAAAGATTAATTTCGAGGCAATTCATTATCTTACAGTTTCCACAACTTTACAGAGTACATTTTCCACATGTGAATGGATGCACTTCAAAGGTTCATCAATGTAGCACTGTGGCATAATCTGATATTGTGAAAAATGAGTTAAAATCTTTTGCCAGATACCTGTTATCCCAACTAAATTGCATTTAATTAATTATGATTAAATTCACTGGCATCTCCAAACAGTAAGAATTCTTTATTAAATAAGTTGACAATTGTTGTATGTTGACACCAACGTCATCTGCTAAATTGACATTTAATTTCAACCACATTTTTGCTTCTGGGTAATTTGGACACAACAGATGAATGAGAAGCAGAAAACAAACTGCAGATGCTGGGAATCTGAAACTAACTTCAGCCTCCAGATCACTCAGCCAGGAGAATTATCTATCATGCATCCAACTTAACAAAGAAAAGACACACAAGTGCTGGAATAACTCAGCGGGTCAGGCAACATCTTTGGAGAACATGGATTGGTGCCATTTTGCATAGAAACCCTTCTTCAGAGGGTCTTAATTCAGACCCTTCTTGTGTCTCCATCTCCTTATAGGAATTATTTAATTTTCAATGCAATCACCTCTCATTCTTCTAACTTCAGGAGAATAAGGGCCTCAATTTCTCTTCAGATAGTTACAAACCTTGCTTTCCCTCTCTCTCCATTCCTTCCCCACCCCAGTTCTTTGACGTTTCACTGTCCTTCTGATTAATTTTACTGATTGTATGCCTCACTGTCACCTTCCCCTCAGCCAACAATGAACCGTTCTACATTCCCTTTGAATATCGTCTGCTTTGATCTGTCGTTTTCACACCTTACCCTTCCATATCTCTAGTTTCCCTCTCCCCTAACTCTTGGTCTGAAGAAGGGTCTTGACTCGAAACTTCACCCATTCCTTCTCTCCAGAGATGCTGCCTGTCCCACTGAGTTACTCCAGCATTTTGTGCCTACCATTCCTGGATCTGGTTTGGTGAATCTTCACTGCATTGTACATCTTTACCTCAAGCATATTGTGCACAGCACTCCGGGTGTAGTTTCTTCAAGGCCCTATACAGTTGCAGTATGTATTCAGTGGTAGCTACCTTGGACACACATTCAACATTTGACTTGTGTAACCTAAGATCTGCAGATACACAAATACCCCATGACCATCTAAGCATAAAATCCTAGCAATCTTCAGGTCTGGCGGCATCTGCAGAGAGAAAAAAAACATTTTTAAGGTTGATAGTCTCCAATCTTTCGTTTATCCTTGACCTGAAATGTTCAGTGCTGAATATTTGCATTGCTTTATATATTTAAATTTTTACTTGTCGCATCTGCTATATTCTGAGACATGCATCCTGCAAATACATCCTGGAAATTACATATCAATGAATAATATATAAATGCTTTGGCTTCAGATAAAGTTGAAATACGTGCCTTTTGTGTGCTGGGTTCCTGTGTCTTGTTGTGGAAGCAAAAAGATATTTTTAGTTTCGGCCCACCGAGTCCGCACCGACCAACGATCACCGGCACACTAGTTCTTTCCTTCACACTAGGAACAATTAGTGTGTGGCACAGAACTAGTGTAGCGATGATTGGCCCTCGATTGGCCCACCAAGTCCACGCCAACCAGCGATCCCCGTACAATAGCTCTATGTTATCCCACTTTTGACATCCTACACACTGGGGGCGATTTACAGACGCCAATCAACCTACAAACCTGCACGTCTTGGGAATGTGGGAGGAAACCGTAGCACCTGGAGAAAACCCACCGGGTCACGGGGAGAACATGCAAACTCCACACAGACAGCACCCGTAGTCAGAATCGAACCCGGGTCTCTGGTGCCTGTAAGGCAGCAACTCTACCACTGGTTTGAAAGTGAGAGGAGTAAGATTTAATAGGAACCTGAGGGGCAACTCAAGTCAAGTCAAGTGTATTCGTCACATACACATACGAGATGTGCAGTGGGTCCGAGATGTGCATGAGATTTACACTCAGAGAGTGATGAGTATGTGGAATGAATTGCCAGGTATTGTAGTTGAGGCAGAAATTATTACAGCATTTAAAAGACACTTAGATTCATGGGCAAGAAAGGTTTAAAAAAAGGTTTTCCCTTATCACGTATCGATACACTGTAAATTGTAATCATGTATTGTCTTTCTGCTGACTGGTTAGCATGCAACAAAAGCTTTTCACTGTACATGTGGCAATAAACTAAACTGAACTATGACTGAACTGTGACTGAACTGTAAGACATTTGGTCCAAACACATGGAAATCGGTCTAACTTAGATGAGGCATTTTGGCCGGCACGGATGTGTTGGGCCGAAGGGCCTGATTCCTGATGCATGGCTTGAGTGATGCTACATAACTTCCCGATGGCTATGACTGGTATTTCAGTGGAAATGTAATGGGATTTTTGTTGTTGTTGGTTATTGGTAGCACAGGAACAATTTCTAAAGGAGAATCATTAGATGAGCATGCCAGGGGATTCATAATGCATGACATTTATCATCATCCGTCCGCATATTGTGAAGGATTCACAACTACATCAGTTATAGTTGAGTGAATGAAGATTGCTGCATCACTTTCATGCTGAAGCAGATGAGTGATGAGTCCCTTGGTGTCTGGTTGGTTTCTGCAGGTATTCTGAGCTAAAATGTGAGCTTGGATTGCGTTGGTTGCCTTTCCAAGGCATGGTGAATTGGGGATGGAATCAATCATGAGGAGTTCATCACACAGACCAGATAATCTAAACAAATGCCATTTGGCCGTGTTTGGTCCATATCCCTCTGTGTCTATTGGTGTACTGTCCAAATGTATTTTAATTACTGCTTCAATACCTGACTGAAATTACCTCCTCTGCCAACTTGTTCACTATACCCACCACCACCTGAATAAAAAAATAGCTCCTCAGGTTCCTGTTAAATCTTGTTCCTCTCGCCTGAAACCTATCTCCTTTAGTTTGGTTAAGAGATACAGAGTGGAAACAGGCTCTTCGGCCCACTGGTTACATGCCGACCAGCGATCCCCGCACACTAATACTACCCTATACACACTAGGGACGATTTACAATTTTACTGAAGCCAAATAACCCACAAACCTGTACGTCTTTGCAGGAAAATGGAGCACCCAGTCGAAAACCCATGCTGGTCAAGCGGAGAACGTGCAAACTCCGTACAGACAGCACCATGGGTCATGATCAAACCCGGGTCCCTGGCGATGGGAAACAGAAACTCTACTGCTGCGCCACCATGCCGCCCTCTGGTGCTTGAATCCCTTACTATGGGCAAAGAACTCAATATAATTCACCCTATCTGGTCCAATTTCTGAAGTAAATGATGTAATTACTGTGATTGCCTGTGCCTTGGCCTGCCCAGTTTAAGTTAGTCTGGCAATTTGGGCATGGAGTGAGAGGAATGGGAGTGCAAATCCTATTCTCCTGTTAGAGGAAAGCAGGCTCATACCATACTGACCATGAGACCACACTATAACCCAGTGATTCAGAAGATCTCATAACCCTTCAGAGATCAGGTTTAGGTTTATTATCATTAGGTAACATGTACAGATGTAAAAAGAAAAGTTTTGTTTCGAGTGCTATCCAAACGGATCAGTTAAAACCAGCATCCAGAGATGCTGACTGTCCCACTGAGTTACTCCTGCATTTTGCGTCCATCTTCAGATAATACCAAACATGGGTACAATCAATTCAAACTCAAGCACAGAAGATAGAGCGAAGGGGAAGATACAGAGTGCAGGATATAGTTCTCAGCATTATAGCACATTGTAGCGCATCAGTTCCACGGACTGCTTGACAGCTTTGGTTTAGTTTAGTTTAGTTTAGTTTAGTTTAGTTTAGTTTAGTTTGGTTTGGAGATACAGCGTAGAAACAGGCCCTTCGGCCCACCGAGTCCACACCCACCATCGATCACCCATACACTATTTGTATGTTATCCCACTTTTGACATCCTACACACTAGGGGGCAATGTACAGAAGCCAATTAACCTGCAAACGTGCAGGTCTTTGGAGTGTGGGTGGAAACAAGAGCACTCAGAGAAAACCCACGTGGTCACAGGGAGAACGTGCAAACTCTGTACAGACAGCACCCGTAGTCAGGGTCGAACCCGGTCTCTGGCGCTGTTAGGCAAATCTTCCGCTGCGTTACCGTGCCACCTTTTCCCGCTGTGATATCAGTAAGGCACTTTGCTAATGAGTATCTCTGCCACAAGTTTGATTTTGTGTTGCTTGTCTGTACGGAGTTTGTACGTTCTCCCCGTGACCGCGTGGGTTTTCACCGAGATCGTCGGTTTCCTCCCACACTTCAAAGACGTATAGGTTTGTAGGTTAATCGGCTTGGTATAACTGTAGAATTATCCCTAGTGTGCGTTGGATAGTGTTAATGTGCGGGGATCGCTGGTTGGTGCGGACATGGTGGGCCGAAGGGCCTGTGTCCTTGCTGTATCTCCAAACTATCAGGGTGGATGGAAACTGAGTCAATCAATGCCATCAACAGTGATTAGGATTTGCACTTGAAGGTGGACAAACATGCTGGAGAAAGTCAACGGGTGAGGCAGCATCTATGGAGAGAAGGAATAGGCGACGTATCGGGTAGGCGGGAAAAAGAAAGGAAGAGGCGGAGACTGTAGGCTTGTGGGAGAGCTGGGAAGGGGGAAGGGAAAGGGCCTGTCCCACTAACGCGACTTTTCAGCGACTGTCTTCGACCTTCGAGCTCGAGGGCAATCGCCTGGAAAACCTCGAGCTGGATCGACCGTCAGCGATGACACCACGAGCCGGATCGACTGACCGACCACACACACACACACACACGCACACACGCACACACGCACACACACGCACACACGCACACACGCACACACGCACACACGCGCGCACACGCCCGCGCGCACACACACACACACACACACACACACACACACACACACACACACACACACACACACACACACAAACACTCAAACATCGCAAAGGCGGGGGCCAGGGAAAGCGGGGGAGAGCTGTCTGAAATTCACACCTGCGATGAACAGGAAGGTAAAAGACGGCTGCACAGTGTAAGATAAGTCCTTTAGAGAGTGCGGGGGGGGGGGGAGAGAAGGGGAGAGAGAAAGGGGGAGAAGGAGAAGAGACACTTTTAAGAAGCCAGACAACTTATAATAAAGTTTAGCGGGCATTTTACATTACTAGTCGGTTTTCCTTGTTCCTGAAAACTCCAATGAGCCAATTAAAATGCCCGGTCAGTGAAGGAGATTGCCTACGGCTGCCCTCGACTGCCTGTAACTACATAGCGACCCCACTCCACCGCACTACGAGTTCAAAAGAACCATGCTGACCAATTTTTACTTGCGGAAAACATGCTGAAAATTTTTCTTCGACCAAACTGAGGCCACATGTATGCGGGAACCTCCCTCGAGCATGAAGGAGAGTTCCAGTGACCTCATAGGACCTCCAAGGACCACGTGTCCACCATGCTGCCAGTTTTAATTGAGGGTAAACTCTTCAAAACTCGCAGATTAGGTCGCCGCAGTGGGACAGCCCCTGAAGGAGGGAGAAAGCAAAGACTATCTGGAACTCGAGTGAGAATACATGTAGTTCTGAGGGGAATGAACAGTGGGAAAGGCAAATGGGATTTTTCTACCAAGAGCCATGATGGGCCAATGGTTCCCCTCTATGAATTCAACTATTTTTGTTATAAATTCATGTTCATAAGTGATAGGAGCAGAATTAGGCCATTCGGCCCATCAAGTCAGCTCCGTCGTTCAATCACGGCTGATCTATCTCTCCCTCCCAATCCCATTCTTGGTTTTTGGTTTCTTGGTCCTCCAAAATATTCCAAATGGAATTTAAACTGGATCCATTCTCCTGCCTTCTCCCCACAACCCCATCGGCCCACGCAGGGTGAGGTGCAGGTACAATGAAAATCTTGCTGTAATGTAACTATTCCACCATTTTATGGAAACTAGGCAAATATTTAAAAAAAACTGAAATTTTCTACAAATAAAAACCTTGACACTGCTCCAGGGATGATGGATGAAGTACAGGACTCGGATGAGAAATATGACGCAGCCACTAATTGTTGTTGATGTAAAATGGCTGATCTGAAGATCCGACCCTAAAGGCGAGTTTTAAAATTCAGTGTACACGGAATATTTAATTAATATTGAAATGTTACAAACTCTTTTCTCTATTGGAAGTAGTGGAACTAAAGTTTGAAAGGTTTCGTGCGATGCTCTTTGCTAAATGCAATTATAAGCCACTCTTCCAGTGAAGAGGCATTTCCTTGAAGCTTGTCAGCTGTCACAGACAGATTTGGTTTGTGAAATGCATGCACTCGTCCCTTTCCTAGCACTCAGGATGCAGTCCAATCATGTCACACATGAGCTTATTACTTGCCCTTCCTCATCTAACTTATCAGCATCACCTTCCGTTTCACTCTCGCTCTCTCACGGGCCCCACTTAGATTGACTCAAAATGCTGGAGTAACTCAGCGGGACTGGAGAGAAGGAATGGGTGACGTTTCGGGTCGAGACCCTTCTTCAGACTCTGAAGAAGGTTCTCCACCCGAAACGTCAGAGACTGAAGAAGGGTCTCAACTCGAAACGTCACCCATTCCTTCTCTCCAGAGATGCTCCCTGTCCCGCTGAGTTACTCCAGCATTTTGCGTCTATCTGCTGTGTAAACCAGCATTTGCGGTTCCTTCCTACACAAAGGATACCCACAGCTGGTGTGAGTTACAGGCTGGAATCTGATGCAAAGGATCAGATGGTTGTTTTAGCCATCTTCAGACCTATAGATTGGCCTTAAAGCAGTTCCCATTGTTTGCCTCAAGTTCCCTCTCTGATAGCAAGTGTCATAATGTCACCACTAAGAGGACTTCTGAATCTCCACCTTGAGCTTCGCCCTCAAATTCTCACAGAGGTTGCCTCTGGGTTTACTCTTCCCCAGAAGTGTTACGGTGCCCTGACTATCTTTGGGCAATTCATCCACTCACCGGATGTGAACTTCAATGGCCCATACCCTAACCACCCTCCAGAAGGTGGTGTGAGCTGTGTACCTGGACCGCTGCAGTCCACCTCGTGATGCTACTCGGATATAGTTCCAGGATTTAGATCCCACCATGATGAAGCAATGAGGATGTATGATTACACAGTTGTCTAAACATTCAGACAGATACTGTACATGGATAGGACAGGTTTAGAGGGATATGGGCCAAATGCAGGCAGGTGGGACTAGTGTAGTGGACCAGCTTCCATGCACAGACACACCACGTGTGCAGACAAGATGCGACTGCCTTAAGGGCCTGTCCCACTTGGGCGACCTAATCCCCGAGTTCTGACGAGTTTGCCCTTGACTCATACTCGCAGCATGGTCGACACAAGGTTGTAGGAGGTCTTCGTAACTCTCCTTCATGCTCGAGAGTAGTCCCCGTGTACTCGAGGCCTCAGCTAGGTCGCGGCGTATTTTTCAACAAGCTGAAAAATGCCCGCAAGTAAAAAAAGGTCGCCGTGGAAAAAATCGATACTTTTTTTACTCGTAGGTTTAGTCGTAGTAGGTCGGCATGTTAGTCGTAGGTAATCGAAGGTAGTTGAAGATAGTTTTAGATAGTCTTCATCACTGTCGAAGGGTGGTCAAAGGAGATCGAAGGAGGTCGTCTTCACTCTTTTGAGTTATGACACCCAATTTTCCCGAAGTTAATTGTAGCTAGTCGAAGCTGGTCTTCAACATAGTCGAAGAAGGTCAAAGGAGGTCTTCAACATAGTCGAAGGAGGTCGAAGGAGGTCTTCTACATAGTTGAAGGAGGTTTTCAACATGACATTTTTCAAACTCTCCTAAACTCTTCTAAACTCTCCAATTAGGTCGCCCAAGTGGGACAGCCCCTTAAGAGAGTTTTGCCCTGTGAATTTGTTTAATTCAGTTTAGTTTAGAGATACGTCACGGAAACAGGCCCTTCGGCCCACCGAGTTCACAACGACCAGCGATCCCCGCACATTAACACCATCCTACACACACGAGGGACAATTTACACTTATACGTAGCCGATTAACCTACAAACCTGTACGTCTTTGGAGTGTGGGAGGAAACCGAAGATCTTGGAGAAAACACACGCAGGTCACGGGGAGAACGTACGAACTCTGTATAGGCAAGCACCCGTAGTCAGGATGGAAGCTGGGTCTCTGCCGCTGTAAGCGCTGTAAAGCAGCAACTCTACTGCTGCTCCACCGTGCCATCTGTGCCTTGACAAAGTCTAAGGTGACTTTTGCTTTTAGAGCATGTACTGTACATTGCACCGAGCTCTGGAAGGAATGTTTCATATTGATGAAGGAAAAAGATGTGACAGAAATTCATCACTCTAAATGGGCCAACAATAGAGTGGATGTGGAGATGATGTTTCCCCTCGTGTAGCCTGTGCGTCTAGCACCAGAGGCCACATCCTCAGAACAAAAGGACGTACCTTTAGAAAGGAGACGAGAAGGGATTTCTTTAGTCAGAGGGTGGTGAATCTGTGGAATGCTTAGCCACAGATAGATGGATTTGGAGGCCAAGTCAATGGATATTTTAACGGTGGAGATTGATAGATTCTTGATTAGTACATGTGTCAGGGTTTATGGGGAGGAGGCAGGAGAATGGGGTTGAGGGGGAAAGATAGATCAGCCGTGATTGAATGGTGGCATAGACTCGATGGGCCGAATGGCATAACTCTGCTCCAAGAGCTGATGAACCACAGTATAGTTAGAGCACACAGACATCAAAGTGTTTCCCATGTAGACTATGCATAAAAACTGATTTCATTACCCGGAGCAGTCATACTAGAATATGATTGATGGTCTTGGTAAAATCAGCTCTCTGCCTCAGAATTATTTCATCAATTTGTATCTCGGCAATGTTGAGAGGCAGGAGTGCTCCAGAGAGTCAATATCCAAACAACATAATGTTGATCATTACATTTTATGTAGCCACATAATGTTATAGTTCTATGATCATAATCACATCAAATGTTCACATCAACAAAGTTTAGCCAACCTATTTTTAAATCTTGCAAACATCCAAATGTTAAATGTTTTAAATGTTAATATACATTGAAATTGAGAATGGCAGCCACTGTATTGGAAACAGTGACTTTACTCTGAAGATAATTTAAAACAAATACCTACTCTACTCAACAGCCAAAAATCTGTAGCCTCCCTTTGATCTGGTATTTTGTTGGTTCACATGCTTGATCAATGGTGTTTTATCATTAATGTTTTATTATTATTAACGTTTAGTGTTTTCTGAGTCATTTGTAACTGTCACTGTATGTCATGTTGTTACTTGTGGGCGGAGCACCAAGGCAAATTCCATGTATGTGAATACTTGGCCAATAAACGTACTTACTTACTTACTTACTTACTTAAGTTTAGTTTAGGGATACAGCGCGGAAGCAGGCCCTTCGGCCCACCGAGTCTGCAACAACCAGCGATTCCCGCACACTAACACTATCCTACACCCACGAGGGACTATTTACAATGATACCAAGCTAATTAACCTACAAGCCGGTACGACTTTGGAGTGTGGGAGGAAACCGGAGCTCCTGGAGAGAACCCACACAGGTCACGAGGAGAACGTACAAACCACATGCGCACAGCACCCGTGGTCCATCCGCTTAGAAGCTGTTGGGACAGAAGACGTGAGCGGTGGACTGGCCTGTGATGCGAATAGGGCTGTTGAGCCAAAACCAAAAAGGCCTAAGGCAGGCAACGCCATTGTAGTGGGAGACTCCATTGTGAGAGGTACGGAAAGGGGTTTCTGCGGCAACAGACGGGATGCGAGGATGGTGTGCTGCCTTCCCGGTGCCAGGATCCAGGATGTCACGGACAGAGTGCAGAAAATCCTCAAGGGCGAAGGTGAACATCCGGAAGTGGTAGTGCATGTCGGCACAAACGATGTCGGAAAGAAGGGGATGAATATTCTGCAACGTGACTTTAGAGAGCTCGGAAAAATGTTGAAAAGCAGGACCTCCAGGGTTGTTATCTCCGGTTTGCTTCCAGTTCCCCATGCTGGCGAGAGCAGGAACAGGGAGATACGGGACCTGAACGTGTGGCTGAGGATCTGGTGCACGGGGCAGGGATTTAGATTCTTAGATCACTGGGATCTGTTTTGGGGTAAGGGGGAACTGTACAAAAGGGACGGATTGCATCTTAACAGGTGGGGGACCAGCATTCTGGCAGGCAGGTTTGCCACTGCTACACGGGTGGCTTTAAACTGAATAAGGGGGGTGGGGTGTTGAATGGGACAGTGGAGGATGGAGTTAAAGGGAAAGGGTTTCTTAAATGTGTGAGCGTAGAGACCGAAGGGTGTAAAATGAGGGTAGAAGAAATAGGTAGCAAGGTGAAAAGTAAAAGTGGCAGGCAGACAAAACCAGGGCAAAAATCAAAAAGGGCCACTTTTCAACATAATTGTGTAAGGGGTAAGAGTGTTGTAAAAACAAGCCTGAAGGCTTTGTGTCTCAATGCAAGGAGCATTCGTAATAAGGTGGATGAGTTGAATGTGCAGATAGCTATTAATGACTATGATATAGTTGGGATCACGGAGACATGGCTCCAGGGTGACCAAGGCTGGGAGCTGAACATCCAGGGATATTCAATATTCAGGAGGGATAGACAGAAAGGAAAAGGAGGTGGGGTAGCGTTACTGATTAGAGAGGGGATTAATGCAATGGAAAGGAAGGACATTAGTTTGGAGGATGTGGAATCGGTATGGGTAGAGCTGCACAACACTAAGGGGCAGAAAACGCTGGTGGGTGTTGTGTACAGGCCACCTAACAGTAGTAGTGAAGTTGGAGATGGTATCAAACAGGAAATTAGAAATGCGTGCGACAAAGGCAAAACGGTTATAATGGGTGACTTCAATCTACATATAGATTGGGTGAATCAAATTGGCAGGGGTGCTGAGGAAGAGGATTTCTTGGAATGTATGCGGGATAGTTATCTAAATCAACATGTAGAGGAACCAACGAAAGAGCAGGCTATTTTAGACTGGGTATTGAGTAATGAGGAAGGGTTAGTTAGCAATCTTGTTGTACGTGCCCCCTTGGGCAAGAGTGACCATAATATGGTTGAGTTCTTCATTAGGATGGAGAGTGACATTGTTAATTCAGAAACAATGGTTCTGAACTTAAAGAAAGGTAACTTTGAGGGTATGAGACGTGAATTGGCCAAGATTGACTGGCAATTAATTCTAAAAGGGTTGACGGTGGATATGCAATGGAAGACATTTAAAGACTGCATGGATGAACTACAAAAATTGTTCATCCCAGTTTGGCAAAAGAATAAATCAGGGAAGGTAGTACATCCATGGATAACAAGGGAAATCAGGGATAGTATCAAAGCGAAGGATGATGCGTACAAATTAGCCAGATAAAGCAGCATACCGGAGGACTGGGAGAAATTCAAAGACCAGCAGAGGAGGACAAAGGGCTTAATTAGGAAAGGAAAAATAGATTATGAAAGAAAACTGGCAGGGAACATAAAAACTGACTGCAAAAGTTTTTATAGATATGTGAAAAGAAAGAGATTAGTTAAAACAAATGTAGGTCCCTTGCAGTCAGAAACAGGGGAGTTGATCATGGGGAACAAGGATATGGCGGACCAATTGAATAACTACTTTGGTTCTGTCTTCACTAAGGAAGACATAAATAATTTGCCGGAAATAGCAGGGGACCGCGGGTCAAAGGAGTTGGAGGAATTGAGTGAAATCCAGGTTAGCCGGGAAGTGGTGTTGGGTAAATTGAATGGATTAAAGGCCGATAAATCCCCAGGGCCAGATAGGCTGCATCCCAGAGTACTTAAGGAAGTAGCTCCAGAAATAGTGGATGCATTAGTAATAATCTTTCAAAACTCTTTAGATTCTGGAGTAGTTCCTGAAGATTGGCGGGTAGCAAACGTAACCCCACTTTTTAAGAAGGGAGGGAGAGAGAAAATGGGGAATTACAGACCAGTTAGTCTAACATCGGTCGTGGGGAAACTGCTAGAGTCAGTTATTAAAGATGGGATAGCAGCACATTTGGAAAGTGGTGAAATCATTGGACGAAGTCAGCATGGATTTACGAAAGGTAAATCATGTCTGACGAATCTTATAGAATTTTTCGAGGATGTAACTAGTAGCGTGGATAGGGGAGAACCAGTGGATGTGGTGTATCTGGACTTCCAGAAGGCTTTCGACAAGGTCCCACATAAAAAATTAGTATACAAACTTAAAGCACAAGGCATTGGGGGTTCAGTATTGATGTGGATAGAGAACTGGCTGGCAAACAGGAAGCAAAGAGTAGGAGTAAACGGGTCCTTTTCACAATGGCAGGCAGTGTCTAGTGGGGTACCCCAAGGCTCAGTACTGGGACCCCAGCTATTTACAATATATATTAATGATCTGGATGAGGGAATTGAAGGCAATATCTCCAAGTTTGCGGATGACACTAAGCTGGGGGGCAGTGTTAGCTGTGAGGAGGATGCTAGGAGACTGCAGGGTGACTTGGATAGGCTGGGTGAGTGGGCAAATGTTTGGCAGATGCAGTATAATGTGGATAAATGTGAGGTTATCCATTTTGGTGGCAAAAACAGGAAAGCAGACTATTATCTAAATGGTGGCCGATTGGGAAAGGGGGAGATGCAGCGAGACCTGGGTGTCATGGTACACCAGTCATTGAAGGTAGGCATGCAGGTGCAGCAGGCAGTAAAGAAAGCGAATGGTATGTTAGCTTTCATTGCTAAAGGATTTGAGTATAGGAGCAGAGAGGTTCTACTGCAGTTGTACAGGGTCTTGGTGAGACCACACCTGGAGTATTGCGTACAGTTTTGGTCTCCAAATCTGAGGAAGGACATTATTGCCATAGAGGGAGTGCAGAGACGGTTCACCAGACTGATTCCTGGGATGTCAGGACTGTCTTATGAAGAAAGACTGGATAGACTTGGTTTATACTCTCTAGAATTTAGAAGATTGAGAGGGGATCTTATAGAAACTTACAAAATTCTTAAGGGGTTGGACAGGCTAGATGCAGGAAGATTGTTCCCGATGTTGGGGAAGTCCAGGACAAGAGGTCACAGCTTAAGGATAAAGGGGAAATCGTTTAAAACCGAGATGAGAAGAACTTTTTTCACGCAGAGAGTGGTGAATCTCTGGAACTCTCTGCCACAGAGGGTAACATAGAAACATAGAAAGTAGGTGCGAGAGTAGACCACCAGGTCCGTCGAGCCCGCACCGCCATTCGCTCATGGCTGAGCACTAAACAGACACACTTACCCACAAACAGTAGACACAAGACACAGAACACAAGACACTACCCTCCCCTTTATACCGCTATCACCCCTCTCCACCCCAAGAACCTCGTGATCTCCTGGGGGAGGCAAAAAAACGGATAAAAACCCAGGTCCAATTCGGGAAAAAAAAATCCGGCAAATTCCTCTCCGACCCCAATCCAGGCGATCGACACTTGTCCAGGAGATCACTCAGGTCTTACTATACTAACCATACCTAGGTCCATATCCCTGCCCTCTCCCCGTAGCCCCTTATCCCCTTGGCAGCTAAAAAACCATCTATTTTAGTCTTAAATATATTTAAAGTTTCTGCTTCCACTGCTCCCTGGGGCAGTGAATTCCATAAATTAACCACCCTCTGGGTGAAGAAGTTCTTCCTCATCTCAGTTTTAAAAGAGCCCCCCCTTATTCTGCAACTATGTCCCCTAGTTCTAGTTTCCCCGATCATTGGGAACATCCTCGGTGCATCCACCCGATCAAGGCCCCTCACGATCTTATATGTTTCAATGAGATCGTCTCTCATTCTTCTAAACTCCAAAGAGTAGAGTTCCAGCCTACTTAACCTTTCCTCATATGTCAATCCCCTCATTGCAGGAATTAATCTTGTAAACCTTCGCTGCACTGCCTCCAGGGCTAGTACATCCTTTCTTAAGTATGGACCCCAGAACTGTACACAGTATTCCAAATGTGGTCTCACTAATACTGTGTACAGCTGCAGCAAGACCTCCGTGTTTTTATACTCAATCCCCCTAGCAATAAAGGCCAAAACTCCATTGGCCTTCCTGATTGCTTGCTGCACCTGCATACTAACTTTCAGTGATTCATGTACTAATACCCCTAGATCCCTTTGCGTTGCATTACAACGCAGCTCCTCCTCATTTAGAAAATAACTTGCCCTATCATTTTTTCTCCCAAAGTGAATGACTTCACATTTATTAGTATTAAATTTCATCTGCCAAGTTGTTGCCCACTCACCTAGCTTATCTATATCCTTTTGCAGACTCTTCCTATCCTCCTCATCCCCTACTTTTCCTCCCATTTTTGTATCGTCCGCAAATTTTGATATATTACACTTGGTTCCCTCCTCCAAATCATTTATATAAATTGTGAACAACTGGGGTCCCAGCACCGACCCTTGCGGAACCCCGCTAGTTACCGGTTGCCATCCCGAGTATGAACCATTTATCCCCACTCTCTGCTTCCTATTTGTTAGCCAATCCTCTACCCATGCTAATATATTACCCCCAATCCCATAATGTTTTATTTTTAGCAATAGTCTCTTATGTGGCACCTTGTCAAAAGCCTTTTGAAAGTCCAAGTATACCACATCCACAGGGTAGTTGAGGCCACTTCATTGGCTATATTTAAGAGGGAGTTAGATGTGGCCCTTGTGGCTAAGGGGATCAGGGGGTATGGAGAGAAGGCAGGTACGGGATACTGAGTTGGATGATCAGCCATGATCATATTGAATGGCGGTGCAGGCTCGAAGGGCCGAATGGCCTACTCCTGCACCTAATTTCTATGTTTCTATGTTTCTATGTGGTCAGGATTGAACCCGGGTGTCTGACACTGTGAGGCAGCAACTCTACCGCTGCTCCACTGTGCCGCCCACATACTTCATACTACACTCTAATAATTTAAAAGCTGTTTTGAAGGGTTCTTTTGATGCAGCAATTTAAGCACCGCTGACGTACAGCTCAGCACAAACATGTGGCCCAGCAACAGACATTTTCAGATCAATTATCAATTCCCAACGGTAAGCGAATAATGTTTGGATAATTGGACTAATAGGTAGTACAGCCTCAGCCAAGTCTGTAATACCTGACATGAGCTAGTAATCACATTTACAAGAAAATCTGAATTCAGCCTGAATATTAACTAAAGCTGCAGTTCCACATCATGGCTCTCACAAAAAGAGAATAATTGATAGCTGTGAGTGTATAACAGGTTGCAACATAATTGAGGAACTCATGTGCTTTATGTAAAATGAACACTTGCAAATGAGTCACAGGCTGGAATCTAGTCGAAGCATTTCAAATGGTTTACGGGTAGAATATCTAGGATAGAAACAAAAATACCGGAGTAACTCAGCGGGTCAGGCAGCATCTCTGGAGAGAAGGAATGGCAGGAAACATGTTCCCGATGTTGGGGGAGTCCAGAACTAGGGGCCACAGTTTAAGAATAAGGAGTAAGCCATTTAGAACGCAGACGAGGAAACACATTTTCTCACAGAGAGTGGTGAGTCTGTGGAATTCTCTGCCTCAGAAGGCGGTGGAGGCTGGTTCTCTGAATGCTTTCAAGAGAGAGCTAGATAGGTCTCTTAAAAATATCGGAGTCAGGGGATATGGGGAGAAGGCAGGAACGGGGTACTGATTGGGGATGACCAGCCATGATTACATTGAATGGCGGTGCTGGCTCGAAGGGCCGAATGGCCTACTCATGCACCTATTGTCTATTGTCTGAAGAAGGGTTTCGGCCCGAAACGTCGGCTATTTCCTTCGCTCCATAGATGCTGCTGCTCCCGCTGAGTTTCTCCAGCAATTTTGTGTACCTTCGATCTTCCAGCATCTGCAGTTCCTTCTTGAACATATTGTCTAATGTCTATTGAATAGGGTGACGTTTCGGGTCGAGACCCTTCTTCAGACACTGGAGAAGGGTCACGACCCGAAACATCAGAGTCTGAAGAAAGGCCTCGACCCGAAACGTCACCCATTCCTTCTCTCCGGAGATGCTGCCCGTTTAGCCAGCATTTTGTGTCCATCTTTGGTGTAAATCAGCATCTGCAGTTCCTTCTGACAGAAAGGATGCATAGATGTTATTTACAGGCTTGAATATAATGCGAAGGTTTTGTAGATAATGGGGGATACCTGGGAGTGAGATACAGGCCAGGATTAATGCGTGGAATAAAAGATACCCAGAAATGGTTCAGAGGCTGGAATTAAATTTTGGCCTCAAATGTTTTGTATATAGAATTATGAATACCTGTGATTGAGTCACAGGCTAGCATCTAATCACAAGATCTGATTGCACACATACAATGATATATATGTTTCCTGGGCCTCCGCTACAGGTTGAAATGCAAACAGGAAAAGCTTGAAACATTCAGCAGAATTAAGCAGCCTCTGTGGAAAGAGAAACAGAATTAATGTTTCAGTTCCAAAACCCTTCATCGGATCCAAGCATGAAATGTCACCCATTTCTCTCTCCACAGATGCTGCCTGAGCTACTGAGTGTTTCCTGCATTTTCTATTTTATTTCCAATTTATACAATTCACGGTGGACTGTAACACAGCGGTAGAGATGCTGCCTTACATCGCCAGTTTCAATCCTGACTACGGGTGCTGTTGGATGGGAGTTTATGCGTCCACACTGTGCACATTGGTTTTAGTTTAGTTTAGATTAGTTTAGTTTGGAGATGCAGCGCGGAAACAGGCCCTTCGGCCCACCGGGTCCGCGCCGACCAGCGATCCCCGCATATTAAGACGAACCTACACACATATCAACCACAATTTTTACATTTATACATTTCTACCAAAGCCAATTAACCTACAAACCTGTGCGTCCTTGGAGTGTGGGTGAAAATTGACGATCTTGGAGAAAACCCACGCAGGTCACAGGGAGAACGTACAAACTCCGTACAGACAGCACCTGTAGTCAGGATCGAACCCGGGTCTCTGGCGTTGGAAGGCAGCAACTCTACCGCTACGCCACCGTGCTCCGGTTTCCTCCCACAATCCACATACCAAAGATGTGCATGGTTTGTTGGTTAAATTGCTTCAGTAAAAATCGTAAATTGTCCCCAGTGTGTGTAGGATGGCGCTAGTGTGCGGGGATCGTCAGTCGGCACTGACTGTCGGCCAATGGACCTGTTTCTGTGCTGTATCTCTAAACTCATATATAAGTTGAAGATCTATATGTATAATTAAAACATACCTATGTGAATTATATACATCAACAAATTGGCACGGGGAGAAACCATTTGGCCCATTGAGGATATGGTATCTCTTTATATCAAAATCTAATCTGTGGCAATCATCTGGGCTCTTACTGTAGCCCTGCAAACTATTGTGACTGATTATAAAGCTCAAAAACAATATTGAAGATATTAGCCACATAAATTCAGGCAACCTAGCTGTCCTTCCAACAACCAGGCAGCAGTCTTGAGGTATTCAATGGGGTCATCTCAATGGGGTTAGGTTAGGTTAGGTACAGCGAGACCTGGGCGTCCTTGCACACCAGTTACTGAAAGTTGGCGTGCAGGTACAGCAGGCAGTGAAGAAAGCTAATGGAATGTTGGCCTTCATAGATCCAAGATGGCGCCGGTGAAGATGGCTGCCGTCGTACCTGCTCCGGGTGTTTGCTCGTATATTGTCTTGTCAATTGTCGTTTTTCATTTATTAGCACAACCTGCACGTTGTCGGACTACTTATGACAAACAAACACTTATTGACATCGGGAAAAACTGCCTGCCCACAGTCAGTAACAGCTCCGACTGGCCAAGGGAGATACTACCGGGAGTAAACAACACCGAGAGAACCAACACAAGACCAAGGACGAGGCCCAGAGGAAAACGAGCCGGGGTCAGGAACAGGCTCAGGAGTAGAGCCCATCGTACACCACTGCCTAGCATCCTGCTAGCCAACGTCCAGTCGCTGGAGAACAAGCTCGATGACCTCAGGGCCAGGGTCCGATACCAACGGGACATTCGGGACTGTAACATCCTTTGCCTCACCGAGACATGGCTAACCCCAACGACGCCGGACCACGCTATCCAGCCAGCGGCACACCTCTCTGTTCACCGTAT
The DNA here is from genome assembly GCF_028641065.1 of Leucoraja erinaceus. Lineage (NCBI taxonomy): Eukaryota > Metazoa > Chordata > Chondrichthyes > Rajiformes > Rajidae > Leucoraja > Leucoraja erinaceus. The sequence continues at coordinate 11,787,894 of NC_073385.1, forward strand.
GGACAGAACAGAGGAGTCTGGGAAGTCTAGAGGAGGAGGGCTGAGTCTGATGACCAACAACAACTGGTGTGACCGCAGAAACGTAGTCCCTCTCACACACTCCTGCTCACCAAACCTGGAGCTCCTGACCATCAAATGCCGCCCGTTCTACCTCCCCCGTGAGTTTACATCTACCATTATCAGTGCCGTTTATATTCCACCACTAGCGGACACGGTCACTGCCCTGTCTGAGCTACATGATGGACTTGCTAGCTACCAAACCATCCACCGCGATGCAGCCCTCATTGTGGCCGGGGACTTTAACCGTGCAAACCTAAAATCAGCAAGGCCGGACTTGCGGCAACACAACACTTGCAACACCAGAGGTGAGAGAACTTTAGACCACTGCTACTCACCATTTAAGGATGGTTACAGGGCCAAATCTCTCCCTCCGTTCGGTATGTCCGACCATGCCGCCATACTACTTACTCGTGCCAAAATATAAACAGAGACTGAAACGGGAAGTTCCGGTAAGGAGGGAGGTGACGCGCTGGACCGACCAATCAGAGGCCTCTCTACAAGATGCCCTCGACACTGCTGATTGGGTCACGTTCCGTTGCAGCTCTGATGACATCAACATGTTTACGGAATCGGTGCTGGGATTCATTGAGAAAGTCACGAACGACTGTGTCACCAAACGCACGGTCAGAATGTTCCCCAATCAAAAACCGTGGGTGGACAAAAACATCCGTGACGCTCTCAGGACCCGCACCGCCGCCTACAACACAGCGCTGGCAACCGGAAACAAGGAGGATTTCAAAGCTGCCTCCTACTACGCCCGCAGAGCAGTAAAGGAGGCAAAACAACGCTACGGGAGGAAACTGGAGTTACAGCTACAGCAGTCGGACTCTAGGGGGCTATGGCAAAGTCTTCACACAATCACGGACTATAAACCCAAACCCACATCCATCCCAAATCCGAACACCTCCCTCGCGGACGAACTAAACGTCTTTTATGCGCGCTTTGAGAATAACACCCAGGCCCTCGACGCCCATCACATCTCATCCAGCAGCGAGGAGGTGACATTCCAGGTGACGGAACATGATGTGAGGCGCACACTCAAGCGGGTGAACCCCAGGAAGGCTGCAGGTCCAGATGGGATTACTGGGCGTGTCGTCAGAACCTGCGCAGACCAACTAGCCCCTGTATTCACAGACATTTTCAATCTCTTCCTCTCCCAGTGTATTATCCCCACCTGTTTTAAACTGTGGTCCACCATAGTCCCTGTCCCCAAAAACCCCCCAACCCATCTGTTTAAATGACTACAGCCCCATAGCCCTGACCTCCACTGTAATGAAGTGTTTTGAGAAACTCATCAAAAATGTCATTACCTCCTCCCTACCCACCACCTTGGATCCACTACAATTTGCATATCGCCCCATAGACCCACTGACGATTCCATAGCCCACCTACTCCACATCACTCTCACCCACCTGGACACTGGGAAAGGGGCTTATGTTAGACTGCTGTTCATAGATTACAGCTCAGCGTTTAACACCATAGACCCCTCAAAGCTGGCCTCCAAATTGTACAACCTCCACTTGTGCCCATCCCTGTGCAAGTGGATCCACAATTTCCTGACCGGCAGACCACAGGTGGTGCGTGTGGGCCATCACATGTCATCCTCCCTCACCCTCAACACTGGGGCCCCCCAGGGCTGTGTGCTGAGCCCTCTGCTGTATTCTCTCTACACCCACGACTGCAAGGCCATCTCAGACTCTAACATCATAGTCAAGTTTGCCGATGACACAGCAGTGGTAGGCCTAATCTCAAACAATGATGAGGCAGCCCACCACTCTGAAATCATCCACCTGGCAAACTGGTGTAGGGAGAATAACCTGGAGCTGAACACCTCCAAGACCAAGGAGCTCATAGTGGACTTCTCCAGGAAGCAGCAGAGGAGCTTCCTCCCCCTCAGCATAAATGGGGCCCAGGTGGAGAGGGTGGAGAGCTTCAGGTACCTCGGCATCCACATCTCCCAGGACCTGACATGGTCACACCACCTCAGCAGCCTGGTAAAGAAGGCCAACCAGCGTCTTTACCATCTCAGACGGCTGAGGGACTTCAAGCTCCCCCTCAGGGTGCTCAAGAACTTCCACACCCATACTGTGGAGAGCATCCTGAGTGGGAGCATCATCACCTGGAGGGGGAACACCACCAAGAGGGATCGACTGGCTCTGAGGAGGGTGGTTGGCTCAGCTGAGTGGGCCATCAAAACCACCCATCCCAACCTGCAGGACATCTACACCAAGCGCTGCAGGTCAAGAGCCAGGAGGATTATCCAGGACCACACTCACCCCAACAACAGACTGTTTTCCCTGCTGCCCTCAGGGAAACGGTGCCGGCTGCTCAGGGCCAACACGGAGAGAATGAGGAGGAGTTTCTTTCCCTAGGCCATGAGACTGCTGAACGAGGGCTGAGTGTCGCCGCCCCCCCCCCCCCCCCCCCCCCCCAGCCCCCCAACGCCCAAACCCTCCCCACCCTCCTCACCAGCACCTGCACGCCCAGCCCCCCCCCCCCCCCCCCCCCCCCCCACCCTGCCTCGCCACCATCAAACACACACACACACACACACACATGGGACTGAACTGGATGGAACATGCTGTCATCACAGGTGTTCCACGGCACTTGTCACTTTGCTTGTAACAGCACTACTTGTTATGTGGTATATCTATGGGGTATGTGTTATATGTGGGTATTGTTGTAAGTGGGTTATGTGTAAGTGGGGAAGCATGCACAACTGAACAGGCACTTAAGCATTTCACTACTAGTTATACCTGTATAATTGACTTTGTGACCAATAACCTTAACCTTGAACTTGAAACTAACAAGAGGATTTCAGTATAGGAGTAAAGAGGTTCTTCTGCAGTTGTATAGGGCTCTGGTAAGACCACATCTAGTGTATTGTATACAGTTTTGGTCCCCTAATTTAAGGAAGGACATCCTTGTGATTGAGGTAGCGCGGCGTAGGTTCACGAGATTGACGCCTGGGATGGTGGGACTGTCATATGAGGAAAGATTGAAAAGACTAGGCTTGTATTCACTGGAGTTTAGAAGGATGAGGGGATATCTTAACCATATAACCATATAACAATTACAGCACGGAAACAGGCCATCTCGGCCCTACAAGTCCGTGCCGAACAACTTTTTTTCCCCTTAGTCCCACCTGCCTGCACTCATACCATAACCCTCCATTCCCTTCTCATCCATATGCCTATCCAATTTATTTTTAAATGATACCAATGAACCTGCCTCCACCACTTCCACTGGAAGCTCATTCCACACCGCTACCACTCTGAGTAAAGAAGTTCTCCCTCATATTACCCCTAAACTTCTGTCCCTTAATTCTGAAGTCATGTCCTCTTGTTTGAATCTTCCCTATTCTCAAAGGGAAAAGCTTGTCCACATCAACTCTGTCTATCCCTCTCATCATTTTAAAGACCTCTATCAAGTCCCCCCCTTAACCTTCTGCGCTCCAGAGAATAAAGACCTAAATTATTCAACCTATCTCTGTAACTTAGTTGTTGAAACCCAGGCAACATTCTAGTAAAATCTCCTCTGTACTCTCTCTATTTTGTTGACATCCTTCCTATAATTTGGGCGACCAAAATTGTACACCATACTCCACATTTGGTCTCACCAATGCCTTGTACAATTTTAACATTACATCCCAGCTTCTATACTCAATGCTGTGATTTATAAAGGCTAGCATACCAAAAGCTTGCTTTACCACCCTATCTATATGAGATTCCACCTTCAAGGAACTATGCACGGTTATACCCAGATCCCTCTGTTCAACTGTATTCTTCAATTCCCTACCACTTACCATGTACGTCCTATTTTGATTTGTCCTGCCAAGGTGTAGCACCTCACATTTATCAGCATTAAACTCCATCTGCCATCTTTCAGCCCATTTTTTCCAAATGGCCTAAATCACTCTGTAGACTTTGGAAATCCTCTTCATTTTCCATAACACCCCCTATCTTGGTATCATCTGCATACTTACTAATCCAATTTACCACACCCTCATCCAGATCATTGATGTACATGACAAACAACAAAGGACCCAACACAGATCCCTGAGGCACTCCACTAGTCACCTGCCTCCAACCCGATAAACAGCCATCCACCATTACCCTCTGGCTTCTCCCATTCAGCCACTGTTGAATCCATCTTGCTATTCCTGCATTTATACCCAACATTTGAACCTTCTTAACCAACCTTCCATGAGGAACCTTGTCAAAGGCCTTACTAAAGTCCATATAGACAACATCCACTGCTTTACCCTCGTCAATTTCCCTAGTAACCTCTTCAAAAAATTCAAGAAGGTTAGTCAAACATGACCTTCCAGGCACACATCCATGTTGACTGTTCCTAATCAGACCCTGTTTATCTAGATGCTTATATATATTATCTCTAAGTATCTTTTCCATTAATTTGCCCACCACTGAAGTCAAACTAACAGGTCTATAATTGCTAGGTTTACTCTTAGAACCCTTTTTAAACAATGGAACAACATGCGCAGTACGCCAATCCTCGGGGACTATTCCTGTTTCTAATGACATTTGAAATATTTCTGTCATAGCCCCGGCTATTTCTACACTAACTTCCCTCAATGTCCTAGGGAATATCCTGTCAGGACCTGGAGACGAAAAAAATTGTTCAATATCTCCCCATCTTATAGAAACATATAGAATTCTAAAAGGACTGGGCAAGCTAGATGCAGGAAAAAATGTTCCCAATGTTGGGTGAGTCCAGAACCAGGGGTCACAGTCTTAAAATAAAGGGGAGGTCATTTAAGACTGAGGTGAGAAAATATGTTTTCACCCAGAGAGTTGAGAATTTGTGGAATTCCCTGCCACAGAGGGCAGTGGAGGTCAAATCACTGAATGGATTTAAGAGAGAGTTAGATAGATCTCTAGGGGCTAGTGGAGTCAAGGGATATGGGGAGAAAGCAGGCACGGGTAATTGATAGGGGACGATCAGCCATGATCACAATGAATGGCGGTGCTGGCTTGAAGGGCCGAACGGCCTCCTCCTGAACCTATTTTCTATGCTTCTATGTACTATCTACCATTGGAAAACCCTCAGACTAGCTTTGATCGAACTTTATCTGACACTAAACATTATTCATGTTATTTCCTTTATCGTGTATCATCTGCACTCTGTGGACGGCTCGATTGTAATTATGTATTGTCTTTCCGCTGACTGGTTAGCACGCAACAAAAAAAGCTTTTGACTGTACCTTGGCACATTTGACAATAAACTAAACAGAACCAACTCTAGCAGTGAAAGTAAACATGCACTGGTACATGAATATGATATAATTAGAAAAAGGCGGAATAATTCCATTACATGCCTGAGAACGAGAGTGCATTTTGCAACAGCGGTAAATTTAGAAATAACTGGAGGAGGTTGCTTTGCGTTTAAGGCAGTTTTAATCCCTATTACAGGATTATAGTTAATCTGGTGCCACTTCAGCACAGAGACATCTCCAGTCTTAGTCCTGGGAGGATCGTGGATGCTTGCACCCCCTGCTGGTTTCCACGAGAAACGCAATAGCACAGTGTAGGTTGGGGTGTTGCTGTCCAGCTGGGTGGATGGTAGAACCATCTGTTGTACTTAGTGAGTAAAAGTCAGGTGCTCCAGTCAACACTTGTCAAGGGGTTATGGGGAGAAGGCAGGAGAATGGGGTTAGGAGGGAGAGATAGATCGCCCATCATCGTAGCGCGCGATTTAAAGGACCAGTCACGGGGAAACGGGTTTGTAAATTGTCCCGTCCCCCCTGCTTCATGATCCATACGTACTGTTCCTCTTGCAGCTGAGAGGCAGGACGGCAAGATGGCACAGCGCCAGGGACCCGGGTTCAATCCTGACTACGGGTACTGTCTGTGTGGAGTTAGCAGATAGTAGCTCAGGACTGCTCTCTGGCGGTTGGTAGGGTGGAGGTCAGTGGAATAATCGGTGGTCTTGAGATCCTGACACAAACCAATACTGCCAGTGCCCCAATGCTGGGTCTATAGGCAGAGGATCATGGTGGCAGGTTCCTCAACCAATATACAGAGTGAACAGTGCACTGTCCCTAGTCCCTCAAAAAAACCCCAGACACACATTGGAATGAACGGCGAGTGTCCCTATCCATGAACTGCCGAACACTAATGGTCCCCTTTAGAACCTTTGGCTGCAGTCAGTATGACAGGGCCCAGAGAAATTGTGGCCCGCTGTTAAACCATCACCCGTTAAAAAATTGCCATCTCTCGGCTTTCATCATTGTAAGTAGGAAGGACACAGTGAAAAATAAAAGTGCTGGAGTAAATCAATGTTCCCTGGAAAACATGGATGGGCGATGTTTCGGGTCGGGATCCTTCTTCAGACTTGCTTTTGGCTTTAAAAACAAAATTATTATTATTTTTTTTTTAAATTAGAAGCAATTGTATAAGGATAAAACGTTCAGCATCTATAATTATTCAATTATTGTACATCTTTAACGTTATAACCTAAATTTAAAAAAAAAGGAAAAAAAACCCAAAGAGAAAGCAAGAAAAGAAGAGAGGAAAGAATGAAGGGATAGAATAGAAAAGAACGAGAAAATGATCCTTAATCTGCCGAAGCAGTGCAGCAGAGAGAAAGAGGAATAATAAAACCCCGCCCCTCCCCCCTCAACCCCCCCCCCCCCACCCCCCCCCCCCCCCCCCCCCCCCCCCCCCCCCCCCCCCCCACCCCCCCCCCCCCCCCCCCCCCCCCCCCCCCCCCCCCCCCCCCCCCCCCCCCCCCCCCCCCCCCCCCCCCCCCCCCCTCTCCCCCCCCCCCACCCCCCCCCCCCCCCCCCCCCCCCCCCCCCTCACCCATCGTAGCATCGGATTTAAATTTAAATTTGATTTTCATAGAAACATAGAAAATAGGTGCAGGAGTAGGCCATTCGGCCCTTCGTGCCTGCACCGCCATTCAATATGATCAGGGCTGATCATCCAACTCAGTATCCTCTACCTGCTTTCTCTCCATACCCCCCGATCCCTTTAGCCACAAGGGCCACATCTAACTCCCTCTTAAATATAGCCAATGAACTGGCCTTCACCATTGTTCAAATTGTTGTAAAAATTCAGTAAAGGGTGTCCATGTTTTAAGAAATTGATCTGGTTTTTCCGACAAGGCAAGCCTAATGTTTTCCAAGTGTAGTGTCTCGGGCATATCTGTAATTCACATCTTCACTTCACTGTTTTTGGTTTTTACGTAGAATTTATCCTTGGTGTAAAGTACCAGCCAGCCATTTCTATGTGGAATCTTGTAATAACATGCATTTACTAGGCTATTATTGTGGTAGATTAAAGCATAATCCCTGTGGTTGAATAAACAGCCTCTCCCAATGTACATAGATTTACCAGAATTGACTTTGTGCAGCCAGGGATTTTTCTAGTCTCTAATAGTGGCAGATTATAGACTCTGCCATGGGCTCAAGCTATCAATCAACAAATAGTTTACTTCACATAGACCCAGATAAATGAACAAAATTCAGTCACAGCCTCCTATTTATCAACATTTTCAGGCCTGAATGTCCCTCACAATGTATAAACTGGATGAGATATTTTACCTCGGGTATTTCTTAACATCTAATAGAACGTTGAAAAGAGCCTCTTATTTACATGATGAATCTCTGCCAGAGTTCCTCTGCTGCCTGGAGGCTGTCGGATGATGTGGGCATTAACAGTCAGCGCTCAAAACTTCAGTTGTCCCCAAGGAAGATGGCTGGCTCTCTCAGCTTATTCACCCCGGACTGTCTGAGGGATGGTTGCCAATCAAACCCAGAACACCGGCACCTGATGATTTGTTATGCATTAGAAGAAAAACTTACTCAGTCAGTAAAAAACGTGCAGCAGGCAGTGAAGAAAGCGAATGGCATGTTAGCCTTCATAACAAGAGGAGTTGAGTATAGGAGCAAAGAGGTCCTTCTGCAGTTGTACAGGGCCCTAGTGAGACCACACCTGGTGTATTGTGTGCAGTTTTGGTCCCCTAATTTGAGGAAGGACATTCTTGCTATTGAGGGAGGGCAGCATAGGTTTACGAGGTTAATTCCCAGGATGGCGGGACTGTCATATGCTGAGAGAATGGAGCCGCTGGGCTTGTACACTCTAGAGTTTAGAAGGATGAGAGGGGATCTTATTGAAACACATAAGATTATTAAGGGTTTGGACACGCTAGAGGCAGGAAACATGTTTCTGATGTTGGTGGAGTCCAGAACCAGGGGCTACTGTTTAAGAATAAGGGGTAAGCCATTTTCAACGGAGATGAGGAAACACTTTTTCACACAGAGAGTTGTGAGTCTGTGGAATTCTTTGCCTCAGAGGACGGTGGAGACCGGTTCTCTGGATACTTTCAAGAGAGAGCTAGATAAGGCTCTTAAAGATAGCGGAGTCTGGGGATATGGGGAGAAGGCAGTAACGGGGTACTGATTGGGGATGATCAGCCATGATCACATTGAATGGCGGTGCTGGCTCGAAGGGCCGAATGGCCTACGCCTGCCCCTATTGTCTATTGTCTATTGTCTGTTTTAAGAAATTGCGAGGGTGAAAACTAAATTCATTAACACTTCTATTTACATAGATCGGATGCCATTTTGGAGAACCGCTGGTGCAACAAGCAACCAACTAAAAAGCTAACCAAAACGCTGGAGCAACTCAGCGGGACAGGCAGCGTCTCTGGAGAGAAGGACTGGATGATGTTTGAAGAAGGGTCTTGACCTGATACGTCACCCTTTCCTTCTCCACAGAGATGCCGCCTGTCTTGCTGAGTTACTCCAACACTTTGTACCTATGCATGTTCTCCAGAGAGGCTGCCTGTCCCGCTGAGTTACACCAGCAGTGTGTGCCTATCTTCGGTGCAAACCAACATCTGCAGTTCCTTCCTAACGAAATGTTGGCCTCAACTGCGATGGGTACGTAATATAAAGGCAGAGTTTTTAATCAATTTCACGGGGCAACATAAGTAGTGTGTAGAGACTGCCTTTGCATTGGAGACAGTGCAGGGCAGATGTACTGTGTTATACAAAAGGACACAATGTACTGAGCAAATGAACATTGAAGTGAATAGCTTGGGCCATTTGGAGATGTACACCTTGAAACATGTTATCAGTCAGGGACCAATAGTAAACCATAATTTACACTTTTTTAAAATCTTGTTGATCAGGATATGTATTGAAAACACTGGACATTTTCTCCATTAAATTGTAATTTTACTTGTAGTTTTAATTCAAATGAGTATTTTAAATAAGGCAAAAATATATATATATATATATATATATATATATATATATATATATATATGTTTGTTATATCCTAATAGATCATCCTATATGCCCACTATCGTACAGTGCAGTGGCTTAACTGGTACATAGGTACATAGATACATAGAAAATAGGTGCAGGAGGAGGCCATTCAGCCCTTCGAGCCAGCACCGCCATTCATTGTGATCATGGCTGATCATCCCTAATCAATAACCCGTGCTTGCCTTCTCCCCGTTTCCCTTGGTTCCACTAGCCTCTAGAGCTCTATCTAACTCTCTCTTAAATCCATCCAATGATTTGGCCTCCACTGCCCTCTGTGGCAGGGAATTCCATAAATTCACAACTCTCTGGGTGAAAAAGTGTTTTCTCACCTCAGTCTTAAATGGCCTCCCCTTTAGTCTAAGACTGTGGCCCCTGGTTCTGGACTCGCCCAACAGAGGTAGTCCGTTGCCTCCCAGCGCCAGAGACCTGGGTTTGATCGTAACATTGGAATCTGCCTGTGTGGAATTGGCACATTCACCCTGTCACCCCGTAGGTTTCCCCCAGCATCCTCCCACAAAGGCGTGCTTGTTTGTAGGTCAATTGGCTTCTGTAAGTTGTCCACAGTGTGTAGGATCGCTGGTCGGTGTGGCATTGGTGGGTCAAAGGGCTTGTTTCCATTTGGCCTTTCGAGCCAGCACCGCCATTCAATGTGATCATGACTGATCATCCCCAATCAGTACCCCGTTCCTGCCTTCTCCTCATATCCCCTGACTCCACTAATTTTAAGAGCACTATCTAGCTCTCTCTTGAAAGCATCCGGAGAACCCGCCTCCACCGCCCTCTGAGGTAGAGAATTCCACAGACTCACCACTCACCATTCTCTGTGAGAAAAAGTGTTTCCTCGTCTCCGTTCTAAATGGCTTACTCGTTATTCTTAAACTGTGGCCCCTTGTTCTGGACTCCCCCAACATCGGGAACATGTTTCCTGCCTCTAGTGTGTCCAAGCCCTTAACAATCTTTTATGTTTCAATGCGATATCCTCTCATCCTTCGGCCTTTCGAGCCAGCACCGCCATTCACTGTGATCATGGCTGATCACCTACAATCAGTACCCCGTTCCTGCCATATCCCTTGACTCTGCTATCTCTAAGAGCTCTATCTAACTCTCTCTTGAAAGCATCCAGATAATTGGCCTCCACTGCCTTCTGAGGCAGAGAATTCCACAGATTCTGAATGAAAACGTTTTTCCTCACCACTGTTCTAAATGGCATACCACTTATTCTTAAACTATCTCCTCTGGTTCTGGACTCCCCCAACATCGGAAACATGTTTCCTGCCTCTAGCGTGTCCAATCCTTTCTAAATTCCAGTGTATATAAGCCCAGTCGCTCCATTCTTTCAACATATGACAGTCCCGACATCCTGGGAATTAACCTTGTGAACCTACGCTGCACTCCCTCAATTGTCCTTCCTCAAATTTGGAGATGCACACAAAATGCACATGTGTGATCTCACCAGGGCTCTGTACAACTGCAGAAGGACCTCTTTGCTCCTATACTCAACTCCTCTTGTTATGAAGGGCAACATTCCATTTGCTTTCTTCACTGCCTGCTGTACCTGCATGCTTACTTTTAGTGACTGATGAACAAGGACACCCAAATCTCATTGTACTTCCCCTTTTCCCAACTTGACACCATTCAGATAAAAATCTGCCTTCCTGTTCTTACCACCATAGTGGATAACCTCACATTTATCCATATTAAACTGCATCTGCCATGCATCTGCCCACTCACCCAACCTGCCCAAGTCACCCTGCATCCTCCTAACATCATCCTCACAGTTCACACTGCCGCCCAGCTTTGTGGCATCACCAAAATTGCTGATCTGCTAATATTACTTTTAAATATGATCATGGCTGATGATCCAAAATCAGTACCCCGTTCCAGCATTCTCCCCATATCCCTCGATTCCGTTAGCCCTAAGAGCTACGTATACCTGTCTCTTGAATACATCAAATTGAAACCTAGTTGGACTGAAGGGCCTGTTTCCTTGATATCCAGCCCATTTGCTTATTTATTTCTCCCAGAAACATAATTTGCCAGCCAAGAAGTGCTTAACCCCGAGCCAGCCGGCTGTTTGCACCTTTTACGGGGTTATGTCCGTGCCCGGGTGGTGTTAGAGAGGGACTACACGCTGTCCACGGGCTCCCTGGGGAGATTTCCGGGACCGCTGGGCACAGCGGGGGGTTGAATACATCCTTGACAAGGATTGTAAGATAGCTGTATAATAGTATTTTGTTTCTCTTGTATTATGGTGGTGGGTACTGTTTTTTGTTTTTTTACTGTACTATATATATTATTTTCGGCTTTAGAATATATATATATTTTTTTAATAATTCAAAAATAAATAAATAAATAAATAAATAAAGTGATTTAAAACACAACACTAGGCGATCGAGCCTCCAGGCAAAATATATATTTTTTAAAGATTTAGAGCAATACTCCATCAAGGAACTTTGGTATTTAGCTTTCAAGGCTTCAACAGTTGGACAGGTGCCAGTAAAGCAGATTACTTTAAAAGCTTTGATGCTTTTTACTGGAACCAGACGAGACTGTGCAAGAACAGACAAAACTGTGAAATCCTGAAGTGATTTCCTTTGCTTGTTGTTCTGACTGTGATCTGTCAGACCTGCACTGCCTCACTGACTTCTTTCATTCCAATGGAGAGCAACAGTTCTGAGAGAGAGAGAGACAGAGAGAGAGAGGGAAGGGACATGTTTCAGCTCATTTGCAAGTTTTTGGAATTAATTGGTTTAACCAGTTGTCAAAAGCAATTTGCGCCATCACATGAGGGTGTCACAGAAAGTAGAGCACGGTACACAGGACACTGAAGAGTAGTGTATAAAATCATGAGAGGAATAGATCGGGTAGATGCTTTGGTAGCGTGGGGGGGCCATCGGGGAGGTTGCCTCGTGCGCTAAATTTTTAGGGGCGCAAAAAAATTGTTGGATAACATTTTTTAATAAAATTAAGAGCCCCGGGGAGCCGTTGGAGCGAGGAGCAGTTACCTGGAGCGGTGCGTATAAAAACAGCGCGGGGCTCGCTGTCCCCGCTCCGAGGCCAGGCCGCCGCTGCCGCTGCCCCAGCTCCGAGTTCTGGTCGCCGCTGCCGCTGTCCCAGCCGCCGCTGCCTCTGCCCCAGCTCCGAGTTCTGGTCGCTGTTGTCGCTGTCCCCGCTCCGAGTTCTGGTCGCCGCTGCCGCTGTCCCAGCCGCCGCTGCCTCTGCCCCAGCTCCGAGGCTGCCAGCTCCGCCATTAGGCCTCGGCGCGGGCGGAGACGGGGGATGCGACATAAGAAGTCACATCCCCCGAAGGAAGAGACCAAAAACGTGTTCCTTCCCCTTCCCCTTCCCCTTTCCCTTTCCCTTTCCCTTTCCCTTTCCCTTTCCCTTTCCCTTTCCCTTCCCTTTCCCTTTCCCTTCCCCCTTCCCTTCTCCCCTTCTCCCCTTCTCCCCTTCTCTCCCTCTCCCCTTCTCCCCCTCTCCCCCCCCGCTAATGAGGAGGCGCAAAACTTTAAACTGCCCCGGGCGCTCAAACCCCACCCTACACCACTGGGTAGATGCGCAGAGTCTCTTGCCCAGAGAAGGGGAATCGAGGACCAGAGGACATGGGTTTAAGGGCCTGTCCCACTTGGCAATTTTTTCGGCGACTGCCGGCATCATTGACTGATGTATCAGTTCAACGAAAAAGTCGCGGTGCGATGCGGCGGTGACGCGGCACGATGCGGCGTGATGACCTATTGACGCGCGGTGATTCAAGTGTCGTGACATTGTTTTGTCGCCGCTGGATTTTTAAATGTTCAAAATCTTTCAGCGACACCGATATGTCAGTCAATGACACCGGCAATCGCCGAAAAAAACATCGCCAAATGGGACAGGCCCTTTAAGGTTAAGGGGAAAACATTTAATAGGAATCTGAGGGGTAACTTTTTCACACAAAGGGTGGTGGGTGTATGCAATGAGCTGCTGGAGGAGGTAGTTGAGACAGGGACTATCCCAATGTTTAAGGAGCAGTTAGACAGGTACATGGACAGGACAAGTTTGGAGGGATATGGACCAAACACAGGCAGGTGGGACTAGTGTACGTGGGACATGTTGGCTGATGTGGGCAAGTTGGGCTGAAGTGCCTGTTTCCACACTGTCCCTAGTGGGTGTAGGATTGTGTTCATGTGTGGGGAAGGCACGTTTGTCATTCTTCACTACTCTATCTACCCCTGTTGCCTCTTTCAGGGACTTGCATTCCAATATCCTTTTGGAAGGAGATGAGGAGGAATTTCTTCAGTCAAAGGGTGGTGAACCTGTGGATTTCATTGTCACAGACGGCTGTGGAGGCCTAGTCAATGGATATTTTTACGGTGGAGATTGACAGATTCTGGATTTGTACGGGTGTCAGGGGTTATGGGGAGAAGGCAGGAGAATGGGGTTGAGAGGGAAAAATAGATCGGCCATGAATGAATGGCAGAATGGACTTGATGGGCCGAATGGCTCCTAGAACCTATGCACTTATGAACTTATCCTCTGGATCCTATATACTTCATATGGCATTGGGGAAAAGCTGATACTGATGTTATGGGGCAGTAAAATGTTTTATTATAACGAATGGGCCCAGAGTCTCAGTGATCAAACCAACACAGTGAACCAGAATACCATTGCGCTGCCTCACAGTGCTTGCAACGCCATTCGATCCTGACTATGGGTTTCTTGTCTGTACGAAGTTTGTACGTTCTCCCCGTGACTTGCGTGGGTTTTCTCCGAGATCTTCGGTTTCCTCCCACACTCCAAAAAAGTGCAGGTTTGTAGGTTAATTGGCTTGGTAAATGTAAACATTGTCCCAAGTGTGTGGTGGGATAGTACGGGGATCGCTGGCCGGCGCGGACCCGGTGGGCCGAAGGTCCTGTTTCCGCACTGTATCTTTAAACTAAATCAAACTAAACATCCAATGGGTTAAACATTCATTACCATGCTGAATCTCTAAAGTCCAAAGTCTAAAACTCTCAAATGAAAATTATTTACCTGCATTTCAACAGAAACATTGATACACTTGTAATTGATACAATTGTAGTGCGACTCAAAGTTCTACAACGTGCCTTTAGCAAAGAACGTGCTGAACATGAAGGCTATGAGGAGCTGGTGTCAGACGTCATGTGCAGTTTCTTATACACTGCCATTCATTGTAGCTGCCTAGGTAACCTGACCGGCCCTATTAGGGAAAGATTAGCTCAAAGACTTACAGGTGGATTTAGAAAAGCATACACTGTGTGAGTGTTTTGGTGCTGTGTCTGGATAAGCTTCTGAGCTGCATGCATTGATTTTTAAAAACCTATTTACTGGTACTTGGACAAAACATAAAAACGGTACTTTTTTTTTTAATCGTTAAGATAGCTCAGAGAAGGCGTAGGTTAAGGCTTAAGGCTTAACTTGTGGAATAAACTGTGTGCAGTTTTGCTTCCTAATTTGAGCAAAGACATTCTTGCTATTGAGGGAGTGCAGCATAGGTTCACCAGGCTAATTCCTGGGATGGTGGGACTGACATATGATGAAAGAATGGGCCGACTGGGCTTGTATTCACTGGAATTTAGAAGGATGAGAGGGTACCTTATAGAAACATAAAATTCTTAAGGGATTGGACAGGCTAGATGCAAGAACAATGTTCCCAATGTTGGGGGAGTGCAGAATCAGGAGTTACAGTTTAAGAATAAGGAGTCGGCCATTTAGGACTGAGATGAGGAAAAACTTTTCACCCAGAGAGTTGTGAATCTGTGGAATTCTCTGCCACAAAAGGCAGTGGAAGCCAATTCACTGGGCGGAGAGAATTAAATTTAGCTCTTAGGACTAACGGAATCAAGGGATATGGGGAAAAAGCAGGAACGGGGGTAATGATTTTGGATGATAAGCCATGATCAAATTGAATGGCGGTGCTGGCTCGAAGGACCGAATGGCCTACTCCTGCACCTATTTTCTGTGTTTCTATGTAAATGCAAATACAAATAATCCTCATTCTAACGGACCACAGTGGGGGAATGGTGTCCGTTATACCTGATTGTCCACTATAACTGAGTAAGGGGGTAGAGGGGGGGGGGGGTTAATATGTACAGTGTGTAAGAGGGAACTGCAGATGCTGGTTTGCACCAAAGACAGACACAAAACGCTGGAGTAACTCAGTGGGTCAGGCAGCATCTCTGGAGAACAGGAATACGATAGGTAACGTTTCGGGTTGAGGCCTATCTTCAGACTGGTCCCAAAACATCACCAATTCGTTTTCTCCAGAAATGCTGCCTGACCCGATGAGTTACTCCAGCATTTTGTGTCTATCTTTAAATATGAACAGAATTGGAAAAATAGCCAATAAACATACACGAACAAGACACACCAGAAACAGGAATGGACCCAAAATATATAATAATTTATCATTATCAATAAATTTTAAAAGTTAACATACTGTAGTTTCATTCAGTGTTCACTTGGTAAATCAACTAACGCATTCATTTGTTCATGGTACGCATGGAGTCCTTGGTTATAATAGATTTTGTCCACGATAACCAAAATCGGTTTTTATTGGCTTTTTTTGTGGACAAGCTTTTCCATTTGAGAATAGGGAAGATTCAAACAAGAGGACATGACTTCAGAATTAAGGGACAGAAGTTTAGGGGTAATATGAGGGGAACTTCTTTACGCAGAGAGTGGTGGCGGTGTGGAATGAGCTCCCAGTGGAAGTGGTGGAGGCAGGTTCATTGGTATCATTTAAAAATAAATTGGATAGGCATATGGATGAGAAGGGAATGGAGGGTTATGGTATGAGTGCAGGCAGGTGGGAAAAAAAAAAAAAAAAAATTTTTCGGCATGGACTTGTAGGGCCGAGATGGCCTGTTTCCGTGCTGTAATTGTTATATGTTACCTTGCTCCCAACGTAATTCCCTTATCATGTATCTATACACTGTGGACAGCTCGATCATAATGGTGTATTGTCTTTCTACTGACTGGATAGCACGCAACAAAAGCTTTGCACTGTACCTCGGTACACGTGACAAACTATGACATGACATGATACGATGGAACGTTATTTACCCCAGGAGAGAAATTGATTTGCCAACAGTGATCAAACACAGCAAGATACATGAAACATGAAATTAATGTGATGAGTGGAAAGTCCAGGATTTTAGACTTAGACTTAGTTCCTCCCACACTGTTGAGTGCATTGGGCAGCAATGCAAATTCTTTTTGGTCATGTGCAACGTCTTCCCCCCTCGATAGGTTAGCGTCCCGGCCTACCAAATCCTTTTGGAATGTTCGCCTCCATGTGAGTTTTGGTTGGCCTCTTTTCCTTCTTCCGTCAGGTTGCCCTGTCATTGCTATCTTAGGTGCACGTTCTGGGTACACGTCCTGCAAATTTCATCCTGCGTACCTCTATGTCCTGGCTGAGAGGCTTTGTGCAGTTTCCCGGTAGATCTCCTGGTTTGTGATGTGGTCTCTGTAGCTAGTCTTCGGGATCTTCCACAAGCAGCGTTGTTGCAATGCATCCAATTTGTTTTTCATCTTCACATTGATTTTCCATGTCTCACGGACATAGAGGGCTGTAGGGAGGCTACAGACTGGAAAAACTTGACTTTTAGCATCTTGGATATCCCGCCACTAGACCATATTGGCTGCATTCATCTGAAGACTGATGCAGCTTTAAGCTGGTAAATGCCCTGTCCCACTGTACGGGTTCATTCCAAGAGTTCTCCCGAGTTTGCCCTGATTGGAACTCGGAGATTTACGGTAATGGCCACTCGTCGGTACGCGGGGCTCTCGTGGACATTTTTCAACATGTTGAAAAATCTTCACGAGTCTTCCCGTGCTTACCTACCATTAGCGAGTCTTCCCGAGTGCCTGCCGTTAGCGTTACGAGCCGCTAAGAGACGTCCCCGAGCTCCGACGTCACCGCTACGTTCATTCTCCGTGCTTACCACAAGTTTGATTTTTATTTTAAGCTCGGGAGAGCTCTTGGAATGAACTCGTACTGTGGGACAGGGCTTTAAAGCTGCATCAAGTGCAGGATTGGAGATGTGAAAAGATCGGGGAGAGGGTGGAGTGAGAGGGGGTGGAGGGGGAGGGGTGAGGGTCAGTCTACCCCATGACAGGAGGGGGAGGAGCTATACACTTTGATAGCTACAGGGAAATGAGATCTCCTGTGGCGTTCTGTGCTGCATCTTGGTGGAACCAGTCTGTTGCTGAAGGTGCTCCTCAGGTTGACCAGCATGTCATGAAGGGGATGAGATGTATTGTCAAAGATGTTCTGCAGTTTGAGGACAAAAGTAACTAAAACCCAGTAAACAGGCCCTTCGGCCCACCGAGTCCGCAATGATGTACCAGTATGTAGGTTAATTGGCGTATGTGTAAATTGTCTCGAGTGTGTGTAGGACAGTGTTAATGTTAATGGTTTGGATTGCTGATCATTGCGGACTCGGTGGGCTGAAGTCTCTATCTCTAGTTTATCTCTAAACTAAACTAAACTTCCTCCAATAGCTTGGATTATTTAATTTATGCGTCAATCTCGTATATAGTACCTTGTCAATTGCTTTTGGGAAATCGAAATACACTACAATTACAGGTTCCCCTCTATCAACTCTACCTGACACATCATCAAACCATTTGAGGATGTTTGTCAAACATAATTGATCTTGCATAAACCATGTTGACGAGCTTTGATTATATTCAGCTTTCCAAAATGACTAGTTGCTGCCTGTTCGATTATCACTCTAGCAACTTTCCAACAGTAAAGTAATTTTAAAAATGGCCTATAATTAATTCATCACCTTCTGACTTGCTCCATTTTGGAACAAAAAGGAGTCACATTGTTTGCTTTCTAATCCTCTGGAAATATAATACTCGTGGAAATTATTGAACATTGTAAAATTGCAACTAATGGCTCCACTATCTCCACATCCATATCCATCAGGTGGGATTTATAGCCTGTTTCATTGCACTCAAACCTAATCTCAAGGCACTACATTTATATGTTCTTTTAGGAAGGAGATGAGGAGGAATTTCTTTAGTCAGAGGATGGTGAATCTATGGAATTCTTTGCCACAGAAGGCCGTGGAGGCCAATTCAATGGATATTTTTAAGGCAGAGATAGATAGATTCTTGATCAGAACGGATGCCAGGGGTTATGAGGAGAAGGCAGGAGAATGAGGTTAGAATGGAGAGATAGATCAGCCATGATTGAATGGCGGAGCAGACTTGATGGGCCAAATGGCCTAATTCTGCTCCAATCACTTATGATCTTATGATGATCTATAAACAACTTGGGTAAAGGACATCAGGATGAAACATGTCTATTTTTTTCTCTGGAGCATCGGAGGTTGAAGGGAGACTTTGAGTTTTAGTTTTAGAGATACAGCGTGGAAACAGGTCCTTTGGCGCACCGAGTCCGTGCCAACACCCCGTACACTAGCTCTATCTAGTACACACTGGGGAAAATTGATCATTTATGATTTACATTTTACAGAAACCAATTAACCTGAACCTCTTCTCCTCCGCCTCTCCACTCCTCTCTCCCATGATGTCTGCAGCCTGGTGCTCAGCACTCTTCCTCACCCGATCGCCCCTCTCCATCTTGTTCTCATCTATCACTCCAGACATGTTTCTGCTCATTTCCATCCACCATCCCCTCAAGCCGTCAACTCCCATCGTCTTCTCGCCAGCGAGGTGGTGCCATGGTCAGAGCTGGACGGCACGGTGGTGCTGCTGCCTCACAGCCCCAGAGACCCGGGGTTCGATCCTGACCTCGGGTGCTGACTGTGCAGAGTTTGCACGCTCTCCCCATGACCGCGTGGGTTTCCTCCCACATCCCAAAGACAGCGGGGGGGGGGGGGGTTTGTAGGTTAATTGGCCCTTTGTAAAATTGCCCCCTAGTGTGTGGGGAATTGACGGGAAAGTGAGTGACGTAGAACTTATGTGGATGGGTGATCAGTGGCCAGTGTGAGCTCCTGGGCCAAAGGGCCTAATTTCATGCTCTATTAAACGAATATTCTGCACATTGCTATGGAGTAGGGTACAACAAAGTCGAGGACTCACAAATATTTTGTTGAACTGCTCAAGGCAAAAATGCTTCCAGTTTGATAACTTAGTTCATTCCTATTGTCCTTTGATCTGCTGGCTGATCGAGATGCTGGCATAGACTGGCGAACAACCTCGATTGTACAAAGCTTTAGATGAAAACAAGATAGATCAATCAGTTTTGTTCTCCTTTGAAGGGGGAATAACCTACGAATCCTCCAAGAAATAACCTTGCCATCTCTCTTCTGAAGCTGGGCCTGACTACTCTGCTCAATCTGACTCCTGGCTGATGCTTTCTCCCATGTTAAAAACCTTGCCGCATTAATACAGAGGGCAGTGAGAACCATTCAATTTCAATGCATTGTTCTTCATCCGATGCTCCTCAAAGACCTCTGCACTTCCTCAGATGCTTCTCAAGGGCAAAAATGACTCTCTTACTCTGAAACTGTGCTCATCTTGATCATTCCATTTGATGCTAATTATAAACCTAATGTGGCCAGTTTTGTACTCTGCAACTTTAATGCTTACTGGTGGTGCACATTTGAGGAAATTAAGGTTTTGTGGGTTCCCTTAATTTTTCTGGTCTAGATCATATAGATGTATATAATCCTAAATATATGTGTGCGAGTGTGTATGTGTACCATATATATAGAGGCTAGGATATATCCCATCTATATATTACTTAAACTCTCATCTTGTTTGTATTTCTATGTGCATTTTTCCTATATTTTGCACAAAAATGGTACACGATAGCACTACAAGTTTTGGTCCACCTTACTCACCATTGTCCTGTGACGTAAATGAAATAAGTTTCGTTCAGATTGATGGTATATTTTACAAGTTATTGACATTTCAAACTTTACAAAAACCACTGCGCATCAGCCGCGTTTGACATCACAATGATGTCACAATGGGATCCCGAATTTCATTGACATTAAAAATCGCCACTAAAAAAATACTCAATTTTTTTTTTTTTAAACATCCTAATTTTCATTGTCGGGGGGGGAATAGGGGGGGGGGGGGGGGGGGGGGGGGGGGGGGGGGGGGGGGTGGGGGGGGGGAAGGGGGGGATGTTTCATTTTATAAACAAACATCACGATTTTCATTTTGGGGGGGGGGGTATGGGGGGGGGGGGGGTTTCATTAAAAAACCCATTATGATTTTCATTGAGGGGGGAGGAAGGGGAGATGAAGGATTTTATAACAAACATCAGGATTTTCAGGGGGAAGGGGGGTGTGGTATAGGGGGATAGAGGTGTGGATTGGGGGAACAGGGAGAGGAGGGAGAGTGGGGGGGGATGGGGAGGGTGTACGGAGAGAGAGAAGGGTTATGGAGGGTGAGGAAAGGGGAAGGTTATTATGGAGGGAGGGTAGGACTGAGGGAGGGAAAGGAGGGGGAGGGAGAGGTGTGGGAGGGAGTGGGGGAAGGGAGGAGGAGAGGGGAAAGAAGAGGGAGGGTGAAGAGGAGGGGGAGTGGCTGCTGGGGGATGATGGGGAATGGCGGAGGATAGGGGTAGAAAGAGGGATGGCCTGGTAATGGAGGAGGGGAGGGGGAAGAGGGTGGAGGGGAGGGAGGGGGTGAGGGGAGGAAGCAGAGGAGGGTTGGTGGAGGGTGGGACGAGGGTGGATAATGAAATAGGGGACTGAAGAGATGCGTTCATATTGATCTTATACTTTACAGGTTTTGCCATTTTGAACTTTAAAAACATTGCAGTCGCGCTCCCACTTGCCTGTCGCGCCTGCGCAGTTGGGGGGGGAGAGTTGTGATGACTTGCGTCTCAACGGGGATCTCTGGCGTCAGGACAGGAACCGTCAGCCGTGCCTGTGCAGTTGCGGGCTATGGGCGAGTGTTGGAATATTGCTTTGGGGAACAGACCCAATGGGTCTGCACTTGGTCTAGTATATAATATAAATATGTACAATCCAGTAACCAGACCATTGATTATCAAATTAAGGTATAATTCTTTGTCTGAGCTTGGTATGTTTAGTTTAGTTCAGAGATAAGGCATGGAAACAGGCCCTTCAACCAACCGAGCCTGAGCCGACCAGTGATCCCCTGTACCTAGTTCCATCCTCGATGCCAGGGACAATTTACAGAAGCCAATTCACCTACACACCCGCACGTCTTTGGGATGTAGGGGGAACCGGAGCACCCGGAGAAAATTCACGCTGTAACGGAGTGAAGGTATAAACACCATACAGACAGCGCCCGTAGTCAGGATCGAGCCCGGGTCTCTGGCACTGCAAGGCACTGCAACTCTACCGCTGTGCCACCGTGCTGCACAAAGTGTTCCTGAAGTGATGGATAGTCCAAGTCAGGCCCTGCTAGTAGTTCACAAGCTAGGCCAAATCCAGGAGACCTCTTCTAGTGAAGGAGGATTATTGTCCCAAGATTATCATCATCATCAGACCAGGAGAGGCCAAACAAATTAACATGGCAACACTGGGTATAAAGTGATCCATGGTCTTGAAACATTGATAAATAGGAGGATGTGGACTCTTGTTTACTTCTAATGGAGTGCATTCCAGTTCTATTTCCTTCTGTTATCTGTGGAGTTTAGTGCAAGATAATCTCACCAACACATCAAACAAAAGTCAAAAGTGCTGGAGTAACTCCGTGGGTCAGGCAGCATCTCTGGAGAATATGGATAGGTGACAATTCAGGTCGGGACACCTTCTTCTGACCCAAAACACTGCTTATCCACGTTCTCCGGTGATGCTGCCTGACCCACTGAGTTACTCCAGCACTTTGTAATGTAATAACCTTCTCTTTCACTAGCTGGTTCCACTCCATCACCCTGCAAAACAGAAACCGCCTGTTGAATGTGGTCAAGGTCTGCTCAAAAATCATTGAGCAGCCCGTCCGAACTCTCACTGCCCTATGTGACCAACAGTCTGTAACGTTAACACGCAGGATTCTTCAGGACCCCTCTCACATCCTGTTTCCTGAGTTTGAGTGGCTTCCCTCAGGACGCAGACTCTGCTGTCCGGGTTGCCAGACACAGAGGAGGAAGGCAACCTTTATCCCCAGGGCTGTCCAGCTTTTTAATGCTGATCACTGACTCATGAACATATGAAATGAAATAACCTTCTATATGCACTTTTTAATTGAAGCACTTAGGAAGCACTTTAAAAACTATTACTATTGTGTTGAATGTTGATGTGCGGTGTGTGTTGTGTGATTGTGCAGTGTGTCTGTGAAATGCGTGTGCTGGTTGATTGTGCAGTATGCGTGCTGCTTATGTTTGTTGATTGTGTCCCTTTTTAAAAAGCTACTGTAATGCGCCCTTTTAAATTGCCCCTCGGGGACGAATAAAGTGCTTTGAATTGAATTGAATTGAATTTGTGACTTTTTTTAAAACCGTAAACCATCATCTGCAATTCCTTGTTTCTGCAACTCATATCAAGGTGGCACAGTGAGGCAATGGATGCCTTACAACGCCAGAGACCCAAGTTCGATCTTGGCTAGGGGTGCTGTCTGTCTGGAGTTTGTACGATCTAGGTTTTCCCCAAGATCTTCCGTTTCCTCCCACATTCCAAAGATGTAGAGGTTTGTAGGGCTTTGCAGTACCTGGTGTCTCAGATAGAACACTGGTCTCGGTGGGATGGTGGGCCAATTTCCATGCTGTATCTCTAGACTAAACTAATCAGAATAAACTCAGACAATAAATTCAACCTTAAATTTGATAATCAATGATTGGTACAGCTGACCCAAAGTCTCTTTGTGTTTTGTTAGTTAACCACCTCAATAATGATTGAATGAATGAATGCATGATTGAATGAATGCATAATGAATGAATGAATGATGATGAATGATTGATTGAATGCATGAATGAATGAATGTATGAATGGATGAATGAATGGATGTATGAATGATTGAATGAATGAATGAAGTTTATTGGCCAAGTATATTCACATACAAGGAATTTGCCTTGGTGCTCCGCCCGCAAGTCACAATATGACATACAGTGACAGTTAGGAATGACACATAGAACATTAAACATCAATAATTAAGTGTTCACATTGCTGTCCAAGAGTTTTTAAGTTAATGAACGATTGTTGGTGCAGGACTTGCTGTTTGACATCGTCTATGATTTGGGGGCAAAAGGATGAATCCGTTTGTTCAGCAGTGTGTGGATGCCCGTGCAAACTGGAATTCAATCTGATGCTTCACTGAGCCGAACATTCTCATCATTCTGTCTCGCCCGTAAGTTGGACTGTAAACCCCTGGTGGTCCCTTATTTCAGAGTGAAAGTGAATGGGTTCAGGAGTTCTCAGGCAAGCCATCAGCCCAATCATACTTAATCGTTTGGCATCAATGAGCCCTATGTGACGATCTGCCACAGAACATTTCTTCCCTCATCTCTTTTCAACTGTGCTTGGGAACTCCCACCAGAAGTGTACCGAGACAGTGTTTAAAAACGCATTCATCAACCCGTGCGATTAGTGGAGGAGTGAAGTGCAGCCGATGCAGCGTTTGTGGCTCACAGAGGCTTCGAGGAATAATGGTTTCCTTTCCCTAAATAAAGCACTCCTCCCAGATCAAAACCAGCAGACTGGAGTGAAGCGGGCTGGATCCTGCCAATCCCTTCCCGAAACAAAAGAGAAAATACTGGGAACATGCGGCAGGTCGGCACCTGTCTGCTGTTTAGAGAAACCGGAGTTAACATTCACGGTGGCGCAGCGGTAGAGTTGCAGCCTTACAGCGCCAGAGATCTCGGGTTCGATCCTGACCTCGGCTGCCGTCTGTACAGAATTTGTAAGTTCTCCCCGTGACCTGCGTCAGTTTTCTCCGGGTGCTCCAGTTTTCTCCCTCATTCCAAAGACATGCAAATTTGTAGGTTAATTGGCTTTGGTAAAAATTGTAAATTGTCCCGAGTGTGTAGGATAGTGCTAGTTGTTGAAAATGCTCGTGGACTACCATCCACCCTATTGGAGACCCTCGGGACTATCTTTAATCGGACTTTACTGAACTTTATCTTGCACTAAACGTTATTCCCTTTATCCTGTATCTATGCACTATGGAGGGCTTGCTTTTAGTCTCTCCGCTGGCTGGATAGCACGCAACAAAATAGCTTTTCACTCAGTGCACATGATAATGAACTAAACCTACTACACTGGGAGAGAACACTGAAGAAGGGTCTCGACCCAAGACGTCACCCATTCCTCCCTCCAGAGATGTTGACTGTCCTGCTGAGTTACTTCAGCTTTTTGTGTCTATCTTCGATTTAAACCAGCATCTGCAGTTCCTTCTTACACAACACCGGAGGGTATATCTCCGCACCAACAAACTGTGCTTGACCTATTCACAGAGTTGACAGTGCAGCACAAAACACGCTCCACAATCAAGTCCCATACCTCATCTCCAACAGAGAAGAATCAATGAGCATGGTATAAATGTCATGAAAAGGAACTGCAGATGCTGGTTTATCCCAAAGAAAGACACAAACTGCTGGAGTAACTCAGTGGGTCAAGCAGCATCTTAGTCTGAAGAAGGGTCTCGACCCGCAACGTCACCATTCATTCTATCCAGAGATGCTGCCTGGCCCGCTGAGTTACTCCAGCATTGTGTGTCTATTTTCGTTCCGAAGCATCTTAACACAAGCACTATCTCACACACCAGGGACAATTTACAAAGTTACCAGCCAAATTAACCTACAAGCCTGCCCGTCTTTGGGGTGCGGGAGAAAACCGATCCCGGAGAAAGTCCACTTGCGACTTTAGACTTTAGAGATACAGCGCGAAAAAAGGCACTGAGTTCGCACCGACCAGCTATCCCCGCAGAATAACACTATCCTCCACACACTCGGGACAACTTACAATTTTACCATGCCAATTAGCATACAAACATGTGCGTCTTTGGAGTGTGGAAAGAAACCAGAGCACCCAGAGAAAACCCTTGTGGTCACAGGGAGAACGTACAAACTCTGTACAAACAGCGCGCATTGTCCGGATCGAACCCGGGTCTCCGGCGCTGCAAGAGCTGTAAGGCAGCAACTGCACCACCATGCGATACCGTGTGGAAACAGGCCGTTCGATCCACAGAGTCCGCGCCGACCTGCGATCACCCCATACACTAGCATCATCCTACACACACTAGGGACAATCTACAAATTTACCAAAGCCAAATCAGCATACAATCCTGTACGTCTTTGGATGGTGGAGGAAACCGGAGCATCCGGAGAAAACCCACGCGATCATGCGGAGAACATACCAACTCTTACTTCTTGCTCTTGCATCTTACTTTACAGCGTGTTAGAGAGAGAGGGGGAGAGTGAGAGAGAGCGAGAGAGAGCGAGGAGAGAGTGAGAGAGAGAAAGAGAAAGAGAGAAAGAGAGAGAGAGAGAGAGAGCGAGAGAGCGAGAGAGAACTCAATCTGTACAAGTCACTCATCCTTCACCAGTGCTGGGAGAATTAACATTCTATTTATACACTCCCACTCTCTTTATTTGTGTCGGACACACAGCCACCGGGCAGAGATTGATCAATCAAGCCTCTACAGATGGAGGCAGTGATAATCTGAGAAAAATGAAGGTGGCCAGAGTCATCAATTGGAGCTGTGCTGAAGGAATGAAACACAGTGCATCTCAATATTGCAGACAGCTGGCTTCTTCTCTGACTGTAGTCCAGCAAGCAGCGCTCTGAAGAAGTCTGAAGAAAAGTCCCGACACAAAATATCACTTACCCTTTTCCTACAGTGGTCCACTAGTGCAGTGGTAGAGTTGCTGCCATACAGCGCCTGGGACCCAGGTTCGATCCTGACCAACGGGTGCTGTCGGAGAGGAGTTTGTGCGTTCTCCCCGTGACCGCGTGGGTTTCCTCCGGGTGCTCCGGTTTCCTCACGCATTCCAAAGACGTGCAGGTTTGTAGGTTGTGTAGGATGGTGGTTTACACCGAAGATAGACGAAAAATGCTGGAGTAGCACAGCGGGTCAGATGCCACCCCTCGAGAAAAAGAATCGGTGGGGTTTGGAGTCAAGGCCCTTCTTCAGACTTCTTCATTCTCCAGTCCGAAGGGTCTCTACCCGAAATATCACCTATTCCTTTTCTCCAGAGATGCTACCTGACCCGCTGAGATAATCCAGCATTGTGTGTCTATCTCAGATTTGTAGGTTAATTGGCTTCTGTAAATTGGCCCCAGTGTGTAGGATAGAACTGGTGTGAACAGGTGATCGCTGGTCGGTGCGGAGTCGGTGGGTCGAGTTTCCACATTGTATCTTGAAAGTAAATAAAATGTTTTCAAGATGATACAGTTCCCAAGTCATGGCAGCAGGAGCATTAATGTACGCCCTGATGGCTATGTGTTGTCACTGCTACGAGTGACCCCATTGCAGGTACAAGGACCTTCTGATAAGACGGAGATGTCCAGACAGCAGAATCCTAGTTTGAGCATTCGATCACTATTCGAGTGGTGTCACAGCTTTTGCTGTGTGTATGTCTTGCGTACATGGGAAGCACAAAGCAACACCTCATATTCCGCATGGATATGTCAAAGCTGCCACAGCCAGACATAAAATATTTTCCACGAGAAGTAGCTCTACTCAAAAACCTCCCTTTGCTCTGGTATTTTATTTAATTCACACGTTTAATCGCTAATGTATTATTATTAATGTTTAATGTTTTACGTGTCATTCGTAACTGTCACTGTATGTCATGTTGTCACTTGCGGGCAGAGCACCAAGGCAAATTCCTTGTATGTGAATTCTTGGCCAATAAACTTATTCATTCATAGCTTACAACCTAATGGTATGAACTGTGAATTCTCCAATTTTACGTAACTAGACCATCTCTGGTCATTGTTCAACCATTATTCCTATCAAACCCCCTCCATGCTGTATCCACCTATCACTCACCAATCTTTGCCCTGCCCTTCCTCTCTTCCAGCTTATTCCCCCAGTCCAAACAGGGGTCCCAACTTAAAATGTCACCTCTCCACATACTCCAGAGATGGTGCCAGATGCCAACGCTGCATCCAGTTTGCTAATGGACCTGTCACATTTAGGCGATTTTTCAGCGGACTGCCGGCGACTGTCAAATTGCAGGTAGTCGCCTGAAAAAGCGGCAACTGGAACGGCGACTGTCAGAGTGGAACACACACAAACACACCGCTTCCTTCACCAGCCCGTTATGCAGGCGGGGAACTGGGCTAGCGGGGGGGAGCGCTGTCTAAATATTCACACGGTGCAAAGCCAATGTGATACACACACACACCACGATGAACAGGAAGGTTGGCGCTGTAATTAAGGCGGTGAAAGCACATTGTACGGTGTCATTTAAAAGAGGGGGGGAGGGGGAAGAGTGGGGAGAAGGGGGGAGAAGGGAACTCCTCGCGACCATGAAGGCGACTCCCCAGCAACTACCCGCGAACATGTGGGGACTGCATAGTCTCCTGCAGTCACCTAAAAAGTCGCCTAAGTGGGACAGGCCCATAACTCCCCTTGGATCCCATGCAATTTAACCTTCCAGAGCAGCCTGTCTTGTGGAACCTCAACAAATGCCTTGCTGAAATGAATGAATGAATGAATGGATGAATACATTTTATTAGCCAAGTATGTATACATACAAGTAATTTTCCTTGGTGCTTTGCTCGCAAGTAACAATACAATCTCAAGTAACAACACGATCACGAGTAACAACAGCGAGTAACAAATTATTATAGACAACGTCTCCTGCCTTGCGCTCGTCACCTTTTTGATTACCTCTTCAAAATAACTCAAAATTAAATTCATAAGGCACGATCTCCCACATACAAAACCATGCAGACTATCCCTAATCCAAATGCATATAAATCTCATCCCTCAGAATCTTCTCCAGTAACTTACCCAATGCAGATGTTAGGCTCACTGGTCTATAGTTCGCAGGCTTTCCCTTGCAGCCCTTAAAGAGAGGGACAACATGAGCTGCCCTCCAGTCATCCTGCACCTCGCCAGTGTCTAACGATGTCTCATATACCTCAGCCAGGGTTCCCAGTCTCTTCACTTGTTTCCCACAGTGTCCTCGGATATATCTGATCAGGCCAAGAAGATTTGTCTACCTCCATACATCCCGGGATGTCTCGTTCCTCTTCGACCATAACATTGATCTCCTTCAAGGTGTCGTCATTGACTGTCCTAATTTCCCGATCCTTCATGTTTTTCTCCGCGGTAGAAACAGAGGAGAAATACTAATTGAGGATCTTGCCCATCCCCTGCTGTTCCACATGTAGATGACCGACTTTGTGTCTAAAGGGCACCTATTCTCTCTAGAGATTGACACAAAGTGCTGGAGTAACGCAACAGAACAGATTCTGGTTGGGACCCTTCTTCAGAATGAAGGGTCCCGAACCCAAAACGTCGTCCATTCTTTTTCTCCAGAGATGCTGCCTGATCTGTTGAGTTACTCCAGCACTTTGTGTCTATCTTTGATATAGACCAGTATCTGCATTTCCTTTCTACATACATATTCTCTCTCTAGTTACCCTCTTTCCATTAATGTACTGATAAAAGTATATTGTTCTTAACCATGTCCTGTTGGATATTCCCCGCATTAATATGCTTATTTCAGATTTTCAGCACCTGCAGTATTTTATTTTAATTTAGTTTAGTTTAGTTTATAGATACAGCACGGAAACAGGCCCTTCGGCCCAATGAGTCCGCACCGACCAGCGATCCCCGCACACTAACACTATCCAACACACACTGGGGACAATATACATTTACACCAAGCCAATTAACCAACAAACCTGTAAGTCTTTGGAGTGTGGGAGGAAACCGAAGATCTCGGAGAAAACCCACGCAGGTCACGGGGAGAACGTGCGAACCCGGGTCTCTGGAGCTGGATGGCGGCAACTCTACCGTTGCCCCACCGTGCCACCCGAAACATAAGCGAACAAAATACAACTTAAACCTCACGGCCTGAATTTATCCTAATAACTTCCAATCTCATTCCTGCCTGCTTGCCACAAATCTTTTTGAAGAGATTGAATAATTTAACACAAACTAATTATGACAGAAACATATTCCATATATTTAAGCCTCTGTAGGCAAAGGCCATCAGCAAATCTCTAGAATTGTTATAGAAAATAAATCCTGAGCTTAAGGAATTGCAGAAGAGCATGAGGAACCGGAGTAGCACAGGGCCATTTGGCCCATCCAGCCCATCTTGGCTTATCTCATAGCTTAGCACCACCTTCCTGCATTGGCCCCATATCTCTTCATAACTTCATTATGCTGTGGTGGATGTGTGTGTTCAATTCTACTGTGTATTGTATGTTCTTTTTTTAAGTGTATCGCTGTCTGGCAAATTCATTTCATTGCACCTTTGTTGGTGCATGTGATGAATAAATATGACTTTGACTTTGTAGTACAAGGAGCAGAATTAGGCCATTAAGTCGACACCACCATTCAATCATGGCTGATCTATCTCTCCCACCGTACCCCATTCTCCTGCCATCTCCCCATAACCCCTGACACCCGTACTAATCAAGAATCTATCTATCTCTGCCTTAAAAATATCGATGGACTTGGCCTCCACAGCCTTCAGTGGCAAATAATTCCGCAGATTTACCACCTCTTGGTTCCTTTAATATCCAGACACCCATTGCTAGTTTAAAATACTCAGAATCGTCAGCTTTCTATGTTAATGCAGTCCAAAGGATCATCACCTTCAGTGTGAAGGTTTCTCCAGGTCTCAGCCCTAAATGGCCTCTTCATTATTTACACACTCTGAACCTGCTACCGCAGTATATTACCCCAGTATACTACCCCAGTATACTACCCCAGTATACTACCCCAGTATACTACCCAGTTTATTACCCCAGTATACTACCCCAGTATACTACCCCCAGTATACTACCCCAGTATACTACCCCAGTATACTACCCAGTTTATTACCCCAGTATACTAACTACCCAGTTTATTACCCCAGCATATTACCCAGTTTATTACCCCAGTATATTACCCCAGTATATTACCCCATATATTACCCCAGTATATTACCCCAGTATATTACCCCAGTATATTACCCAGTATATTACCCCAGTATATTACCCCATATATTACCCCAGTATATTACCCCAGTATACTACCCCAGTATATTACCCCAGTATATTACCCCAGTATATTACCCCAGCATATTACCCAGTATATTACCCCAGCATATTACCCAGTATATTACCCCAGTATATTACCCCATATATTACCCCAGTATATTACCCCAGTATATCACCCCAGTATATTACTCCAGTATACTACCCCAGTATACTACCCCCAGTATATTACCCCATATATTACCCCAGTATATTACCCCCGTATACTTCCCCCAGTATATTACCCCATATATTACCCCAGTATATTACCCCAGTATATTACCCCAGTATATTACCCCAGTATATTACTACACCAGTATATTACTCCAGTATACTACCCCAGTATACTACCCCCAGTATATTACCCCATTTATTACCCCAGTATATTACCCCAGTATAATACCCCCAGTATATTACCCCATATATTACCCCAGTATATTACCCCAGCATATTACCCCAGTATAATACCCCAGTATACTACCCCCAGTATATTACCCCAGTATATTACCCCAGTATACTACCCCAGTATACTACCCCAGTATATTACCCCCAGTATACTACACCCAGTATATACCCCCCCCAGTATCTACCCCCAGTATATTACCCCCAGTATATTACCCCAGTATATTACCTCCAGTATATTACCCCCAGTATATTACCCCAGTATACTACCCCAGTATACTACCCCCAGTATACTACCCCAGTATATTACCCCCAGTATATTACCCCAGTATATTACCCCAGTATATTACCTCCAGTATATTACCCCCAGTATATTACCCCAGTATACTACCCCAGTATACTACCCCCAGTATACTACACCCAGTATATTACACCCAGTATATTACCCCCCCAGTATCTACCCCCAGTATATTACCCCCAGTATATTACCCCAGTATATTACCCCCAGTATATTACCCCCAGTATACTAACCCCAGTATACTACCCCCAGTATACTACCCCCAGTATACTACCCCCAGTATACTACCCCCAGTATATTACCCCCAGTATACTATTACCCCCAGTATATTACCCCCAGTATATTACCCCCAGTATATTACCCCAGTATATTACCCCCAGTATACTACCCCAGTATACGACCCCAGTATATTACCCCCAGTATATTACCCCCAGTATCTACCCCCAGTATATTACCCCAGTATATTACCCCAGTATATTACCCCAGTATCTACCCCCAGTATATTACCCCCAGTATATCACCCCAGTATATTACCCCAGTATACGACCCCAGTATATTACCCCCAGTATATTACCCCCAGTATATTACCTCAGTATATTACCCCAGTATACTACACCAGTATATTACTCCAGTATACTACCCCAGTATATTACTCCAGTATACTACCCCAGTATATTACCCCAGTATACTACACCAGTATATTACTCCAGTATACTACCCCAGTAAATTACTCCAGTATACTACCCCAGTATATTACCCCAGTATATTACCCCAGTATATTACCCCCAGTATACTACCCCAGTATATTACCCCAGTATACTACCCAGTTTATTACCCATTTTATTACCCCAGTATATTACTCCAGTATACTACCCCCAGTATATTACCCCAGTATATTACTCCAGTATATTACCCCAGTATACTACCCAGTTTATTACCCCCAGTATATTACTCCAGTATACTACCCCCAGTATATTACCCCAGTATATTACCCCCAGTATATTACCCCAGTATACTACCCCCAGTGTAGTACCCCAGTATACTACCCCCAGTATACTACCCCAGTATACCACCCCTAGTATACTACCCCCAATATACTACCCACAGTTCTGTGTTCTGGCCTGTTGATCACTGGACCTTAATAAATCTTTCCTATATATTCAAATGTACCATTATCAGTGGCTCCTCTGTATTTATTCTGCTAGTTACGTCCACAAAGAACTTCGATTTAGTCTATTTTCCTTTCTAAATCCTTGGTGGTTTATCTCAATGCTATTTTCCTTACTAGATATCCTGCTGTTACACTCTTCATTAAGTCCAGTGGGACGAAGGGCCTGTGTCCGTGCTGTATCGCTAAACTAAATTCCGTCTAATTGTAGAGTCATAGAGAGATACAGTGCAGAAACAGGCCCTTCAGCCCATCGAGTCTGCTCCCACCATCTATCACCCATTTTTGCTAATCCTACTCTAATCCTACTCTGGCCCATGTGGCCCTTATGGCTAAGGGGATCAGGGGGTATAGAGAGAAGGCAGGTACGGGATACTGAGTTGGATGATCAGCCCTGATCATATTGAATGGCGGTGCAGGCTCGAAGGGCCGAATGGCCTACTCCTGCACCTAATTTCTATGTTTCTATCTAACCTAATCACATTCCCGCTAACTCTCCCCTGATTCGGCATTGGGGGTTCAGTATTGATGTGGATAGAGAACTGGCTGGCAAACAGGAAGCAAAGAGTAGGAGTAAACGGGTCCTTTTCGCAATGGCGGGCAGTGACTAGTGGGGTACCGCAAGGCTCAGAGCTGGGACCCCAGCTATTTATAATATATATTAATGATCTGGATGAGGGAATTGAAGGCAATATCTCCAAGTTTGCGGATGACACTAAGCTGGGGGGCAGTGTTAGCTCTGAGGAGGATGCTAGGAGACTGCAAGGTGACTTGGATAGGCTGGGTGAGTGGGCAAATGTTTGGCAGATGCAGTATAATGTGGATAAATGTGGATAAATGTTATCCATTTTGGTGGCAAAAACAGGAAAGCAGACTATTATCTAAATGGTGGCCGACTAGGAAAAGGGGAGATGTAGCGAGACCTGGGTGTCATGGTACACCAGTCATTGAAAATAGGCATGCAGGTGCAGCAGGCAGTGAAGAAAGCGAATGGTATGTTAGCTTACATAGCAAAAGGATTTGAGTATAGGAGCAGGGAGATTCTACTGCAGTTGTACAGGGTCTTGGTGAGACCACACCTGGAGTATTGCATACAGTTTTGGTCTCCAAATCTGAGGAAGGACATTATTGCCATAGAGGGAGTGCAGAGACGGTTCACCAGACTGATTCCTGGGATGTCAGGACTGTCTTATGAAACATAGATAGAAACATAGAAATTAGGTGCAGGAGTAGGCCATTCGGCCCTTCGAGCCTGCACCGCCATTCAATATGATCATGGCTGATCATCCAACTCAGTATCCCGTACCTGCCTTCTCTCCATACCCCCTGATCCCCTTAGCCACAAGGGCCACATCTAACTCCCTCTTAAATATAGCCAATGAACTGGCCTCAACTACCCTGCCTACTACCTACAACTACCTACTATGAAGAAAGACTGGATAGACTTGGTTTATACTCTCTAGAATTTAGGAGATTGAGAGGGGATCTTATAGAAACTTACAAAATTCTTAATGGGTTGGACAGGCTAGATGCAGGAAGATTGCTCCCAATGTTGTGGAAGTCCAGGACAAGGGGTCACAGCTTAAGGATAAGGGGGAAATCCTTTAAAACCGAGATGAAAATAACTTTTTTCACACAGAGAGTGGTGAATCTCTGGAACTCTCTGCCACAGAGGGTAGTTGAGGCCAGTTCATTGGCTATATTTAAGAGGGAGTTAGATGTGGCCCTTGTGGCTAAGGGGATCAGGGGTATGGAGAGAAGGCAGGTACGGGATACTGAGTTGGATGATCAGCCATGATCATATTGAATGGCGGTGCAGGCTCGAAGGGCCGAATGGCCTACTCCTGCACCTAATTTCTATGTTTCTATGTTTCTATTCTCCCACACGACCAGAGGCAATTAAAGCGGCCAATTAAACCACGTCATAATGTGGAGAAGAACATATCCACTTGGTGATAGGGAGAGTGTGCAGACTGTACACAGACAGCACCCATGGTCAGGATTGAACCGGGGACTCTGGTGATGCTGCGCCACTTTAACATTCATTATCTCCATTGCTTTCACATGCAGATGATTGGAATGTGGTGGAAAATTGGAGCCTCAACAGCGCCTCATATTTCGCTTGCGCAGTTTACAACTCAGCGGTATTGATGTTGATTTCTCTAATTTCAAGAAACCCTCTGAATTCCCTCTCTCTCTGCCCCTCCCCCACCTGTCAGTTCCACTGTCTGCATCCATATACCCCTTCGCTGTCACCCCTTCCACTGCCAACAATGGACCGTTGTGGGCTCCATCTTTCCTTGATAATCCTTGGCCGGCTCTGATTTGTTCTGAACCTATTCATACCTCGAGGTTCCCTCCCTCCTGATTCTCATTCCGAAGAAGGGTCTCGACCTGACACGTCACCTAGTCCTATTCTCCATAGACGATGCCTGACCCGCTGAGTAAAACCCGTCCCACTTAGGAGACCTAAACAGCAACCTCTGGTGACCTTGCCCGCCACCCAGAAAAAAATCAAGTTCGAGGTGACCTGCAACCTCCTACCACCTCCCACGCACATGTTGAAAACCTTCCTCGACTATGAAGAAAACCGGCTTCGACTAGACCTGCGACTAAAAATTATCGATTTTTAAAACGGCAACCTATTTTTCGTCGAGGCCGGTATTAATCAAGATGAAAAAATAGCAGCAACCTAGATGAAGCCTCAACCATGTGGAAACCATTAGGGACCATTAGGGAGAGTGGCCAAAACCTCCGGTGACACCTTGGATGACAGGCAACAACACCAGAGGTTGCTGTTTAGGTCTCCTAAGTGGGACAGCGGCTTAACTCCAGTATTTTGTGTCTGTATTGTGTCTGTTTAGTCTGCCTATCTCCTCCAGTGCTATTTGGTAACACTCTTGGGGCGCCCCCATTAAACGAGTGTATTTTGCAAGTCTTTACGTGGCTCGTCCACGGAGAAATTCCCACCAACAGCGAAAACCACAGGACCAAGGAAAACCACTGGACCCGCAGCCTGGGTTGGCTCGATCTTATAGCTGAACTCGATCTTGAGGAGTCAGTATTCATGGGACAATTTGGTGAATTGATGTTTTAACGCTCACCAATTGGTAATTTACGCTCACCAAGCATGGAGAACCCCCACTGCAAGGGTAACGGAACTGGGCGAACCGTTCAACAGGATTGGCTAGCAACTAGCCATTGTTTTTGTCTACATCATCTGATGTGTCGGTTGCCTCTCCACTTGCTGTTCCCCGGCTCTAGAGCTGGGTACCAACAAGGCACGGGTGCATGTGGTACACGAACCAACAAGGCTCAAACTTAAGGATGTTATTGGTCATAATCAGTGTTACTTGTCTCCGCTTGCGGTTGCCCTGGGTTCTATTGGCCCTGGCTAGCCAACCCAGGATCGTCAAGGCATAGTTAATGGTGGTAAGGGTCTCTCCTCCTCTTCCAGGTGTTACGCGGAATGAGGATGATAGCTCAGCTCACGCAGACGTGATCTGGCTCAATTGTAGCATTTGATACATTTATCGCAAAGACTTATTACCTTCATTTCATTACTCTAATCAAACCATAACTCCTCTGGTATTTCTAGCAGGTTTTAAAAAAAATTCTATATTTCCAAGAAGACAGAAACAAAGTAGTCGTTCAAGCTCTCTTCCAGTTCCTTATTGCTCATCACATGATCCCCCATCTCTGTGTACAAAGGGCCCACGTTTGCCAGTATTCTCTGTATATACTCATGGAAACACTTACATTTCATTTTTAAGTTCACCCCCACATTCTTCCTCCCATTTTTAAATTAATTTCTTGGTCCTCCTTTGCTGAGTCCTAATAATACTCCCAATGCTCAGGGCTATTGCTATTTCTGGTAACTTCACGAGTCTCTTCCTTGGATTTAATACAGTCTTTCATTTCACCTGTCAGTCACAAATGGACCACATTCCCCCTTTGGGATTATGTGCCTTAAAAGGAATATTGTTTGTTTCTGCAATTTATGCATTATTTCTTCTAAATGATACCCGTCGCTTGTGAAACTTTCCCTCAAACTTTCCATTCTCTTTTCCAATTACCCTCTGCCAATTCACCCCACATACTTTCATAGCTTCCTTGCGTTTAGATTTTAGACCTACTTTAAGACCGACCGACATTACTTTCAAATTCAATGTAAAGCTCTTATCTATTCAGGCCATTTTCCTGAAAGCCCCTTCTACACCAATATTATTAATTAACCTTTATTTTACCCTCATTGCTCCTTTATGGAACTCTCCCTTGAACCCAGCACGGCCTGAGGCGGTTTACTGAAACACAAACAGATTGCCTATTTGGTGTTCTGGGAGTCCGTCTGGATCTTGGGTGAAGCCACCTTAATCTGGTTTCCCAGTTCTAACCTCAGCATCCGAAGCAAAAAATAATGGGCAAACATTCCTTATCCAACTCATGGCAAGGGACATCACTCCTAGAGTTCACCTCATTAAC
This sequence comes from Leucoraja erinaceus, assembly GCF_028641065.1. Classification (NCBI taxonomy): domain Eukaryota; kingdom Metazoa; phylum Chordata; class Chondrichthyes; order Rajiformes; family Rajidae; genus Leucoraja; species Leucoraja erinaceus. The sequence goes on from NC_073385.1 coordinate 11,824,700, forward strand.
CAGCACATAATGAATGCTTTCTGGCAAGTCTTCTTCCAAAAAGAGCAGTGTGCAACCTATTCTCCTATTAAAATAAATAGGATGCTCCCAATATTCGCAGAAGTAATTGGTCAGCAGAGAATCCTTAAATTCTGCACATAGTGTGAAAGAATGTAATGAGTAGGATATATATATATATATATATATACAGTTATATATCTATATATATTTATATTTATATTATATACACACGCACCCAACCTGCTAAGTGTTCTTATGCCTGTGGCTGCAAATCTTAATAAAAGTAGCTGACAAACATAATACAGTGTAAAATTATTTACATCGATTACCAAAGCTGTGAAGTGCTTGGTGAAAGAATGCCAGATCTTCCAGCAGCAATGCATAGATTGTTCTGCACTTGAGTTTCAAGTTCAAGTTCAAGTTCGCATTTAATCCAATTAAAGTACCGTGAAATCTGAGTTACCGTACAGCCATACTAAGTGAAAAGAACACAATAAAGACATAAAACAAAATTTAACATCCGCCACAGTGGAATCAACATTTCTTCACTGTGATGGAAGGCAATAACGTTCAGTCATCTTCCGCCTTTGTTCACCCGTGGTCGGGGCCGTTGAACTCTCCGCAGTTCGCCGCTACAGGCTATCCGATGTTCAGGCCCTCTGGTCGGGATGATCGAAACTCCGACGTCGGGATGGATCGGAACACTCCGCGGCATGGAGTTCCTGAGTCGGCCGCTTCTTACCGGAGACCGCGGCTTCACGGTGCTAAAAGTCCACAGGCCCCGCGGTCGGAGCACTTCTTCTGGCGATCCTCGGCAAAGGATCGCAGGTCCACAATGTTAAAGTCTGCATCACGCCTGCAGCTTGTAGCTCCAGGCCGGTCTGTAGGAAAGGCTGCATCAATCCAGTTGTTAGGTGTAGGCCGCGGGGGGGGGGGGGGGGGGGGGGAATGACACACTGATAAGGTTACTACATTCCAATTATGTGTTTGCATTTGCGCATGTGAGGGTGCGGTGAGACTGTGTGTGTGTGTGTGTGTGTGTGTGTGTGTGTGTGTGTGTGTGTGTGTGTGTGTGTGTGTGTGTGTGTGTGTGTGTGTGTGTGTGTGCATGTATGACGTGTGTGTGCGTGTGTATGAATATGAAAATTTACATGTAAATGTAGAGACATAATACAGGAGCAACTCAACGGGCCAAGGCAGCCCCTCTGGACAAAATGGACAGTAGACATTTCGGGGTCGGTGCCCTTCTACAGGCCCGACCAAAAACGTCACTTGTCCATTTTCTCCTGATATGCTGCCTTGGCCCGCTGAGTTACTCCAGCATTTTGTGTCCATCTTTGGTATAAACCAGCATCTGCAGTTCCTTTTTACTACATGTGAATGTGTTGATTATGTGTATGTGTAGACTCTATATGTTTATGCATGAGTGCATATAGTCATCTCAATCTTTGCCATTGTATATCGAGTCATAGAGTCATACTGTGTGCATACAGGCCCTTCGGCCCAACTTGCACACACCGGCCAACATGTCGCAGGTACACTAGTCCCACCTGCCTGCGCTTGGTCCATATCCCTCCAAACCTGTCCTATCCATGTACCTGTCTAACTGTTTCTTACACGTGGGATAGTCCCAGCCTCAACTACCTCCTCTGGCAGCTTGTTCCATACAGTGTGAAAAATTTACCCCTCAGATTCCTATTAAATCTTTTCCCCCTTCACCTTGAACCTATGTCCTCTGGTCCTCGGCTCTGGGCAAGAGATTCTGTGCATCTACCCGATCTATTCCTCTCATGATTTTATACACCTCTATATGATCACCCCTCATCCTCCTGTGTTCCAAGGAGGAGAGACCCAGCCTACTCAACCTCTCCCTACTGCTCAGACACTCTAATCCTGGCAACATCCTCGGAAATCTTCTCTGAACCCTTTCAAGCTTGACAATATCTTTCCTACAACATGGTGCCCAGAGCTGAACACAATACTCTAAATGTGGTCTCACCAACATCTAACACAACTGTAACATGACCTCTCAACAATACGAGTGCATGAGCATGTGGATGTGCATGTGTGCGCACATGCTTGCATGCATATGTGCACGTATGCAAGTACATGCGTGGGCATCCATACAGTACTTGTGCCTACATGTGGTTACGTATTGTGTGTTTTTCCCATGACGACTTTGTGTTTTCTTTTCAAATGCCATTCAGTTGAAACACATTGAAGATGTAACAAAGGATCTGGAACTGACACAGCAGTTGCATCTCTCCTGCTAAGTATTCTCAACATTATCTACCTCTGAGACTTTCAGTATCTGCACTATTGTTCTTTGTCGTTTTATTCAAAGCTGTTTCAGAGTCCAACTGCCTGATAGAATATCAAACAGCCAAGCATTTAAAAAACCAAAACAACCATTGCTCAGGAAACAAAGGAACTATAACAGAATTATTAAAGTTACGCCATTGGAATGTGTAATAGGTTCCTTTACATTGATGCTCCCGAACGCAAGTAACATAAGTAATTCTTCGAAAAAAATGTCCTTTACTGAGGGTGAACAACACTTAAGCAACAACAGTGCCTCATGCAATGGTGTGCCATTCCATATGGTATGCACTACTCTTAAAGCTGTTCAGGCAACCAATATACTACATTGCTAACAAACTCATGACAACAGCACAGTCTGCCCTCATTATTACAGACCTCTCTGCAACAGATTTCAGTTATGGTAGATGGAGCATCCCCTTGTAGTGGATGAAGTAGCCAGACACCACTGTCACTCTGAGGCTGCTTATGCCCCTGTCCCATGTAGGAAACCTGAACGGAAACCTCTGGAGACTTTGCGCCCCACCCAGGGTTTCCGTGCGGTTCCCGGAGGTTTTTGTCAGTCTCCCTAATGGTCGAAAGGGGTTTCCGCTTCTTCTATGTTCTGTCAATTATTTCAAAAAATCCAAAACCGGCCGCGACTTAAAATAGGTTGCCGTTTTAAAAATCGGTAATTTTTTTAGTCGAAGCAGGTTGCGATGCTAGTTGAAGGTGGTTGCCGGAGGTTGCAGGTGGTTGCCGGAGGTTGCAGGTAGTGGAAGGTAAGACCTGCAACCTCCGGCAACCACCTCAACTATCTCCTCCGCCAGCTTGATCCACACACCTGCCACCCTTTGTGTGAAAAAGCTACCCCCTCAGCTACCCTCCCTATTAAATCTTTCCCCACCTTTACCTTAACCCTATGTCCTCTGGTTCTCAATTCCTCTACTCTGGGCAAGAGACTCTGTGCATCGAGCTGAAATATTCCTCTCATGATTTCGTACAGCTCTATAAGGGGAATGCTAAAGAATTTCATCTGATGCAAGCTGCATGTTCAAGGACAGTTAACAATAATGGCAGTATCAAAGACTCGATTTCCAAGGCAAAGTCAGGGATGAGATCAGGGTGACTTGCTTCACGCAGGTTGACGGACACCACCCACTGCATATCTGCCCATTCAAAACTGTAAGCTATTGCAAAATGGCAGAAAAAGGGGTAGATATATACTCAACATGTAAGCTTAAAGGCAAGCAAAGCAGCCAAAGCATCTCCTGGACAGGATACAACTACAGAGGAGTTACGACCTGAAATGTCACTTCTCCATGGATGCCGCCTGACACACTGAGTTACCCCAGACTTGTGTCTTTCCTTGGTAAACAAGCATTCAGTTCAGTTCAGTTTTGTCAGCTTTTGTTGCATGCTAACCAGTCAGCGGAAAGACAATACATGATTACAATTGAGCCATTACAGATACACGTTGAGAGAATGACGTTTAGTGCAAGATAAAGCAAGTAATGTCCAATCAAAGTTAGTCCGAGGGTCACCGATTTGGCAGATAGTAGCTCAAGACTGCTCTCTAGTTTCTTGTTTCTACTCCAGGACAGAGAGGATGTTCGCACAGTATTGAAGATCACACAAACCCGGAAGAAGTGAGCTAATATAGCACTAATGCCACCAGCAATAATGGCAGGAAACTTCAAGGCAAACATTTGGTTAAATGGTCAGTGCTTCCAAATAAGCATCTCCCTGGCGACAAATTGCTCAGCTGTGGGCACAGACAGAGAACAGAGAGAGTTCAGCCAAGTACCACTAAGAGAGAGTGCGGTCAACTTGAAAACATGTTCAGGTCAAGTGTTGAAGGCAGGAGGCCTGACAGAATATCCGACATGTCACAACTGCCAGCAAGAAGAATTACCAGCGGCACCGGCCGATTACACTAATCGACCAACGCTGATGGACAAAGATTGGCTCGGAGAATTGAAACTAGATTGGAAAGAGATGTTCAGCCTGAATGGTTCAAAATCAGATTTAGTCAGACAATTGGAAATTATCCAAGCATGTTCCCAGATACCCATATAGGTTATTATTAGTTATCATGTTCATATCCGTATCAAGTCAGGTGCCAACCAATGCACCATAAGCCGTGACTATTGCTGATGTATTGAAGCATCAGATGATGGAGTAATAAGATCAATTAGAATGTAGTGTTGTGTGAGTAAAGACAAGCTATAATGGACAACCCCAAACATAGCCTAAAGCACCAGGCTTTTCAACAATGTGATGAATACAAGGACGCATTGAACCTTGATAACCTGCCATTGGGGAGCCTGAAAACTATAATGTCCAGGTTCAGTAGCTTCTTCTCTACAACCGTTATGCTATTAAATACTACAATCTATTAAACTGCTACAATTAAATACTACAAATACTGCTACTCGCTGGGAGCTCATCCGCCCTTTGACAGATCTTGTTTTTGGTCCACAACCCCATCCTCACCTGGCAAACCAGGAAGGGGAGCCGGTTTGGTCGCCGACTATCCGACCATGGAGCAGGTAGCACGTGATTACATGGTTACCCATGGCGGGGGGGAACTCCCCCCGACCTGACCCTAAAAGCCAGCAAAGTCCGATCAAAGATTGTCTACCTCAATGGGGTAGATAGTAGTTCAGCGCTGCTCTCTGGTTGTGGCGGGATGGTTCAGTCGCCCGATAACAGCTGGGAAGAAACTGTCCCTGAATCGAGTGCAGGACCAGTGAGCAGGTCCAACGCTGAACTCATTAGTCACCTTGCATCTGACAAACTTGAAGCAAGTTTAAACTAGAATGGTTGGGGCGGGGGACTCAAATAGCGAAAGGTAGTAGACAGAATGGGAGGCAGGAAGCAGAAATGGGAAGCACTCGGACACAAGAGGAGAAAGGAAAAAAAGGAAATAAACAGAGAATAAGAGACGGGGGTTTTCTTAAATGTGCATATTTTAATGCTAGGAGCATTGTAAGAAAGGTGGATGAGCTTAGAGTCTGGATAGACACCTGGAAGTATGATGTTGTGGCGATCAGTGAAACGTGGTTGCAGGAGGGCTGTGATTGGAAACTAAATATTCCAGGATTTCGTTGCTTCAGGTGTGATAGAATTGGAGGGGCAAGAAGTGGAGGTGTTGCATTGCTAGTCAGGTAAGATATTACAGCAGTGCTTTGGCAGGATAGATTGGAGGGCTCATCTAGGGAGGCTATTTGGGTGGAATTGAGAAGTGGGAAAGGTGTAGCAACACTTATAGGGGTGTATTATAGACCGCCAAACGGGGAACGAGAATTGGAAGAGCAAATATGTAAGGAGATAGCAGAGATTAGTAGTAAGCACAAGGCAGTGATTGTGGGAGATTTCAACTTTCCACACATAGACTGGGAAACACATTCTGTAAATGGGCTGGATGGGTTGGAGTTTGTAAAATGTGTGCAGGATAGTTTTTTGCAGCAATACATAGAGGTACCTACTAGAGGAGGGGCAGTGCTGGACCTCCTGTTAGGAAATGAGACTGGACAGGTGGCGGAGGTATGCGTTGGGGAGCACTTCGGGTCCAGTGATCACAATACCATTAGTTTCAATATAACTATGGAGAGGGTCAGAACTGGACCTAGGGTTGAGATTTTTGATTGGAGAAAGGCTAACTTTGATGCGATGCGAGATGATTTAAAAGGAGTGAACTGGGACATTTTGTTTTATGGGAAAGATGTAGAAGAGAAATGGAGGACATTTAAAGGGGAAATTTTAAGAGTACAGAATCTTTATATTCCTGTTCGGTTGAAAGGAAACAGTAAAAATTGGAAAGAGCCCTGGTTTTCAAGGGAAATTGGACATCTTTTTCGGAAAAAAAGGGAGATCTACAATAATTATAGGCAGCATGAAGTAAATGAGGTGCTTGAGGAGTATAAGGAATGTAAAAAGAATCTTAAGAAAGAAATTAGAAAAGCTAAAAGAAGATATGAGGTTGCTTTGGCAAGTAAGGTGAAAGTCAATCCAAAGGGTTTCTACAGCTATATTAATAGCAAAAGGATAAGGAGGGATAAAATTGGTCCATTGGAGAGACAGAGTGGACAGCTATCTGCAGAGCCAAAAGAGATGGGGGAGATATTGAACAATTTTTTTTCTTCGGTATTCATCAAGGAGAAGGATATTGAATTATGTGAGGTAAGGGAAACTAGTAGAGTAGCTATGGATACTATGAGGTTCAAAGTAAAAGAAGTACTGACACTTTTGAAAAATATAAAAGTGGATAAGTCTCCAGGTCCTGACAGGATATTCCCTAGGACATTGAGGGAAGTTAGTGTAGAAATAGCCGGGGCTATGACAAAAATATTTCAAATGTCATTAGAAACGGGAATAGTCCCCGAGGATTGGCGTACTGCGCATGATGTTCCATTGTTTAAAAAGGGTTCTAAGAGTAAACCTAGCAATTATAGACCTGTTAGTTTGACTTCAGTGGTGGGCAAATTAATGGAAAAGATACTTAGAGACAATATATATAAGCATCTAGATAAACAGGGTCTGATTAGGAACAGTCAACATGGATTTGTGCCTGGAAGGTCATGTTTGACTAATCTTCTTGAATTTTTTGAAGAGGTTACTAGGGAAATTGACGAGGGTAAAGCAGTGGATGTTGTCTATATGGACTTTAGTAAGGCCTTTGACAAGGTTCCTCATGGAAGGTTGGTTAAGAAGGTTCAACTGTTGGGTATAAATGCAGGAATAGCAAGATGGATTCAACAGTGGCTGAATGGGAGAAGCCAGAGGGTAATGGTGGATGGCTGTTTTTATCGGGTTGGAGGCAGGTGACTAGTGGGGTGCCTCAGGGATCTGTGTTGGGTCCTTTGTTGTTTGTCATGTACATCAATGATCTGGATGAAGGTGTGGTAAATTGGATTAGTAAGTATGCAGATGATACCAAGATAGGGGGTGTTGTGGATAATGAAGAGGATTTCCAAAGTCTACAGAGTGATTTAGGCCATTTGGAAAAATGGGCTGAAAGATGGCAGATGGAGTTTTAATGCTGATAAATGTGAGGTGCTACACCTTGGCAGGACAAATCAAAATAGGACGTACATGGTAAATGGTAGGGAATTGAAGAATACAGTTGAACAGAGGGATCTGGGTATAACCGTGCATAGTTCCTTGAAGGTGGAATCTCATATAGATAGGGTGGTAAAAGAAAGCTTTTGGTATGCTAGCCTTTATAAATCAGAGCATTGAGTATAGAAGCTGGGATGTAATGTTAAAATTGTACAAGGCATTGGTGAGACCAAATCTGGAGTATGGTGTACAATTTTGGTCGCCCAATTATAGGAAGGATGTCAACAAAATAGAGAGAGTACAGAGGAGATTTACTAGAATGTTGCCTGGGTTTCAACAACTAAGTTACAGAGATAGGTTGAATAAGTTAGGTCTTTATTCTCTGGAGCGCAGAAGGTTAAGGGGGGACCTGATAGAGGTCTTTAAAATGATGAGAGGGATAGACAGAGTTGATGTGGACAAGCTTTTCCCTTTGAGAATAGGGAAGATTCAAACAAGAGGACATTACTTCAGAATTAAGGGACAGAAGTTTAGGGGTAATATGAGGGGGAACTTCTTTACGCAGAGAGTGGTGGCGGTGTGGAATGAGCTCCCAGTGGAAGTGGTGGAGGCAGGTTCATTGGTATCATTTAAAAATAAATTGTATAGGCATATGGATGAGAAGGGAATGGAGGGTTATGGTACGAGTGCAGGCAGGTGGGACTAAGGGGAACAAAATTTGTTCGGCATGGACTTGTAGGGCCGAGATGGCCTGTTTCCGTGCTGTAATTGTTATATGGTTATATGGTTATAAGTCACCCCTGATCCTTCCTAAAAAGAAATAGAAGCTGACCGAAGAAGAAAATCATTACTCGTAAGGCGGTCAGATGGCTACAATAACAGAATGAAAAACTCAAAAGAAACAAGTGCTTTTAGACAGAAAAAAATTATAGAGATTCAAGATTCAAGATTCAATTTAATTGTCATTTGGACCCCTTGAGGTCCAAACGAAATGCCGTTTCTGCAGCCATACATTACAAACAAATAGACCCAAGACACAACATAATTTACATAAACATCCATCTCATCGCTGTGATGGAAGGCCAAAAAAACTTATCTCTCCACTGCACTCTCCCCCCCCCCGATGTCAGAGTCAAAGGCAAAGCCCCCGGCTGGCGATGGCGATTGTCCCGCGGCCATTAAAGCCACGCCGGGTGGTGCGAGGTCACACACCGGGTCTTGGTGTTAGAGCCCCCGGCGTGCGCTCGCAGTCCCGCGGCCATTCCAAGCCGCGTGGGGCGGTGATGTCAAGCCCCGCTCCAGGAGCTCTTCAACCCCGCAACTCGAGCGGGAGAAGTCGCCGTTGCAGGAGCCCTGAAAAGCGGTCTCCCTCCAGGGACCCGCGGGCTCCCAGTGCCGCCGTCCGCCAGACCCGCAGTTGCAGCCTCCGAATCTCCGGAGGTCGGGCCGCAGCAGCAGCAGCAGTCCACCACCACTCCACCCGCTCCGGACTCGGCCAGCTCTGCGACGGTGAGGTGAGTCGTCGGCACCAGAGTCCCCGGTCTTTTCCTGTTGGAGGCCGCTCCTCGTTGCAGCCCCAATGACAACAGAGACCCGACAGAAAAGGTCGGGTCTCCCGTGCAGGGAGAGATTTAAAAGTTACCCCCTCCCTCCCACCCACCCCCCCACCCCCCCCACACACACACACCCCAACAAAAAAATAACAAAAACTACATAGAAACATAGACAAAAAATAATAAAAACGCGGACGGGCTGCAGAGGCCGCTGCTGACGAGAGTCGCGCCGCCTACCGGATAAATTATCTTGGGCTAAAAGCAGATGTAAATGGTTTACAGAAACAAGGAACTGAAGATGCCGGCCCACAAAAGAAAGACACAAGGTGTAGGAGCAACTCAGTTGATCTAGTGGCATCCCAGGAGAACGTGGATGGATGACGTTTCGGGTTGGGACCCATCTTCAGACTGATTGCACCGTCGGTAGCGGCAACTGCTGAGGGATCAAAGGCCCTGACCACCACGGGTGAACAAAGGAGGAAGATGACTAATTGCCTTCCATCACAGTGAGGAATGTGGATTCCACTGCGGTGGATATCTATGTTAAATTGTGTTAAATGGTATAGTTGCTTTTCACTTAGTGTGGTTCTATGGTTACTCAAATGTCACTGTACATTAGTCGGTTAAAGTGACAAGAAAGACGAATTTGAACTTGAACTTATTCTCTGAATGGTGGCCGATTAGGAAAAGGGGAGATGCAACGAGACCTGGGTGTCATGGTACACCAGTCATTGAAAGTAGGCATGCAGATGCAGCAGGCAGTGAAGAAAGCGAATGGTATGTTAGCATTCATAGCAAAAGGATTTGAGTATAGATGCAGGGAGGTTCTACTGCAGTTGTACAGGGTCTTGGTGGATACAGGAGAGGGGGCGTTTTAGACAGGCCAATGGTTGGACAAAGGCTAACCTTGGATCACATCTAGTCCAAGAAAAGGGTGAAGCACATGTGAATACAAGGAAACATGAAGACATTGTCAAATGTAGTCCATTATTGGCAAACTTTGCAAGGTCCCGCAATAGTACTGCCACCATTATAGAAGTGACTGAAGACTGATGGAAATGTGGGGAAAGAACTGAGAATAGAATAAAGGCCAGAAAGAACGTATTACTCATTTTCCAGCTACTTTTCACAAAAGAAGCATGTTCTTTGCTGTTCGTTATGCTGTTTTCGATTCTTTATCCCATTCACGTTGAAACCTGTGACTGCTTCTTTGGATTACAGATACGAGCTGTAATTAGTTAAGTAATGGATGATAGTCAAGAAAAAAAAATACAATAGAGTGTTCAACACATACATTGACAAGCATGAAAAACCTTGAAGGGACAGGAGATGGAGGTCGGAAGGGAATGACGTAATTCCAAGACAGAGTATTAGTTTAGTTTAGAAATACAGCGTGGAGACAGGCCCTTCGGCCCACCGAGTCCATGCCGGCCAGCGATCCCCGCGCACTTATATTATCCTACACACTTGGGACAATTTACATTTATACCAAGCCAATTAACCTACAAACTTGTACGTCTTTTGTGTGTCGGAGAAAACCAACGCAGGTCACAGGGAGACGTACAAACTCCGTGCAGACAGCGCCCGTAGTCGGGATCGAACCTCCGGCGTTGCAAGCCCTGTAAAGCAGCAACTATTTGTTTTCTACCTTGACCAGCCATGATCCCAAAGAGACCACCACCAAAGACATGCGAGCAAATAACGTCCATTCCACTTCACCCACCAGCACTCTCTCCCAGAGCTTGTTCACCATAACGATGATAAAGCTCTCGTTATATTGAAGACTCTTGTGGTTGTGAGTGTGATCCAGAGGTGGAAGAATTGATCCAAAACTCTGCTGGGTGAAGTTAAGCAGTCAAGATACAACAATGCAACGATGTGTTTCTTTGAGAAGATCAAAGGACCTGGAAATAGGCTAGTTTCATAAATAATATAAAGAATATATGAATCATTCTTTCTTTTCACAGAAGGGAAAGCAGTGCAGTGTGTTTAACATTCGTGTGGGATGCAGGGAGTGGGATAAAGAAGTTAAGTTTAGGATATGATTTGATGTCTGGAACTCACTGCTTGAAAGAGTGATGGAGCCGGAGGCATTTAGGAAATTGAAAAATCTTCAGAATGGCATTTGAGGAGCGATAGTAATCTGTGGGGTTATGGATCGGGAAGTGGGATCAAACTAAAGTTCATTTTTGGCCAACATAGGCTGAATGGTCTCCAACTTCTTAAAATCCCCCCCCCAGAACAGGCGGCCAGGGTGGTGCAGCGGTAGAGTTGCTTCCTTGCATGCGCTGGAGAACCGGATTCCATCCCGACTACGGGTGCTGACTGTACGGAGTTTGTACGTTCTCCCCGTGACCGTGTGGGTTTTCTTCTGTTTCCTTCCACACTCCAAAGACATAAAGGTTTGTAGGTTAATTGGCTTGCTGTATGTGTAAATTGTCCCTTGTGTGTAGGAGAGTGTTAATATGCGGGGATCGCTGGTCAGTGCGGACTCAGTGGGCCAAAGGGCCTGCTTCCGCGCTGTATCTCTAAATTAAACAGCTAAATAATTGTAGTTTGTAGCGGCACCTAGTGGTGGCCCTGGTTATGTTGAACCCTCGCTATTGGCTAGCGCGGTCACGTAAACGGGGGGGAGCGTATTTCCGCGGGCTTTCTGTGAAATCTTCATTCGAGCTCCACTCGCTTTGAGTGAGCATCGTTTATTTTGGCTCTCAATATCAACTCGGGTAATCACTTTATTGGCGTTTAAAAAATAAAGAACTTTGTTGTACCCGACTGTCTCGACTTGCCTAACTCAGCCAAGAGGCGGCCACGTGGTTGCTGCCCTACATACTGGCATGTGCGAGGGCCTCAAGGCCCTACTGCTCCGTACCATCGGGCGCAGTCGCCGAGATCGCGCTGCCCGCCTGCTCCACATGTACGGCCTAGGCAACTGGAAACCGTCTGCCTTGATGAGCGAGATGCTCGCGTTGATGGACGGCCATCGACCCCGCCTGCTTTTCGAGCAGACATTTCTAGAGCAAATGCCCCAAGATATTCGCCTGCTGCTCGCCGGCACGGACATCACAGACCCTATGCAGCTTGCCGAGCGCGCCGACGAATTGTGGCTCGCGAAACAGCAGGACGGCGGTCCATCAACCGAGTGTCCGCGCCCGTACACCAGCAGCTCCGCAGAGATGCCCAGCCCTCTGCTGCCATCGCCGCTTCTATCACTGTTTCGTGCCGGCGGCAGGCAGCATCATGTTTCATTGCCTCACTGGTAAGCCACGGGACCTCGTGTGGTCCACCGAGGCTGAGGCCGCATTCGATGGCGCGAAAGGGGCGCTGGACAAAGCCACCATGCTGGTACACCCGCGGGCCACAGCCTCGACAGCTCTCACGGTAGACGCCTCCGATACGGCCGTGGATGGGGTGTTGGAGCAGCTCATTGATGGCCGCTGGCAGCCGTTAGCCTTTTTCAGCCGTCAGCTGAGGCCCCCCCCCCCCCCGAGTATAACGACAGCGCGTTCGACCGAGAGCTCCTCGCCCTGTACCTGGCCATCTGTCAATTTAGATACTTCCTGGAGGGCAGGCCGTTCACAGCCTTCACTGACCACAAGCCCCTAACGTTCGCCTTGGCCAAGGTGTCAGACCCCTGGTCTGCTCGACAGCAACACCACCTGGGATTCGTGTTGGAGTTCACGACGGACGTACAACATTTGGCCGGGAAGTTCAACACGGTCGCTGACGCCCTGACCTGCCCTGCCCTCGCGGCTGTGGCGGCCGTGGACCATGGTGTGGATTATTTTTTTTTTTTTTTTTTTTTTTCAGAACTGCTGTAGATTTGGGGGGAACAGCAGCAGCAGATTAGCAAGAGATACGACTGATTGGCTCTAGCCCAAGTGGGAGGAGAGAAGTGAGTCAGTGTGGGAGAACAGTTGAAAACTGAGGAATTTGCTTTGTAAATTGGTAAATCAGGCAATTTATCAGTCAATTTAAGCAAGATGGCTCTTAGCGAGCGGCAGTGAGGAGCGGCCTAGTGATGGAAGTGTGAGTCTTTGGCGAGGAGGCTATTGAGGGGAGGAGACCACGCAATACGCTTGAGAGGTAGAGACGAAAGAAGGAGATGTCAGGCAAGCTGATTCAGTGCGATGCTTGCAGTATGTGGGAGGTCAAGGACACCGCTGGTGCCTCTGGCTGCTACAAATGCGAAAAGTCCATCCAGGTGGAGCTCCTGAAGGGCCGTGTTGGGGAACTGGAGAAGCAAGTGGATGATCTAGTTATCTAAATCAACATGTAGAGGAACCAACGAGAGAGCAGGCTATTTTAGACTGGGTATTGAGTAATGAGGAAGGGTTAGTTAGCAATCTTGTTGTACGTGCCCCCTTGGGCAAGAGTGACCATAATATGGTTGAGTTCTTCATTAGGATGGAGAGTGACATTGTTAATTCAGAAACAATGGTTCTGAACTTAAAGAAAGGTAACTTTGAGGGTATGAGACGTGAATTGGCCAAGATTGACTGGGAATTAATTCTAAAAGGGTTGATGGTGGATATGCAATGGAAGACATTTAAAGACTGCATGGATGAACTACAAAAATTGTTCATCCCAGTTTGGCAAAAGAATAAATCAGGGAAGGTAGTACATCCGTGGATAACAAGGGAAATCAGGGATAGTATCAAAGCGACGGATGATGCGTACAAATTAGCCAGAAAAAGCAGCATACCGGAGGACTGGGAGAAATTCAGAGACCAGTAGAGGAGGACAAAGGGCTTAATTAGGAAAGGAAAAATAGATTATGAAAGAAAACTGGCAGGGAACATAAAAACTGACTGCAAAAGCTTTTATAGATATGTGAAAAGAAAGAGATTAGTTAAAACAAATGTAGGTCCCTTGCAGTCAGAAACAGGTGAGTTTATCATGGGGAACAAGGATATGGCGGACCAATTGAATAACTACTTTGGTTCCGTCTTCACTAAGGAAGACATAAATAATTTGCCGGAAATAGCAGGGGACCGCGGGTCAAAGGAGTTGGAGGAATTGAGTGAAATCCAGGTTTGCCGGGAAGTGCTGTTGGGTAAATTGAATGGATTCAAGGCCTATAAATCCCCAGGGCCAGATAGGCTGCATCCCTGAGTACTTAAGGAAGTAGCTTCAGAAATAGTAGATGCATTAGTAATAATCTTTCAAAACTCTTTAGATTCTGGAGTAGTTCCTGAAGATTGGCGGGTAGCAAACGTAACCCCACTTTTTAAGAAGGGAGGGAGAGAGAAAACGGGGAATTACAGACCAGTAGTCTAACATCGGTAGTGGGGAAACTGCTAGAGTCAGTTATTAAAGATGGGATAGCAGCACATTTGGAAAGTGGTGAAATCATTGGACAAAGTCAGCATGGATTTACGAAAGGTAAATCATGTCTGACGAATCTTATAGAATTTTTCGAGGATGTAACTAGTAGCGTGGATAGGGGAGAACCAGTGGATGTGGTGTATCTGGACTTCCAGAAGGCTTTTGACAAGGTCCCACATAAGAGATTAGTATACAAACTTAAAGCACAAGGCATTGGGGGTTCAGTATTGATGTGGATAGAGAACTGGCTTGCAAACAGGAAGCAAAGAGTAGGAGTAAACGGGTCCTTTTCACAATGGCAGGCAATGACTAGTGGGGTACCGCAAGGCTCAGTGCTGGGACCCCAGCTATTTACAATATATATTAATGATCTGGATGAGGGAATTGAAGACAATATCTCCAAGTTTGCGGATGACACTAAGCTGGGGGGCAGTGTTAGCTGTGAGGAGGATGCTAGGAGACTGCAAGGTGACTTGGATAGGCTGGGTGAGTGGGCAAATATTTGGCAGATGCAGTATAATGTGGATAAATGTGAGGTTATCCATTTTGGTGGCAAAAACGGGAAAGCAGACTATTATCTAAATGGTGGCCGATTGGGAAAGGGGGAGATGCAGCGAGACCTGGGTGTCATGGTACACCAGTCATTGAAGGTAGGCATGCAGGTGCAGCAGGCAGTAAAGAAAGCGAATGGTACGTTAGCTTTCATTGCAAAAGGATTTGAGTATAGGAGCAGGGAGGTTCTACTGCAGTTGTACAGGGTCTTGGTGAGACCACACCTGGAGTATTGCGTACAGTTTTGGTCTCCAAATCTGAGGAAGGACATTATTGCCATAGAGGGAGTGCAGAGACGGTTCACCAGACTGATTCCTGGGATGTCAGGACTGTCTTATGAAGAAAGACTGGATAGACTTGGTTGATACTCTCTAGAATTTAGGAGATTGAGAGGGGATCTTATAGAAACTTACAAAATTCTTAAGGGGTTGGACAGGTTAGATGCAGGAAGATTGTTCCCGATGTTAGGGAAGTCCAGGACAAGGGATCACAGCTTAAGAATAAGGGTGAAATCCTTTAAAACCGAGATGAGAAGTACTTTTTTCACACAGAGAGTGGTGAATCTCTGGAACTCTCTGCCACAGAGGGTAGTTGAGGCCCGTTCATTGGCTATATTTAAGAGGGAGTTAGATGTGGCCCTTGTGGCTAAGGGGATCAGGGGGTATGGAGAGAAGGCAGGTACGGGATACTGAGTTGGATGATCAGCCATGATGATATTGAATGGCGGTGCAGGCTCGAAGGGCCGAATGGCCTATTCCTGCACCTAATTTCTATGTTTCTATTCTGGTAAATTGTACAAGTCTTGTTTTTTTTTTGTTTTTTTTTTAATTTGTATTTTTATTAGAAGCAATGTACAGTAGTATATTAACTGCG
Source organism: Leucoraja erinaceus (assembly GCF_028641065.1). Classification (NCBI taxonomy): domain Eukaryota; kingdom Metazoa; phylum Chordata; class Chondrichthyes; order Rajiformes; family Rajidae; genus Leucoraja; species Leucoraja erinaceus. The sequence goes on from NC_073385.1 coordinate 11,840,368, forward strand.
GCATATGACAAAATACATTTAGTGTACAACTCTTTTAACTTCAACAAGAAAAAGGTAAGGCAAGAGAGAGAGAGAGCGAGAAAAAGAAAGAGTGAAGAGTGAAGGAAGTAGTGATGTGTAAACCCCTAGAGGACCCGATGGGCAGTCCAGGGGTGAACAAGTGAAAGGCTGTCGAAAAATAGAGACAAAAACACATTAAATTATTTTTAAAAGAAAGAAGAAAAAAGAAAAGAAAAAGAGAATCAGAAAACAAGAGAAAAAAAAGGACTAAAGTTGGATAGTTCAATGTTCATACTGTTGTAAGCCACCCTTGCGGAATAAAATGGACCCTTGTGTAGGGTTATACCTGCTTCATATCTCACCACAACCATGTGCGGATTTCCAGAAAACTTCCCATAGGCTTTAAATCAATAAAAGAGAGAGAGATTGAAAGATATAGCGAGAAAGTGATCCAAAGCATTGGGGAGAGAATTTTCCGAAAAAGAGGAAACGTCTTTGAAAATTGAGAGAGAGAAAGAAAGAGGCTTCCAAAAGAGAGAGAAAGAGAGAGAAGAGTAAGGAAGAGAGAGGGTAAGAGAGAGAGAAGAGAGAGAGAAATTTTGTGAGAGAGAGAATAAAGAGAGAAAGAGAGAGAGAAAGAGAGAGAGGAAGAGAGAGAGAGAGAGAGAGAGAGAGAGAGAGAGAGAGAGAGAGAGAGAGAGAGAGAGAGAGAGAGAGAGAGAGAGAGAGAGAGAGAGAGAGAGAGAGAGAGAGAAAGAGAGAGAGAAAGAGAGAGAGAAAGAAAGACATTTGCTGTCAAAAATGAATAATCTGTTCACAAGAAAACAACAAAATGAGAGAACATTAGATTAATAACGTAGTAAAAATGGAGGCCGGCACATAATGGTGGAGCAACTCAGTAGGACAGGCAGCATCTTTGAGGAGAAGGAATGGGTGATGTTTCGGCTCGAGACTCTTCCATGTTAGAACCAATATGTGATATCTTTGAATAAATTTTGCCCCATAATATTGGAATGAAATGGCTGCAGTTATAACAAGTAACATATATTTAGCGACTAGCTGAGGGGCCTTTCCGTCCTTTCACTGTGAGTGCTCCATTAAATATCTTATGCCCTGTGGGTGAAATGCAATAGCAAGACTAGTAGGAGAGTTACTGTGGACAGCTCTAGGAATACTGCCATCTGAAGACGCTACACCTGGGCTAATGGAACAATTCAGTGAGTAAATATCGACAGGCCTGTACTGTCTATCCCAGCCTGAAGGAGGAATATGGAAGCTACTCAAGTCTACAACCTTTCTCTCAACTCCCAGCTGCTGAGCTTTAAGCTTTGTCTCTAGATTGGCGCAGCGGTAGAGTTGCTGCCTTACAGCGCCAGGCACCCAGGTTCGATCCTGACCACGGGTGCTGTCTGAACTGAGTTTGGATGTTCTCTCAGTGACCTGTGTGGGTTTTCTCTAGTTGCTCCGGTTTCCTCCCACACTCCAAAGACGTACAGGTTTGTAGGCTAATTGTAGGATAGTGCAAGTGAGCGGGGATCGCTGGTCAGTGTGGACCCGGTGAGCCGAAGGACCCGTTTCCACGCTGTATCTCTAAACTAAACTAAAGTAAATTCCTTGAGTAACTGTGGACAGTCGCTCAGTATTAAAAAAACATTATCCATTCCTGTTCAGCACATACTAAGGCAAAGACCATTTCGTTCACCAAATGCATTTCGTTGTCTCTGTACTGTACACTGACAATGACAATTAAAATTGAATCTGAATCTGAACCATTACAACGTTAAAAAAACATCTAGACAAGCACATGAATTGCCAAGGCTGGGAAATTAGATTAGCACAGATGGAATCTTAATGGTCAGCATGGACATGGTGGGCCGAAGGGCCTGAATCTGTGATGCAATGGAAAAGTAAGGTTTTGATGTTCCCCAGTGGTGGGCAAGAATTGAACTTAAAGGTGATGCAGTCATAGAATGTCAGGAAAGAGGCTGCTCTCCACCACACTGGCCACCATTCCTTTCCTGGAAGCTGGGAGAACCTGCTGGCTCCTTTGTAGAAACAAAGAACTGCGCATACTGGTTGACAAAAGAAAAAGACACAAAGTGCTGGAGTAACTCAGCGGGTCCGGCAGCATCTCTGGAGAACAAAGATAGGTGACGTTTCGGGGGAATAGGTGACGTGACTTATTCATGGACTCCAGAGGTGCTGCCTGGCCCGTTGAGTAACTCCAGCACTTTGCGTCTTTGCTGGCTCCGTTCAAATGTTTTGCGCCTTATGTTTTGCTCAGCCATTTATGCCACTCTTTCTGAAACTGACATCAAAAAGGGTTTTTGGACAAGCTGGATTTGGAAGCTACTGTATGGGGAAGTCAGTTTTAGAGGGAGATACAATGACATAGGCATCAACCTTCAACTGTCAGAGGCCTCAGTCTATGAAGGGATTATGTGGTTGGACAGGTTTAACTATCGCACTGGTGCAGTCGCTACATGCGGAATAACAATGTTTGTTTGATTTCGATACCCCCTTTGAATGCATTGAGCAGCTCACAAAGATTAAGGGCTAGAAACTCACAACAATAAGGGAAGTATGTTTTTGATGGGACCACTTCCACTCTGACGTGAGCTGAAATGTAATACTTATTATCTGGAGATAGCCACAAATTTCTGGAGTAACTCAACGGGTCAGGCAGCATCACTGGGGAGAGTTAATAGGCAACATTTTGGGTCGAGACCCTCCTTCAGACTGAGTATCGGGAGTGAAAAGGTCAGAATTTATTATCTGGGTTTATTTTGGTTTGTCACGCGTTGGTCATGCATGTGAGACGTGACTAACATGGTATAACCATGTGCAATACTCTGCAAATTAAGCTCCAGAAAGTTGCACCAGCTTTGGCTTTCTTTAGTTAAGTTAAGTTTAGAGATACAGTGCAGAAACTGGATCTTCAGCCCATCGGATCCACACCGACCAGCGATCCCCGCATATTAACACTACCCCACACACATTACACACAATTTTACATTTTTACTAGGCCAATTAACCTACAAACATGTACGTCTTTGGAGTGTGGGAGGAAACCGAAGATCTCGGAGAAAACCCACGCAGGTCACACGGGGAGAACGTACAAACTCTGTCCAGACAGCACCCGTAGTCGGGATCGAACCCGGGTCTCTGGCGCTTTAAGGCAGTAGCTCTACTGCTACGCCACCATGCCGCCCTATATAACATGTGAAATAAAATATAGGACATAGTACAACAGGCCCTTCAGCCCACAATGCCTGTGCTGAACATGAAGCCAAATTAAACAGGACCCATCTTCCTACAACACAGTGCTGCATTCACTGCCTGTTCAAGTGGCTGCCTAAATACCTGTTAAATGTCGCCATTATATCTGCTACCACTATCCACATGTTCCAGGCCCCCACCGTTCTATGTGCAAAAAAACGTGGCCCGCACATCTCCTTTAATCTTTCCCTCTCTCACTTTCAAGCGATGTAATCCAGTATTAGAAATTTTCACCCGGGGAGAAAGATTCTCACTGTCTATGCCAGGTATGCCTCATCATTATGGACAGACATCATCTGGCAATGTCTGAATATCATGCAAATGATTTCTGCTGGTTCGCTGTCACGGATTATGGGGAGGAGTGGTAACGGGAACTTTCATCCCTTACCTGTGGTACGAAATTTTCAACCTTATTACTCCAGATTTTCATATATTTTTGCTTGATGAGACTAAAGGGCCTGTGCCACTTGCCGATTTTTTTTGGCGAATGCTGGCGTCGTCGACTGACGTATCAGGGTCGCCGAAAGATTTAGAACATTTCAAAATCCAGCGGCGACAAAAAAAATGTCGCGACACTTGAGGAAACACCGCACATCAATACATCATCACGCCACGACGTTTTCGGTGACCTGATACATCAGTCAATGATGCCGGCAGACGCCAAAAAAATCGCCAAGTGGGACAGGCCCTTAAATGCTGGAAATATGCTCTGTTTTGGTCAAAATTGATAATGAACGTTTTATTATGAAAATCCAAAGTTACAAACATTGAGGATGATGTATACTTATATAGTCTTATAGCTCACTCCTCAGCCAATTGTCAGTTTAGTTTATTGTCACGTGTACTCAGGTACAGTGAAAGCCTTTTTAGTTGCATGTCCAACCAGCCAGCGGAAAGACAATACTGTACATGATTACAATCGGGCCGCCCACAAATACATGATACCGCCTCTGATATCCCAGAGAAAACAATCTTTATTACATCTAAAGATTAGACTGCACAGGGCGGTCACGGTGGCGCAACGGTAGAGTTGCAGCGCCAGAGACTCGGGTTCGATCCCGACTACGGGTGCTGTCTGTTCGGAGTTTGCCCGTTCTCCCCGTGACCGCGTGGGTTTTCTCCGGGATATGCGGTTTCCTCCCACACTCCAAAGACGTACATGTTTGCAGGTTAATTGGCCTGGTACAAGTGTAAATCGGCCCTCGTGTGTGTAGGATAGTGTTAATGTGCAGGGATCGCTGGTCGGTGCGGACTCGGTGGGCTGAAGGGCCTGTTTCCATGCTGTATCTCTAAACTAAACTAATATTCTCTAATAATACAACATCCCAGTGCATGTCAGGGGCACCCTCTCCAAAGCCCCCGCATCCTCCCCGCAAAGCATCAATTAGAACTACACATATTTGAGTAAATTTGTCAAATGTGATTCATCTTCCGTAAAAGCATGTTGACTCGGTGGAACTATATTCAGCTTTCCTGAATGAAGTTATTTCTCCTTTCATTATTGTCCCCAGCAGCTTACCAACCATTGGTGTTAAATAAACTGGCCTTGAGTTAGTTCCCTGCCTTCTCTCTTCCCTCCTTTCTGAATAAGGGAGTCACATTGACTATTTTCCAAATCTGAAATCAAAAGGAACAGAAAATAATGGATGCTCACCATGTCAGAGAGCATCTGTGGAAAGAGTTTAGTTTAGTTTAGAGATACAGCGTGGAAACAGGCCCTTCTGCCCATCGTGTCCGTTTCACCCAGCGATCCCCGAACATTAACACTATCCTACACACACTAGGGACAATTTACATTTACGCCAAGCTAATTAACCTACAAACCTGTACATCTTTGGAACGGACTGAGTTACACTACTAGGTCAGAAATCATTTTCGGAACAGGAGACAATTAATCTGTTCTTCTTGAGAGTGTGGGACGAAACCAGAGCACGCAGAGTAAACCCACACAGTTACAGGGAGAACGTACTAACTCTGTCCTGACAGCATCCAGTGTCAGGATTGAGCCCAGGTCTCTGGCGCCATGAGGCAGCAACTCTACTGCTGTGCCACTGTGCCACTTCAGTGATATAAGATATTGGGGAGATCACATCTGGAACATTTTTGCAAATTATTGGTTTCCTCATTTAACAAAGGAATTCAATGCATTGGAAGCATATCAGAGAAGGTTTACCAGCCCCACTTCCTTCCACAAATATGTGAACATATTGATATTTGTCAACTGTACGATGTAAAATAATTAGTGCAGATTTAAAAACATAGAAACATAGAAAATAGGTGCAGGAGTAGGCCATTTGGCCCTTCGAGCCTGCACCGCCATTCAATATGATCATGGCTGATCATCCAACTCAGTATCCTGTACCTGCCTTCTCTCCATACCCCCTGCTCCCTTTAGCCACAAGGGCCACTCGTACTGCCTCTTAAATATAGCCAATGAACTGGCCTCAACTACCTTCTGTGGCAGAGAATTCCAGAGATTCACCACTCTCTGTGTGAAAAATGTTTTTCTCATCCCGGTCCTAAAAGATGTCCCCCTTATCCTTAAACTGTGACCCCTTGTCCTGGACTTCCCCAACATCGGGAACAATCTTCCTGCATCTAGCCTGTCCAACCCCTTTAGAATTTTGTAAGTTTCTATAAGATCTTCTAAATTCTTCTAAATTCTTCTAAATTCTTGCGAGTACAAGCCGAGTCTATCCAGTCTTTCTTCATATGAAAGTCCTGACATCCCAGGAATCAGTCTGGTGAACCTTCTCTGTACTCCCTCTATGGCAAGAATGTCTTTCCTCAGATTAGGAGACCAAAACTGTACGTAATACTCCAGGTGTGGTCTCACCAAGACCCTGTACAACTGCAGTAGAACGTCCCTGCTCCTATACTCAAATCCTCTCGCAATGAAGGCCAACATGCCATTAGCTATGAATGCTAACATACCATTCGCTTTCTTCACTGCCTGCTGTACCTGCATGCCTACTTTCAATGACTGGTGTACCACGACACCCAGGTCTTGTTGCATCTCCCCTTTTCCTAATCGGCCACCATTCAGATAATAGTCTACTTTCCTGTAACCTCACATTTATCCACATTATACTGCATCTGCCATGCATTTTCCCACTCACCCAGCCTATCCAAATCACCTTGCAGCCTTTAGCATCCTCCTCACAGCTAACACTGCCCACCAGGTTCGTGTCATCCGCAAACTTGGAGATGTTGCATTCAATTCCCTCATCCAAATCATTAATATACATTGTAAATAGCTGAGGTCACTACTAGTCACTGCCTGCCATTGTGAAAAGGACCCGTTTACTCCTACTCTTTGCTTCCTGTCTGCCAGCCAGTTCTCTATCCACATCAATACTAAACCCCCAATATCGTGTACTTTAAGTTTGTATACTAATCTCTTAAGTGGGACCTTGTTGAAAGCCTTCTGAAAGTCCAGATATAACACATCGACTGGTTCTCCCTTATCCACTACTAGTTACATCCTCGAAAAATTCTATAAGATTTGTCAGACATGATTTACCTTTCATAAATCCATGCTGACTTTGTCCAATGATTTCACTACTTTCCAAATGTGCTGCTATCCCATTTTTAATAACTGACTAGCAGTTTCCCCACTACCGATGTTAGACTAACTGGTCTGTAATTCCCCGTTTTCTCTCCCTCCTTTTTTAAAAAGTGGTTACATTAGCTACCCTCCAATCCTCAGGAACTATATAACCATATAACCATATAACAATTACAGCACGGAAACAGGCCATCTCGGCCCTACAAGTCCATGCCGACCAAATTTTTTTCCCCTTAGTCCCACCTGCCTGCACTCGTACCATAACCCTCCATTCCCTTCTCATCCATATGCCTATCCAATTTATTTTTAAATGATACCAATGAACCTGCCTCCACCACTTCCACTGGGAGCTCATTCCACACCGCCACCACTCTCTGCGTAAAGAAGTTCCCCCTCATATTACCCCTAAACTTCTGTCCCTTAATTCTGAAGTCATGTCCCCCTTGTTTGAATCTTCCCTATTCTCAAAGGGAAAAGCTTGTCCACATCAACTCTGTCTATCCCTCTCATCATTTTAAAGACCTCTATCAGGTCCCCCCCTTAACCTTCTGCGCTCCAGAGAATAAAGACCTAACTTATTCAACCTATCTCTGTAACTTAGTTGTTGAAACCCAGGCAACATTCTAGTAAATCTCCTCTGTACTCTCTCTCTTTTGTTGACATCCTTCCTATAATTTGGCGACCAAAATTGTACCCCATACTCCAGATTTGGTCTCACCAATGCCTTGTACAATTTTAACATTACATCCCAGCTTCTATACTCAATGCTCCGATTTATAAAGGCTAGCATACCAAAAGCTTTCTTTACCACCCTATCTATATGAGATTCCACCTTCAAGGAACTATGCACGGTTATACCCAGATCCCTCTGTTCAACTGTATTCTTCAATTCCCTACCATTTACCATGTACGTCCTATTTTGATTTGTCCTGCCAAGGTGTAGCACCTCACATTTATCAGCATTAAACTCCATCTGCCATCTTTCAGCCCATTTTTCCAAATGGCCTAAATCACTCTGTAGACTTTGGAAATCCTGTTCATTATCCACAACACCCCCTATCTTAGTATCATCTGCATACTTACTAATCCAATTTACCACACCTTCATCCAGATCATTGATATACATGACAAACAACAAAGGACCCAACACAGATCCCTGAGGCACCCCACTAGTCACCTGCCTCCAACCCGATAAACAGCCATCCACCATTACCCTCTGGCTTCTCCCATTCAGCCACTGTTGAATCCATCTTGCTATTCCTGCATTTATACCCAACAGTTGAACCTTCTTAACCAACCTTCCATGAGGAACCTTGTCAAAGGCCTTACTAAAGTCCATATAGACAACATCCACTGCTTTACCCTCGTCAATTTCCCTAGTAACCTCTTCAAAAAATTCAAGAAGATTAGTCAAATGTGACCTTCCAGGCACAAATCCATGTTGACTGTTCCTAATCAGACCCTGTTTATCTAGATGCTTATATATATTGTCTCTAAGTATCTTTTCCATTAATTTGCCCACCACTGGTCAAACTAACAGGTCTATAATTGCTAGGTTTACTCTTAGAACCCTTTTTAAACAATGGAACAACATGCGCAGTACGCCAATCCTCGGGGACTATTCCCGTTTCTAATGACATTTGAAATATTTCTGTCATAGCCCCGGATATTTCTACACTAACTTCCCTCAATGTCCTAGGGAATATCCTGTCAGGACCTGGAGACTTATCCACTTTTATATTTTTCAAAAGTGTCAGTACTTCTTTTACTTTGAACCTCATAGTATCCATAGCTACTCTACTAGTTTCCCTTACCTCACATAATTCAATATCCTTCTCCTTGGTGAATACCGAAGAAAAAAAATTGTTCAATATCTCCCCCATCTCTTTTGGCTCTGCAGATAGCTGTCCACTCTGTCTCTCCAATGGACCAATTTTATCCCTCGTTATCCTTTTGCTATTAATATAGCTGTAGAAACCCTTTGGATTGACTTTCACCTTACTTGCCAAAGCAACCTCATATCTTCTTTTAGCTTTTCTAATTTCTTTCTCCAGAATCTAAAGAGTTTTGAAAAATTATCACTAATGTATCCACTATTTCTGCTGTTACTTCCTTAAGTACTCTGGGATGCAATAGAGAGCAATAGTTCACCATTTTCAGATGACAATATCATAAAGAGAAAATGACATTCATTGACACTCAAATGTACTGTACTTACAAAAGCAGGCTCAGAAATTCTATCTCAGCGGCTCAAGTTTAGTTTATTATAGCCACAGCGCAGAAAATGGCCCTTCGGCCCACCGTGTCCGCACCAACCAGCAATCCCCACAACTTAACACACCCCTATACACACTAGGGACAATTTTTATATTTAAACCAAGCCAATTAACCTACAAACGCGAAATGTGGGAGGAAACCGAAGATCTCGGAGAAAATCCATGCAGGTCACTGATAGAATATACAAACATTGTACAGACAGCACCCGTAGTCGGGATGGAACCCTGATCTCTGGCGCTGTGAGACAGCAGCTCTACCACTGCGCCACCTGTAATTGTTTAGTTAGATTAGACGAAGTGGGACCCGTTGGGTCCCATGTTCACACGGGAGGGCTGGTCCCCCAATGCAATATTCCACCTCTCCACTAATTCCAATATTGGTGGCCAGTGGGGGTGAGGGCTGGGGGGCTTTCTGGAGCACTGGAATGGGTGCTGTGGGCTGAAGGGACTGGTCTCCAGAGGGCTAGTAGGAACATTGTGGGCCAAATGGATTTTTGGGGTGGCAGCTCAATCACTCAAACCTGATATGCTGGCAGCTCACTCATGGCTGGTGGGCTGGCAGTTGACTGACAGCTATTCCTTGAAATTCCATTTCAAGGAGGGTGCAAGGCCACCAAATTCAAATCCATTTTCCTACCATTTCGAACAAGGTGTAAGGCCACCAAATTCAAGTGCAGTTTCTTACCACTTCAAGAAGGGTGCAAGGCCACCGAATTCAATTGCAGTTTCCGACCACTTCAAGCACGATGCAAGGCCACCAAATTCAAGTGCAGTTTCATATCACTTTCAGCAGGGAGCAAGGCCATCAAATTCAAGTGCAGTTTCATGCCATTTCATGCAGGATGCAAGGCCACCACATTCAAATGCAATTTCATACCATTTCAAGCAGGGTGAAACCACCACAAAACCATCATAAAACCACACAAAACACCACACACAGTTCAGTAGACATTCAGTGAACTCTTGTGACCTCTCTCTCCCCCACCATGCAGAGACTGAGCCACACCCACACTTCCGGGTTTTATAATCCCTCCCCCCCTCCCACGGGAAAAGGTGTGGCCTTCATGGCATGATTGACAGGAGAGAGATTCTCAACATTTTTTAAACACTAATAACACTTTTATTTTTCATTGATGAGAAGAATCCTCTGCACCCGATGAGCGGAAGGGCACTGAGTAAGATGGCCAAAAATCACAGCTGTAAGTGGTAGCGTTTTATCTAAAATCAATATACAATGCAAACAGGAAGTTATCAAGTTTAGACCACCAACCATTTGCAGTGATTTTACTTCACCCCAACCCCCACCAACCATTTGCAGTGCTTTTACTTCAACCCCAACCCCCGTCCAACCATTTGCAGTGCTTTTACTTCAAGCCAAAACATCACCCAACCATTTGCAGTGCTATTACTTCAACCCAAATCCCCACCCAATCATTTGCAGTGCTTTTACTTCACCCCAAACCCCCACCAACCATTTGCAGTGCTTTTACTTCAAACCAACCACATTTTCATTTTCAAACCACATTAAGGGCACTCAAGGTCAGTAAAACCACACTCACAGTTTAGTAGACATGTTTTCAGTGTTATTCACAGCTCAGACTGAGAGACATGACCCTCTCACTTCCCCCAATTTGCAGAGACTGACTGAGGCACAACACTTCCGGGTTTTATAGTCCCTCCCCCTTCCCACCAGCACGGGCAGCGGAGAGAATGCCAACATTTTTTAAACATTAATAACTCTTTTATGTTTCATCGATGGGAAAAATCCTCTTGCCCTGCGCAGCGGAGGTGGACTCTGTGTAAGCTGGCCTAAAATCACAGCCGCAAGTGGCAGCATTTTTTTCTAAAATCATGAAACAGAAAACCAGGAAGTGGTCAAGATCTTATTTTTAGTAATATAGATATTAATCTCGCACAAATCTGTCCATGTAAAGTTCCATCTATCCATCTTCCTCAGTGTTTGTAACTTTCGTAATAAAACTCTCATTATCAAAATTTAGTCTGAAATAGAGAATATTTCTAACATTTAGTCTCAACCAGCAAAAATATATGAAGATCTGCACTGTGGTAAGCAAGGCTGAACACATTCATACACCAGGTAAGGGAAAAACGTTCCCATTACCAACCCCATCCCCTGATTCCGTGACAGTAAACCAGCAGAAACCATTTGCGTCATATTCAGATAATTTGCCGTACGATGAGGCTACAAAACAAACTTTGCCCTTTATCATAAAGCTCGAAATAACAAGATGCCTGGAGCTCTCAGGAGCCAATTTGCGGGCTCACAATTGGATTCATCTTCAAAAGGTTGTCCAAAGGCCACTCTGATTAATGGCTGCCTTCACCCATGTCAGGCATTCCATTATATTGGTGAGCTGGTGTGGAATTGAAAATGCCTCGGAAATTATTTCCCCGACAGGGCCTCAAAAACCTGTTCCTTCTACAGTCATTATGAAGGATGTCACGCCTACTCTACTGCTGCAAACGGATAAGCCAGACAGAGTCGAGTTCCGCGCTGGCTAATAATTTATTTCAAGTGCTGCTGGATCGTTACATCCCTGTGTTAATATATATTTTTCTTGCCATCATCAAGTTGAGAGATATCAGGACCTGCCAGTTACGATCAATATTCGTACTAAGCCACTGGAGTGTGGAATATTTCTTGCGCACATTGAGTTTCAGCAATGTCATGGTGCATCTTTTTGCCTGTAACTCCAGGTGGATGCTTCTCGGCTCCGTTAATGCAACACTTCTGTCCTCCAGAGTTAATAATGAGACTTTGCAGACAATGACCGATTAATGATTGTACAAGTGCGCCAATTTTGCACTTGTGAGCTCCGGGCATAATTAAACCAAGATGGCACTTACTTCTTCAGTGGCCTATCAAACCATCCGTTGTGGTAACTGTGTCCACATAAGTGCCCACATATCAACACAGGCGTAGAGTCATAGAGTGATACTGTGTGGAAACAGGACCTTCTGCCCAACTTGTCCACACAGGCCAACATGTCCCATCCACACTAGTCCCACCTGCCTGCCTTTGGCCGTAGAAATGTGGGTAAATGTGATGTTATTAACTTTGGTGGCAAGAACAGGAAGGCAATGGCATGTTGGCCTTCATTGCGAGAGGATTTGAATTTAGAGGCAATGAGGTCCTACTGCAGTTGTACAGGGCCCTGGTGGGACCACACCTGGAGTATTGTGTGCAATTTTGGTCTCCTAATTTGAGGAAGGACATTATTGCTATTGAAGGAGTGCAGCGTAGGTTCACCAGGTTAATTCCCTGGGACTGACATATGATGAAAGAATGGGTCGACTGGGCTTGTATTCACTGGAATTTAGAAGGATGAGAGAGGGTCTTATCGAAACATATAAAATTCTTCAAGGATTGGACAGGCTAGATGCAGGAAAAAAGTTCCCGATGTTGGGGGAGTCCAGTACCAGGGGGTCACAGTTTAAGAATAAGGGGCAGGCCATTTAGGACTGAGATGAGGGAAAGTTCTTCACACAGAGAGTTGTGAATCTGTGGAATTCTCTGCCACAGGAGGCATTGTCGGCCAATTCACTGGATGTTTTCAAGAGAGAGTTAGATTTAGCTCTTAGGGCTAAGTGGATCAAAGGATATGGGGAAAAAGCAGGAATAGATTTTGGGTGATGAGCCATGATCATATTAAATGGCGGTGCTGGCTCGAAGGGCCGAATGGCCTACTCCTGCACCTATTTTTACAATGGTTACAATCGAGCCATTTATGCATAGATTCATGATAAGTGAATAATGTTTAGTGCAAGTTAAAATCAGTAAAATCCAATCAATGATATTCTGAGGATCACCAATGATATGGGGAAAAAGCAGGAACATATTTTGGATGATGAGCCATGATCATATTGAATGGCGGTGCTGGCTCGAAGGGCCGAATGGCCTACTCCTGCACTCCTGCATGATAGTAGTTCAGGACTGCTCTATAGTTGTGGTGGGATGAGGCTAGATGGGGTATGTTGGGCAAGTTGGGCTGAAGAGCCTGTTTCTACGCTGTATGACTCTATGCCTCTATAATGCTGCTGGGCATGTCGAGTGCTTCCACAGTTGGCTGTTTTCATTTCTGATTTCCTGTCTTCTGTAGTTCTTTGATTTTCTTTCATTATTACTCTCTATCTATGAATGCTCAAACAACCCCTTTAAATCCATGGATTTTAATCTGTGATGTTGGGCTTTTTTGTTCGACCTGTGATCAAGTGCCTTTTGGAAGTCCACATGTACCACAGCAAGTTATTTTCCTCATTGGCTCACTCTTTCTGCTTATCAACAGCTCTTAAAAAGTTAATTAAACAGGAATATATCTTTGATAAACCCACACCGACATTCTCTAATCTCTCATTCAAGTCACTGCTGATTCTGAACATTGTTTCAATAGACAATAGACAATAGGTGCAGGAGTAGGCCATTCGGCCCTTCGATTCACTGTGATCATGGCTGATCATCCACATTCAGCCAGTACCCCATTCCTGCCTTCTCAACATATGACTCCACTATCTTTAAGAGCTCTATTTAACTCTCTCTTGAAAGCATTCATAGGATTGGCCTCCACTGCCTTCTGAGACAGCGAATTCCCCAGATTCACAACTCTCTGGGTGAAAAGGCTTTCTTGAACTTTTCGCAAGCACTGGAAATCGTAATGTGGAAGCTGCTGAAAATCTGAAATAAAATCTGGAATAAATAAGCAAATAATCAGGAAATAATAGTCAGGCAGCATCAGAACTGCAAGAATGGTCATCGACCTGAAATATTAACTCATTTTCTTCACTCCACAGATACTGCCAGACCTGCCTAGTGCCTCCAGAATTATTTGGTTCTGTTACAGGGAGAAGATTACTGGAGATTAGGGTTGAGAAAGAAACATAGATCAGCCATGTTTGGTTTAGGGTAGTTAAGAGATGCAGCGCAGAAACAGGCCCTTCGGCCTACCGAGTCTGCTCCACCTTGATCGAATGGCAGAGCAGACTCGATGGGTCGAATGGCCTAATTCTGCTCCTATGTCAAAAGGTCTTATCATCTTATGTTAAAATTGTACAAGGCATTGGTGAGACCAAATCTGGAGTATGGTGTACAATTTTGGTCGCCCAATTATAGGAAGGATGTCAACAAAATAGAGATAGTACAGACGAGATTTACTAGAATGTTGCCTGGGTTTCAACAACTAAGTTACAGAGAAAGGTTGAATAAGTTTAGGTCTTTATTCTCTGGAGCGCAGAAGGTTAAGGGGGGACCTGATAGAGGTCTTTAAAATGATGAGAGGGATAGACAGAGTTGACGTGGATCAGCTTTTCCCTTTGAGAATAGGGAAGATTCAAACAAAAGGACGTGACTTCAGAATTAAGAGACAGAAGTTTAGGAGTAACATGAGGGGGAACTTCTTTACTCAGAGAGTGGTAGCGGTGTGGAATGAGCTTCCAGTGGAAGTGGTGGAGGCAGGTTTGTTGGTATCATTTAAAAATAAATTGGATAGGCATATGGATGAGAAGGGAATGGAGGGTTATGGTATGAGTGCAGGCAGGTGGGACTAAGGGGAAAAATATGTTCGGCACGGACTTGTAGGGCCGAGATGGCCTGTTTCCGTGCTGTAATTGTTATATATGGTTATATGATTAATGATTGGTCTGCAGTTACTAGGCTTGTTTTTACATTGGGTTTTTTTCAGCAAGGGGTATAATATTCGAAATATTGCAATACATAAATAGCATTTCTGAATCTACTGATTCAGACTTTAGACTTTACTTTAGAGTGTATTTTAGAAATACTGCACGGACACAAGCCCATCGGACCAGCGAGTCCGTTCCGACCAGCGATCACCCCATACACTGTCACTATCCTAAACATTAGGGACAATTTACAATTTAGTTAACTGAAGCCAATTAACCTACAAACCTGTACATCTTTGGAGTGTGGGGGGAAACTGGAGCACCCGGAGAAAGTGGTGGGTATTTATACAGAGAGTGGTGGGTATTTGGGATGCATTGCCATCTCAGACTGAAGAAGGGACTCGACCCAAAACGTTAACTACTCCTTTCCTCCATAGATGCCTCCTGACCCACTGAGTTACTCCAGCTTTTTGCGCCTATCTTCAGTTTAAATCAGCATCTGCAGTTCCTTCCTACACACTTTTAAATAGGCACATGGATATGCAGAGAATGGAGGGATATGGATCACATGCAGGCAGAGGAGATTAGTTTAACTTGGTATCATGTTCAGCATGGACATTGTGGGCCGAATGGCCTGTTCACCTGCTGCCCTGTTCCATGTTATTAACGCGAGGTACTCAATTAACACCTCAGCTAAAGATAGACACAAAGTGCTGGAGTAATTCAACGGGTCAGGCAACATCACTGGAGAAAAAGGAAGGGATGGTGATGATTGGGGTCGGGACCCTTCTTCAGACTGAAAGTTGGGGGTGGGGGTGGGGGGAGTGGAGGGTGGTAGATTAGGAGGCAAGATAAGACCAGGATCAATCAGGGGATTCAACATCGCTTGGCCAGATTACAACCCAGCAGTATGAACGCTGAATTCTCTGAGATATTGAACCAACCAGGATTCCAATAAATACTGCAGAAACAAGGAACTGCAGGTGCTGCTTTACAAAAAATAAAAAAAGTTCTGGAGCACAAAGAAACGGGAGCACCCGGAGAAAACCCACGGGGACAACGTGCAAACTCCGTACAGATGGCACCCGTAGTCAGGATTGAACCTGGGTCACTGGCGCTGTAAGGGTTAGCAACTCAATCATTGTGCCACTGTGCCACCCCTAGTCCACCACTGTGCCACCCCTAAACTACAGACAGTGGCGGACTGGGTCTAAATATATTGCTTGCCAGGAGACAAAGGGGGCCCACTTTATCAGGGGCCCACTTGCCATCGGGCAAGCTGACACCCTGGCCAGTCCGCCACTGACTACAGGGTGACAGCGAGAGCCTACAGAGTCCACACCAACAGCACCAGAGGCCAGGATTGAACCTGCATCTCCGGCACAGAGAGGCAATAGCTCCACCAGTGGTGCAGCGGGGACACACAGGCCCTTCGGCCGACCGGGTCCATGCCGACTCCAGGCATGAACACTATTCTACGCACTAATCGCCAAGCCAATTAGCCTACAAACCTGTTGTTCTTTCCCGTGTGGGAGGAAACCACAACAGCTGGAGAAAACCTACACACGTCACGGGGGAGAAGGTACAAACATTCTCCGACAGCACCCGTACTCAGTAGCAAACCCGGGTCACTGGCGTGTGTAAGGCAGCAACTCTACCGCTGTGCCACCACGATGAACCTTCTCATCTACAAAAGGCTACACTGAACCTCTCTAACCCATCTACTTTGTGCACTAATTCTCAATACATCACGTCTTCATGTGGGTCTCATGCACATGTGCTGCAGCATTCTTCTCTATTATGGTGGCATTAACATAATTACCTCCATGACTTGCAACAGACTGTATTACACACTATGGATCACTCGTCTCCTTAATGTCCCCTGTATGCAGTGCGCTGTTGAAAGAACCATTATTGCAAATGTCCAATAAATCTAATTAATAATGATAACAACTGTGATTATACAACGTATTTGACATACCACTAAATATAATGAACTCGATGAAAACGGTGTATGTTCATATTATTTCTGTTCTTATGTTGATTTGCATTCACTATCTCCTCTCTTTCTTCCAACTTAAACCGTTCTCCTTCTTTATTTTTAACTTTTTGTAGCATTTGATCCAGATCCATTCACACTGCTTTTTTTTCTCAAGGAAAGTATCTTGAGCTTTTCCCTACCAGATTTCTCCACCAATAGTCCTTTCTCTCTCTCTCTCACCTCCCTCTCTCTCTCTCTCTCTCTCTCACCTCCCTCATGCAGCGACACGATGGCGCAGCGGTAGAGTTGCTGCCTTGCAGCGCCAGAGACCCGGGTTCGATCCTGACTATGGGTGCCGTCTGTACAGAGCTGGTACGTTCTCCCCGTGACCTGCTTGCTCCGGCTTCTACCCACACTCACGGGTTTGTAGGTTAATTGACCAGTAAAAATTGTAAATTGTCTCTGGTGCGTAGGATGTATATGGGGTGATCGCTGGTCGGCACGGACTCAGTGGGCTGAAGGACCTGTTTCCGCGCTGTTTCTCTCATAGAAACATAGAAACATAGAAATTAGGTGCAGGAGTAGGCCATTCGGCCCTTCGAGCCTGCACCGCCATTCAATATGATCATGGCTGATCATCCAACTCAGTATCCCGTACCTGCCTTCTCTCCATACCCCCTGATCCCCTTAGCCACAAGGGCCACATCTAACTCCCTCTTAAATATAGCCAATGAACTGGCCTCAACTACCCTCTGTGGCAGAGAGTTCCAGAGATTCACCACTCTCTGTGTGAAAAAAGTTCTTCTCATCTCGGTTTTAAATGATTTCCCCCTTATTCTTAAGCTGTGACCCCTTGTCCTGGACTTCCCTAACATCGGGAACAACCTTCCTGCATCTAGCCTGTCCAACCCCTTAAGAATTTTGCAAGTTTCTATAAGATCCCCTCTCAATCTCCTAAATTCTAGAGAGTATAAACCAAGTCTATCCAGTCTTTCTTCATAAGACAGTCCTGACATCCCAGGAATCAGTCTGGTGAACCGTCTCTGCACTCCCTCTATGGCAATCCCTAATGCTCCATGAACATTGGGAGTACCTGGGCAATCCTAGCCTTACCATATCAGAGATATTCATGGCTCCCTGATGCCATGAGAACATTGATCAGGAAACCCAGATGGTGTAGTGCTAGTAACATGTTTGTGGTTGCGGGAGCCAGTACTTTAAAAGCTATCCTAAGAAATCATATGCATAAATTCATTTGCAGGATAAATGACCCTAAAAATGTAATTATCGTGGCTTTGTCAAACATAAGAGTTAGCACTACATGCTACGAATCCCAGTTGTGGAGACACTGGTATCGTTGTCTCGTTGTAGGACCCTGATCTTTCTTTTTTATTCTGTATTTTAAATCATGTATTTTTTAATATAATTTATGATGCCTTTATAAGTGATATACTAAGATTGTATATGTATTTTATGATGTTTATTTATTTGCAATGTTTTTTATGTAATGTTGTCCCTTGTCTGGACCTTGAGTCTGAAATAAAGTTTTATAATAATAATAATAATAATAATAATAATAATAATAATAATAACTAGAATAAGTGGGACCCATTGGGTCCCATGTTCACACGGGCAGGCTGGTCACCCAACGCAATATTCCACCTCTTTCTGGAGTGCTGGTATGGGTGTTATGGGCTGAAGGTACTCATCTCCGGAGGGCTAGTATGGACATTGTGGGCCAAATGGATTCTTGGCGTGGCAGCTCAGTCCCTTAAGCCTGGTGTGCTGGCAGCTCACTCACGGCTGGTGGGCTGGCAGTTGACTCACGGCTATTCCTTGAAATTCCATTTCAAGGAGGTGGCAAGGCCAAATTCAAATCCATTTTCCTACCATTTCAAGCAGTGTGCAAGGCCACCAAATTCAAGTGCAGTTTCCGATCACTTCAAGCAGGATGCAAGGCCACCAAATTCAAGATCAGTTTCATGCCACTTCAAGCAGGGTGCAAGGCCACCAAATTCAAGTGCAGTTTCATACCATTTCATGCAGGGTGCAAGGTGACCACATTCAAATGCAGTTTCATACCATAACCACACAAAACACCACACTCACAGTTCAGTGGACATTCAGTGTGTTCAGTTGGGCCGAAGGGCCTGTTCCCTTGCTGTATCTCTAAACTAAACCAAACTAAAGGGTTCCAACCCAAAACGTCACCCATCCTTTTTCTCCAGAGATGCTGTCTGGCCCGCTCCAGCACTTTGTGTCTATCTTGGGTTCAAAAACCAGCATCTGCAATTGCTTCCTGCACAAATTGTCCATACACCTGACAGCAGTTTCCCAAAACCAAGTACTTTACTCTGAGTTCCATCATGGAAAGCGACTTCCAAATCTCCGGCCTGCAGCCACCTAAAATGGAGATGGATCATCCGGAAAGGAAATGAATTATTAAAATTACAATTTAAACACAAAGTGCTTGTGCTCGTTCGCTCGTGTGCCAGGCGACGTTTTGCTCGCTGTTGGTTTCTGTCATAATCCCCAGTACTTGTGCTATGACCAACGTGACCCCACCACTCGCCACACCTTCTCCAACGTGACCCCACCACCCGCCACATCTTCCCATCTCCCCCCCTGTCTGTTTTCCACAAAGACCACTCCCTCCATAACTCCCTGGTCAATTCTTCCCTTCCCACCCGCACCACCCCCTCCCCGGGCACTTTTCCTTGCAACCACATGAAATGCTACACATGTCGCTTTACCTCCCCCCTCGACTCCATTCAAGGACCCAAGCAGTCGTTCCAGGTGCGACAGAGGTTCACCTGCATCTCCACCAACCTCATCTATTGCATCCGCTGCTCTAGATGTCAGCTGATCTACATCGGTGAGACCAAGCGTAGGCTTGGCGATCGTTTCGCCGAACACCTCCACTCGGTCCGCATTAACCAACCTGATCTCCCGGTGGCTCAGCACTTCAACTCCCCCTCCCATTCCGAATCCAACCTTTCTGCCCTGGGCCTCCTCCATTGCCAGAGTGAGCACTATCGGAAACTGGAGAAGCAGCACCTCATATTCCGCTTGGGCAGTCTGCACCCCAGCGGCATGAAGATTGGCTTCTCCAATTTCCGGTAGCCCTTGCTGTCTCCTCCCCTTCTCAGCTCTCCCTCAGCCCTCTGGCTCCTCCTCTTCCTTTCTTCTTCCCGCCCCCCCCCCCACCCTGCATCAGTCTGAAGAAGGGTTTCGGCCCGAAACGTTGCCTATTTCCTTCGCTCCATAGATGCCGCACCCGCTGAGTTTCTCCAGCAATTTTGTCTACCTTCGATTTTCCAGCATCTGCAGTTCCTTCTTGAACACTTGTGCTATGACACCAGGATAAGGGCTCAACCAAGAAAACCAAGCACAAAGCCAAGTACTATCTAGACTGATTATGCAACCTTCTGCTAAGGACGATAACCAACTCCATATGTGATAATCAGTAATTCAGCGGAACAGGCAGCATCTCTGGAGAGAAGGAATGGGTGATGTTTCGGGTCTAGATCCTTCTTCAGAGTATGTGTTTACGTATACACACACACTGAACTTTTTTTTCTCTCGTGTTTATCGTATTGTTTACAGTGTGCTATGTTTACATATTCTGTTGTGCTGCTGCAAGTAAGAATTGTATTCTTCTATCTGGGACATATGACGGTAAAACACTCTTGACTCTCTTTCTCTGGACGTTGATGACAAAATTCATGCCCAACCTGTCATTCAACACCTCACCTACCTATAGATCCTAGCGAGGACCTTCTAGCCAGCTGAAGACACACAGAACTGGAGAGGAACCAAGTCCCAGCATAGGGTCAAAGGGTCATAAGACCCTAAGTGATCGGAGTAGAATTACTTGAAGTTCAGTAATTCTAATTCAAATTGTTTGATGTTCAGGAAAAAAATGGAATTGTCTGAATGTGACGTCTTTGGGTTTAGTTTAGAGATCTATCAGAATCCATCAGTAATGCTCAGACGTTAGAGATATGTTGCTGTAAAACATTCATTTTAATAGTACTCTAGTATCCAGATGATAAATAATATTGTGTATAGTTTAGTGTAGTTTGGAGAAACAACATGGAAACAGGCCCTTCGGCCCACTTAGTCCACACCAACCAGTATTCCCCATACACTAACAGTGTCCTATACACCAGGGACAGTATACAATCTTTACTGCAGCCAATTATCCTGCAATGGGCCTGTCCCACTGTACGAGGTAATTCAAGAGTTCTCCCGAGTTTCCCCTGATTCGAACTCGGAGAATTACGGTAATAACCACTCGTAGATACTCGGGGCTCTCGTGGACATTTTTCAACATGTTGAAAAATCTTCACGAGTCCTCACGAGCTTACCTCGTTTCCCGAGTACCTGCCATTAGCGTTACGAGCCACTAAGAGACGTCCCGAGTTCCAACGTACCCGCAACGTACGCGCAACGTACATTCTACCTGCTTACCAAGAGTTTGATTTTTTTTAAACTCGGGAGAGCTCTTGAATTACCTCGTACAGTGGGACAGGCCCTTAACCCTATAAACCTGTATGTCTACAGATGGCATCCGTAGTCAAAATCAAACCCGGGTCTCTGGCACTGTAAGGCAGCAACTCTACCACTGAGCTACAGTGCCGCCCAAATATACCCTATCAGTTATACTCTATCTGGGACATATCCCCTACCCCAATCTCCCAGTAGCTGAACAAGTTTCAGTAGTCCAAAGAAACTAGGAACTGCAGATGCTGGTTTAACCATTTGGCCCATCAAGTCTACTCTGCCATTCAGTCGTGGCTGATCTATCTCTCCCTCCTAATCCCATTCTCCTGCCTTCTCCCCATAGCTTCTGACACCCATACTAATCAACACTGAGCATCGACCATTGCTTTGCCACCACAGACGTTGCCTGACCCGCCTGGTTCCTCTAGCAGTTTGTTTCTTGCTCCAGATTCCTGTGCCTTGCAATCTCCCGTGTCTCTGGAAACAAGTCATCCTCGATTGCAAGGCACTGCCTAAATGGGATGATTATTTTGGAAGATGAAGGGAGCTAATTTAGACGCAATAAGCTTCATGGGGTCTAAGGAAAGGCTTGGACAGACCCCTCGGGATCCCAACATTAAATCTCAAGAGCACCCTTGTACTCTCAGCAACCATCAAGGTCACCTTAATGAGACAATTGCCTCCAGCTATGCTGCCCATTATACAAGAGTGGCTTTGCATCTTGCAGTCCATCACCTGCTGTGGAAACAACACATTGGCTATTAAATATAGATTGTTGAAACAATTCCCTCAGTGGTCAACATTGCATTTAATATTTACTTTGACTGAGTCATTAACAAAATCAAGCTCATTTCTCCTTGAGGCTCTGACTGTGTAGGCAGTTCATTATTATATGTTTAAAAAGGAACTGCAGATGCTGGAAAATCGAAGGTACACAAAAATGCTGGAGAAACTCAGCGGGTTTCGGCCCGAAACGTTGCCTATTTCCTTCGCTCCATAGATGTTGCTGCACCCGCTGAGTTTCTCCAGCATTTTTGTGTCCCTTCGTTATTATATGACCACTTTGCTATAATGATGATATGTGGTTGCCTTCCACACTCATTTCCTCTGTAAAGGTTACCAGCAAAGCAAAGATGGGCAGGAGCGGAAAGTTATTATAAAAATAACATGCTAATTAAAGAGCGATTGCCTACTCTCTTGCCCTTTAGACTAGTGGTTCCCAACCTTTTTTTGGCCATGCCCCACCTAATCACCGCTAAAGTCCTGATGTGGTGATATATAATTCTTATCATTTAAAAAGTGAACTCCGTTTCAGCTGAAGAAGCTTAAAACGCCAATACCTTGGTTGTAATAACTACACAATAAAGACATTTTTTACCCAAAAAAATGATTTACTCAAGATAACATCTGAAACATAAACTACATATGTTTACCTGATGGAAAATCCTAAAAAATAAAAATCGAAAATTTGGACCCAGACCTCCTCAGTCGCGCTCAATTGCCCCCCTTAAAAATCAAATTGCCCCCCTGTGGGGCGTACGCCCCACATTGGGAACCACTGGTCTAGACGTTATCACCGTTCACTCGAGATGTCCGCAAGAACAGAGGGGGTGGAGGGCAGGTTTGCTCGGATGGATGGAGCGTCGAGTTATGTCTCCAACCTTTCAGAAAACGGCCTGTTGGTGGCATCATCTGTGTCTGTGGTAATATTCAAAAGCCAAAATCCAAACGTGCTGGAGGAACTCAGCGGGTCAGGCCACATTTGTGGAGGGGATGGACAAGCTCATTTCAGGCCGAGACCCATCTTCATAATGCCACTCGATATCATGCTTTAGATTTTAGAGTTTAGACATACAGCACGGAAACAGGCCTTTCATCCCACCGAGTCCACGCCGACCAGCGACCACCCCGTGCACCAACACTATTCCTGCACACTAGGGACAATTGACATGTTTTTTTAACCGTAACCAATTAAGGTACAAACCTGTACATCTTTAGAGTGTGGGAGGAAGTCGGAGTACCCGGGGAATACCTTTGCGGTCACGGGGAGAACCTACAAACTCCGTATAGACAAGCACACATGGTCAGGATCGAACCAGGGCCTCTGGCGCTGTAAGGCAGCAGCTCTACCGCTGCGCCACTGTCTCCAACCTTTCAGAAAACGGCCTGCTAGTGGCACCATCTCAGTCTGCGGTGACCTTCAATAGCAAAAAATCCAACGTGCCAGAGGAAGTCAGCGGGTCAGGCAACATTTGTGGAGGAGGTGGGCAGGCACATCATACACCTCCATAATATCATTCCTCAGTTGCTTATGTTCCAAGCAATGAAGTCATAGCTTGCCAAACCTCTCTTCAGTCCGAAGAAGGGTCTCCAGCCGAAACGTCGCCCATTCCTTCTCTCCATAGATGCTGCCTCACCCGCTGAGTTTCTCCAGCATTTTTTCCACCTCTTCCCTATAACTCAGTCCCTTGAGTCCTGGCATTATTCTTATAATTCTTCTTTGCACTATTTCCAGCTTAACGGCAGCTTTCCTATAGCAGGGTGACCAGAACCAAACGCACGACTTCAAGTGTGGCCTCACCAACATCCTACAACTGCAACACAACATTCCAACGACCTAGCCTCAGAATTAAAGGGCGCTTTTTTTAGAAAGGAGGCGAGGAGGAACTTCTTTAGTCAGAGGGTGGTTAATCATTGCCACAGAGGGCTGTGAAGGATAAGTCAGTGGTTATTTTTTATGGCAAAGATAGGCAAATTCTTGATTAGAACGGGTGTCAAGGGTTATGGGGAGAAGGCAGGAAAATGGGATTGGGAGGCAGAGATCAGCCATGATTGAATGGCGGAGTGGACTCGATGGGCCGAATGGCCTAATTCTATTAACTTGTGAACTAGAATATTCAGCGATGAAGGCCAGCATGCTAAAAGCTTTCTTCACCATCCTGTGACACCACTTTCAGGAACTTATGTACTTGTACGTCTAGGTCCCTCTGTTCTCTAGAAGCTGCAGCAAGTAACAATTTCATTATTCTGTTTGCCGTGTATATGACAATTAAACACCCTTGACTTCACACTAAATGATTAATGTTTTTATTAACAAAAATTCTCTGGTTCCCAACTTCTTTCCCCACATACTGTATGTGACTGCACATCCATCAGATCCTTTGCAAGTAGGGATGAACAATAAATGGTGGCGCTGCTGAAGGCACCCACCTCGTGTAAATACAGTACAAAAAAGCTCAATATCAAAATGGTGTGGTGACAGAAATGTTCACAGAAATTGTATAACGAAAAGGCACAGTGGCATAATGGTAAAGTTGCTGCCTTACAGCGCCAGAAACCCGGGCACGATCCTGACTATGGATGCTGTCCGTACGGAGTTTGCACGTTCTCCCCGTGACCTGCCTGGGTCTTCAAATTGCTCCCACACTCCAAAGACGTGCAGGTTTAGAAACATAGAAACATAGAAATTAGGTGCAGGAGTAGGCCATTCGGCCCTTCGAGCCTGCACCGCCATTCAATATGATCATGGCTGATCATCCAACTCAGTATCCCGTACCTGCCTTCTCTCCATACCCTCTGATCCCCTTAGCCACAAGGGCCACATCTAACTCCCTCTTAAATATTACCAATGAACTGGCCTCAACTACCCTCTGTGGCAGAGAGTTCCAGAGATTCACCACTCTCTGTGTGAAAAAAGTTCTTCTCATCTCGGTTTTAAAGGATTTCCCCTTTATCCTTAAGCTGTGACCCCTTGTCCTGTAGGCTGATTGGCTTGGTGTAAATGTAAAACAAATTGTCGCTAGAGTGTGCAGGGTAGCGTTGATATGCAGGGATCGCTGGTGGGCGCGGACTCAATGGGCCGAAGGGCCTGTTCAATCCACCTGTTGAAGGGCACAACCTGCACACCCTAGGGACAATTTACACTTACACCAAGCCAATTAACCTATAAACCAGTACGCATTTGGCGTGTGGGAAGAAACCGAAGATCTCGGACAAAACCCACGCAGGTCACGGGGAGAACGGACAAACTCCGTACACACAGCGCCCGTAGTCGGGATCGAACTGTAAGGCAGCAACTCTACCGCCGCGCCACCGTGACCACCCTAATCTGTGTGTCCTGACGATAACTGTAAAGAGTCAAGAGAATCAAGACTCACGAATGTTTTATTGTCATATGTCCCGGATGGGGCAATGAAATCCTTACTCGCTGCAGCACAACAGAATATGTGAATATGTAAACATAGTACATAACGGGGAGAGAAATATAAGATCAATAAATATCAAATACAGGTGCACAACCTTTTATCCGAAGATCCAAATAACGAAAACTTCCGAATAGCGACATTTTTTCAGTACTTGAAAAAAGGTCCTTGAAAACGTTCACCGAGGGCGGCCCGCAGAGGTGACAGCGGAACCTCCGGTCAGTCCTCGAAGAAAGGGGAACTAAATCCCCATTCATAAAAGAGAAGGTGAGGGTATATTGCGCGGGAGGGTTAATAATTGACAATCTGCTGCTGCCTGCCCGCTGAGTTAAAAAGTTCCCACGGTAGACTCACGATACACAGTGTATCGTGAGTCTTGCGTGGGAACGTTTAAACTCAGCGTGCAGGCAGCAGCAAATTGTCGCTCCCTTCAGTTTCACCCCACCTACACCCCTCTGCTTCCCGGCCATGTGTGTGACCCCTTCCCTCCCCTCTCCAGCTCCCCGCCCATTGCACCGGCGCGGGGGCTTTGCACTGTCTTCACGTCGGCAATGCCAGTCACCGGAGACGTCAGGACCAACGGGACACCGACCCCCAGGCCCACTGCAGGCACGGAGATCCCAGAGACCCACAGCCAGCAGCAGCCCAGCCCCGCTCCAATTCCAGAGGAAAACTGCAAACTAGCGGGAGACATCAGGACCACCAGAAGCCGCTCCCCGATGGGCCGCTACGGCGACAAGTGGCAGTTCGCCCACAGCCCGAGCTGTATCCCCTCATCGGGACGCCGACCCCCAGGCCCACTGCAAGCACGGAGATCCCAGATCAGCAACTCTAGTCCAGCCCCGCTCCAACTCCAGAGGGGCAGCTGCTGCTGGTGCGCAAGGTGCGTCTTGTTCTCGGGCTGTGGGCGAACTGCCACTTGTCGCCGTAGCGGCCCATCGGGGAGCGGATTCCTCTGGAGTTGGGGGGGGAGGGGGGTATTGTGCTGTTTGATCGCCCCCTGCTATCCCAGGGACAGGGAGACAGGACGTTCACCGAGGGCGGCCCGCAGAGGTGACAGCGGAACCTCCGGTCGGTCCTCGACGAAAGGGGAACTAAATCCCCATTCATAAAAGAGGTGAGGGTACATTGCGTGGGAGAGTAGGAATCCCAAGACAAAGTTGAGTGAGCGTTCACCGAGGGTGGCCCGCAGAGGTGACAGCGGAACCTCGGGTCGGTCCTGGAAGAAAGGGGAACTAAATCCCCTTCATAAAAGAGAAGTGGAGGGTATATTGCCCGGGAGGGTATATCGCCTACCTGGAAGAAACCAGACATTTTTTCCAGGATGTCGTCTGCACACCAAAGCTCACGTTTGGCGCCAAACGCACGTCGCCTCTGCTGCACACGGATATAAGAGTGTGAAAATGTCGCCTTAGGCCGCCTAAGGGCATGTAGCCCCGCTAGGGTGACATGAGTGCGGGAGGTGATTCAATGCTGCGGTCACGTTTACAAATTCAGGAATTCATTCAACACACTGCATTTCATACAGACATTTATTCTGCAAGAAAAAAACTACACTGAAGACTCAAACTCGTGACCGAGGAACTGCCGGGATCAAGGCGCAAACTCGCGACCTTGCGGATATGAGCCGGGCACTCTACCACTGAGCCAGCCATTAAAATCTACGCTAAAAAAATTCCATTCCGAAGACCGACAAATTCCAAATTACGAAAAGTGTCTGGTCCCAAGGCTGTCGGATAAAAGGTTGTGCACCTGTATAGTGCAATAATAATATAGTCTTTAGCAGTTCAGAGCTCAGAGCTTATTCGCTGTTGTTTTTAATAACCTGATGGCTGTAGGGAAGAAGAACTGTCTGAGGCAGAAGTTCAGGATAATACACACATGTATACATATATGTATATTATACTAGACCAAGTGCAGACCCGTTGGGTCTACTCCCCCATTGGTGTGATCCCCCAACCCAATATTCCACCATGCACCCGTCTCCTCCAACGGAACTGAAGCCGTTCCCAAATGTAAGATTCCAGCACTCCCCTGCCTCCCTCAGCAGTGGATTTAAAAAAAAAATCCAATTGCACCTCCCCTGCCTGCTGCAGCAGTGAAAAGTTCAGAGTGTTCCTGTCTTGCAACTTTGTATTGAAGTGTGTTGGAAGCTGATAGGAAGGAGCAGCCGTCAACGAATCAAAAGGCAGAAATGCAGCGGACGGCAGCCGGTCGGATGGCACGAGAGTTTTATGATAGCACAAGAGTTTTATATATTAATAGATAGATAGATAGATAGATAGATAGATAGATATACACTGTTTGTGGTGAGACATGATATTACTCATAGAGTTGTGTGTCCATTGAGCATGTTCAGCAAATTTTGCAGCTTCTCCATTACCAAGACAACTTGCCCTGTTTTCATATCTTGCCCACTCTGCTGAGATGTAGCTCTGACTTATTTCGTTCTCCGTACAGAATCTGATACAAGATACATAACAAGTCACTGTCGAATATAGTCAGGCCTTGGACAGGAAAATGTGGAGCAACATGTACTGTAATTGTTGCAAATTGAAATGTTGTAATGGAAGCAGTGTTCTAGATGACAGCCTTTAAATAAAATTCAAGCGTATGACAGAAGTGATCTCAACTGCAGCCCTTATAATGAAGCCAGCGCGTGTTACCGAGGTAGTTTTAATTCGTAAGTCTCAGAGGGTCATAGAGTGATACAGCGTGGAAACAGGCCTTTGGCCCAACTTGCCCACACTGGCCAACACGTCGCAGCTACACAACTCCCACTTGCCCGCGTTTGGCTCGTGTCCCTCTAAACCTGTCTTCTCCATGTACCTGTCCAACTCTTTCTTAAACATTGGGAAAGTCCCTGCCTCAGCTACCTCCTCTGGCAGCTCGTTCCATTCACCCACCACCCTTTGTGTGGAAAAAGGTTACCCCTAAAAGATTCCTGTTGCATCTTTTCCCCTTCGCCGTAAACTTATGCCCTCTGGTCCTCGATTCCCCTACTCTGGGCAAGAGGCTCTGTGCATCTACCCGATCTATTCCCCTCATGATTTCCTCTCTAGAATTTAGGAGATTGAGAGGGGATCTTATAGAAACTTACAAAATTCTTAAGGGGTTGGACAGGCTAGATGCAGGAAGATTGCTCCCGATGTTGGGGAAGTCCAGGACAAGGGGTCACAGCTTAAGGATAAGGGGGAAATCCTTTAAAACCTAGATGAGAAGAACTTTTTTCACGCAGAGAGTGGTGAATCTCTGGAACTCTCTGCCACAGAGGGTAGTTGAGGCCAGTTAATTGGCTATATTTAAGAGGGAGTTAGATGTGGCCCTTGTGGCTAAGGGGATCAGGGGGTATGGAGAGAAGGCAGGTACGGGATACTGAGTTGGATGATCAGCCATGATCATATTGAATGGCGGTGCAGGCTCGAAGGGCCGAATGGCCTACTCCTGCACCTAATTTCTATGTTTCTATGTTTCTATGATTTGATACACCTGTATAAAATCACCCCTCATCCTCCTGCGCTCCAAGGAGTAGAGACCCTGCCTGCTCAACCTCGCCCTCTAGCTCAGACCCTCGAGTCCTGGCAACATCCTGGTAAATCTTCTCTGTAGCCTTCTCTTCTCTGTAAAGTAATACACAAAATGCTGGAAACAGTCAGCAGATCAAGCTGCATTGTGGAAAGATAAATCATTAATGTTGCGGGTCCTGGATTTTTTGTCTTCAAATTTTTTTTCCTCTTTATCAGTTCTGACAAAGAATCGAAACCTAAGAAAAAAAAAAAATTTCGCTACCCACAGATGCTGTCTGAACCGTTCAGTTCCTCTAGCAGCTTTACCGGTTGTAGTATGAGTTTTATTTTATTTTATCAGTTTTAGCAATTTTATTATCCTTCTGTCTGATTGGGGGAGATTTTCTAACCTGGTTCTAATTTCAAACAGCGAAGGTACAGATTTGCCCTTTTACTAAACCACTCTTTCTCCTTCTGCAGTCATTTATGATGATACTTAAAGTTACCGTTAAATCATTAACTGTGAAATCCTTGAGACCATAAGGCATTAGAGCAGAATTAGGCCATTTGACCCATCAATTCTACTCCGCCATTCAATAATGGCTGATCGGTCTTTTGCTCTGAATCCTGCCTTCTCCTCTGTAACCTTTGACGCCCTTACTGATCAAGAACCTATCGACCTCCACTACAAAAAATACCCAATGTCAGTCTGTCACTAGTCATTACATCAGCAAGACCACAATGTCATTCAGGCTTGTGTGAATGAGCGGCAGTAGTAATATTTACATCGCCTAGATAGATTGGATGTGGAGAGGATCTTTCCACTAGTGGGTGGAATGCAGTAGAATGGAGTTAGGAGGGAGAGAGAGATCAGCCATGATTGAATGGTGGAGTAGATTTGATGGGCCAAATGGCCTAATTCTGCTCCTATCTCTTATTACCTTATGTCCTTATAATCACTCAAGGTCAGGCAATGGTCTCCAGCAAGAGAGAATCTACCATTGCAGTTCAATGTCGTTTCCAAGCATCAACAGTCTGTGGATTATCATTGACTAGCCACATGTAATTACCACAGCTAATGAGAGTAGATCAAGGAAAGTGGTGAGTGCCTGGATTGCGTTGTCTGGGTGGTGGTTGAGGCACATACAATAGTGGCATTTAAGAGACTTTTGGATAGGCATCTGGATATGCAGGGAATGGAAGGATGTGGGCTATGTGCAGGTGGAATAGAGATGGTCTTGGCATCATGTTCGGCAAAGACACTGTGGGCCGAAGGGCTTGTTCTTGTGCTTTGTGGGCATGCCCCAACTTACTTCATCTGCAACTTATGTAAACTCACACTTACTTAAGCAATTCTTTAAGCCCACTGACTCCCCCGCGGTCTCCACGGTGGAGATCCGACGTGGTCTCCGCGGCGGAGTTCCCACATGATCTGTGTGTCGGATCTCCCCCTGCGATCTCCACGTCGGAGCTCCCCCCATGGTCTCCACGTTGGAGCTCCCCCATAGTCTCCACGACGGAGCTCCTCCCCATTGACTCCATGTCGGAGCTCCTCCATGGTCTCCACATTGAACAGCAAACCTATGTGCTGGGCGCAGTGACACTACTGTTTCCCACTTACGTGACATCCGACTTATGCAAGGGTCCACCGGACGTAACCCTTATGTGAATGAAAGGTATGAAAAGAACAAATCCACAATGGAGCCCACAATGGTCCACTTTTACCAAGATGTCACCATTCAAATTCAATGCCTGAAACCGGAGACCATTCACCTCACCACTTGTGGGGAGAATAAGTTTAATGTAGGATTAGTGTAAATGGGTGGTTGATGGTCAACATCTGTTTTCATGCTGTATTTCTCTAAACTTTACCATGATAGGGGCAATGCTTTGAAAGAGAAAGTTTTGTTTAGTTTGGTTCTGGGCCGCACAGCGGTGCAGCGGTAGAGTTGCTGCCTTATAGCGCTCGCAGTGCCAGAGACCCAATACATCCCTATGGGTGCTGTTTGTATGGAGTCTGTGCGTTCTGCCCATGACCCCATGGGTTTTTTCCGAGATCCTCGCTTTCCTCCCACACTCCAAAGACGTGCAGATCTGTAGGTTCATTGGCTTGGTATGAGTGTAAATTGCCTCTGGTGTGTGTAGATAGTGTTAATGTGTGTTAATGTGCGGGGATCACTGGTTGGTGCGGATTCGGTGGGCCGAAGGGCCAGTTTCACGCTGTATCTCTAAACTAATCTAATTTAACAACAGCCTTGGCCCACACCGACCATCGATCACCCGTTCGCACTAGTCATATGTTATCCCACTTTCTCATCCACTCCCTACACACACTGGCAGCAATTTACAGAGGCCAATTAACCTATAAAACCTGAGTGTGGGAGACCGGAGCACCCGGAGAAAACCCACGCAGTCGCAGGGAGAATGTACTAACTCTGTACTGACACATGCATCCATGGTCAGGATCGAACCCGGGTCTCTGGCGCTGTAAGGCAGCAACTCTACCGCGATGACACTGTGCTGCTCCAAACTTACCTGCATTTGGCCCATATCACTCCGTTCCAATGGACGTTTGCTCCAAGGGACAATGGACGTTTCCTCAGAGAGCAGTGGAGGCCAATTCTCTGGATGCTTTCAAGAGTGCATCAGATAGAGCTCTTAAAGATAGCGGAGTCAGGGGATATAGGGTGAGAAGGCAGGAACAGGGAACTGATTGTGGATGATCAGCCATGAAAACATTTTTCACACAGAGAGTGGTGAATCTCTGTGGAATTCTCTGCCACAGAAGGTAGTTGAGGCCAGTTCATTGGCTATAGTTAAGAGGGAGTTAGATGTGGCCCTTGTGGCTAAAGGGATCAGGGGGTATGGAGAGAAGGCAGGTACAGGATACTGAGTTGGATGATCAACCATGATCATATTGAATGGAGAGAAAGGCCGAATGGCCTACTCCTGCACCTATTTTCTATGTTTCTATGTTTCTATGATCATATTGAATGGCGGCGCTGGCTCGAAGGGCCGAATGGCCTACTCCTGCACCTATTGTCTATTATCTATTGTCTATTGGGTCCATATGGGATGAAGAAGGTTCCCGTCTGAAGAAAGGTTTCGGCCCGAAACGTTGCCTATTTCCTTCGCTCCTTAGATGCTGCCCTCACCCGCTGAGTTTCTCCAGCATTTTTATCTACACCCGACCTGAAACATATCCTCCAGAGATGCTGCCTGACTCTCAGCGTCACTATGGCACTTTGTATCTTGTTTTTGCAGACCGGCACCTGCAGTTCCTCGTGTCTCCTGGGGCATTGATTTGCTTTCTCGGTGCAAGGGGAATATTGGATCGACAGAAATCATGAAGCAATTCGATGAGTTGGCAAATGCGTTGGCGAGTGGAAGTGGGTGGAGATGCAGTTAACAAGTTGAAGCAAGCGATCAATGCACTTGTTTAGTGTGGGTGGAGAGAGTGGAGCAGTGAGTTGGCAGAGTGAGGATGATAATTTATTTCTATATTTGTGCATTTAAGAATTTAACCTGGACCTACTAAATGGAGGCTGCAGGAATCCAAACAGAGATGGCCACAATTGGCGATGATTTAGTGGATATTCATAAAATCTAGGTAAGTAGCTGCAGATTCATTGATCCATGTCAGGGAAGCAAAAAAAAAGTCCATTAGGCGTGCTTTATCACCCAGCACTATGAGTTTTATTGATATTTATAGAGCTGTTGGAAAGATCCATAAAACATTCACAACAGCAAAAAAAATCCATTGAGAGAAATGGAGAGGAGGTTCGTCTGTCAGATATCTCCTGACCTTAAAGGAGCATCGTAACACTGTGGCCGGGATCCAGTCTTGCGTTTGACACTTTGAATACCTTGCATAATCTGTAATAATTGCTCGCCCGGTAGTTACTATTAAATACCAATTTACATGAAACGGTATTGATAATCGCAATTGTTTTAGTTGCTCATCCATTTCCTCAGCCGACTTCTTTCCTGAGGTTGCATAGACTTGGACTGTGTTTTTCTGGAACGTTGGAAGTTGAGGGGAGATGATACAAGTATATAAAGTTGTGAGAGGAATAGATAGGGTAGACAGTCAGAGCCTTTTTTTCCCAGGGTGGAAATGCCCAACGTTAAAGGACAGAGCAATAAGGTGGGAGGGGGAAAGATCCAACCCGGGTGGATGATGTCATTGTCCATCAGTGGGTGATGTCAGAGCACATCAGTGGATGATGTCAGAGGTAAGTGACAATCAGTGGATGTTGTCAGAGGTCAGTGACCATCAGTGGATGTTGTCAGAGGTCAGTGCCCATCAGTGGATTATGTCATTGTCCACCAGTGGGTGATGTGGGCTGAAGGGCCTGTTCCTGTGCTGCACTGTTTCTATGTCGACTGTTCCGGATGTTTTCGATGGTACTGATGGCTGTGTCAGTGATGGGCGCTGCCAAAGGTTAGATTTTCCTACATTGTGAAACATTCTCAACATTCAGCCTTTCTCAAGCACCATCAGAATTTCAAATGTCGGATCAGCTCTGATACTTCTGATACACCTTAGAGAATAGATCTTCCTCAAAATTCATATGTTCTCCCCAAAGTGTGAAGTAGACTGCTGTAAGAAATGGTAACCTTAGGGAGGGTCTCCTCTTTTACCGCTGTACCATAGAGAGTATCCTGACCACCTGCTTCACGGTATGGTACAGCAGCTGCACTGCTGCGGACAGGAAAGCACTACAACGGGTGGTGAAAACCGCGCAGCACATCATCAGTGCCCCGCTCCCTGCCATGGATGCCCTCCACCGAAAACGGTGTCTGAGACGGGCTGGGAAGATCATCAAAGACCCCTCACACCCCAACCATGGACTGTTTGCCCTCCTCCCATCAGGGAGGCGGTACAGGAGCCTCAGGTCACGTACCAGCAGGATGAGGAAAAGCTTCTATAACAACACAATCACATTGCTGAACTCGGAGTCCCGACGATAGATTTCTCTGGTCCCTCCGTCCCCCTTTGTTTAATCATTCTGTATTTCCTGATTATTCTGTATCTTCTCTCTTTCTATTTTTTTTCTTGTTTTTTTTCTCTTTATGTACAACTACTACGGACTGACGCAAAACTGCATTTCGTTGTACTGATACTTGTATTTGTGCGATGACATTAAAATTGAATTGAATTGAATTGAATTGAATTGAATCCACCCAAAACATCACCCATTTCCTTCTCTCCAGAGATGCTGCCTGACCCGCTGAGTTACTTCAGCATTTGATGTTTATCTTCGGTGTAAACCAGCAACTGCAGTTTCTTCCTGCACCTTAAGTGTTATTATGCCTTGTATGTCCGATGGGCCTTGTGAACAAATGCTTCACGCTGGGATAACTGGGAACACAGAGATTGAGCCGGGCAGAGTATTGTAGGCAGGATAATCTGCTGAGCAGCATGCTGGCAGGCAGAATAAGACGTGGGGCTTATGTGGTTATTTGTGTTGCCATAAAGAATGACAATGCAGAATCTTATTATAAAAAGCAAGAAGTGTGTAAAAATCGGTGAGCAAGGAAGACTTCATGGAACACCGAATATATACATGGATTTTGCAAAATTTATGTTTGTTTATATGCACTTGTTCTCAGGAAATGCTTGGGCCGAAGAAGATACAGTCAAATTAAATAGATAAGATAAGATAAGATAAGATATAATTTATTGCCACACAACCAGGGTCGGTGGAAATTTGGGTTGTCAGCAGCAGTACGATAATAAAGAACACACAACCACAATAAAACTGTAACACAAACATCCACCACAGCAATCATCACTGTAGTGGAAGGCACAAAATTTGGCCAGTCCTCCTCCATTTCCTTTCCGTGGACAGGACCAGAGTCCAGAGTCAGTCCAGGATCGGCTCTTCCTCACCGGAGACCGCGGCTTTAAGATGGTGTAGGCCGATCGGTCGAGATTTAAAGACTCCGCCGCAGCCAGAAGCACCGTAGACCGCAGGGCCGACGGTCGAAGCTCCCCTTCAGGGGTGATGGTGAGTCCATGCTGGACCCGCGGTAGATGTTGTCCGCGGGCCGGCAGTGATGGCTTCTTCTTCCCCCGGGTCCCCCACGAGGGATCCCGGGCTGTAGACGCCGCACCAGCTGGAGCTCTGCAGACCGCGGCTTCAGGCTGCCGGCAGCCCCGGGCCAGCGAAACGGAGCGCTCCCCTCCAGCGAGCCCCAGCGAGGGCTCACCCGCTCCACAACGAGAGTCCACGCTGCGCAGCTGCTTAATTATTATCGTAATAAAGTACATTAATTCACTCACCTGCTACCCTAAGCTTGATATGAAAGGTCAAAATTCTCTATTATATTATCTGGAAAAACCTCCTGCAATATTAAATAATCATTACTTAAAAGCAGATTTGTTGAATAAGTAATGGCCATCAGTAGATGATGTCAAAGGTCCGTGCCCATCAGTGGATGATGTCATTGGCCATCAGTGGGTGATGTCAGAGCACATCAGTGGATGATGTCAGAGGTCAGTGCCCATCGGTGGATGATGTCAGAGGTCAGTGAACATCAGTGGATGATGTCATTGTCCATCAGTGAATTATGTCAGAGGGCAGTGCCCGTACGTTGGTGATGTTGGAGGTCAGTGCCCATCAGTAGATGATGTCAGAGGTCAGTGCCCATCAGTGGGTGATGTCAGTGCCCATCAGTAGATTATGTCAAAGTTCAGTGACCATTAGTGGATGATGTCAAAGGTCAGTGCCCATCAGTGGATGATGTCATTGTCCATCAGTGGGTGATGTCAGAGGGCAGTGCCCTTAAGTTGGTGATGTCAGTGCCCATCAGTAGATGATGTCAGACATCAGTATATGATGTCAGAGGTCAGTGCCCATCAGTGGGTGATGTCGTTGCCCATCAGTGGGTGATGTCAGTGCCCATCAGCGGGTGATGTCAGAGGTCAGTGCCCATCAGTGGGTGATGTCGTTGCCCATCAGTGGGTGATGTCAGAGGTCAGTGCCCATCAGTGGGTGATGTCAGTGCCCATCAGCGGGTGATGTCAGAGGGCCACAGGATGGTACAATGGCACTCAAAGAGTTTATACATTCTCCCTGTGACTGCGTGGGTTTTCACCGGGTACTCTGGTTTCCTCCAACACTCCAAAGAAGTACAGGTTTGTAGGTTAATTTGGCTTTGGTAAAGATTGTAAATTGTCTCTAGAATGTAGGATAGAGCTAGTGTACAGGGTGATCGCTGGTCAGTGCGGATTCAGTGGACCGAGGGCCTGTTCCTGCGCTGAATCACTAAACTAAATCTTGGTTCGATTCTGATTATGGGTGCTGTCTGTGTGGAGTTTGCATGTCCTCTCCATGACCACGTGGGGTTTCTCCGGGTGCTCCGGTCTCCTCCTACACCTCAAAGCCATCCAGGTTAGTCAGTTAATGTCACAGTCTGCCATCTCCTCATTCTCATCCACTTCACCTCCCAGTACTTTCCCACCGGTCCCTCCTTCTCCTCACCTGCCTGCTTGCCACTCCCCTCTCATCAGCCCAACTCTCCTCACCTGTTGCACTCAGTTGCCTCTGATCACCTATTAACCTGGTATATAGACTCTCCTCACCGTTCACACAGTGCCAGATTGTTCTCAGCATTCATGCAAGACTCTCCAGCGATTTCCCGACTGCCCCTGACCATTCCGTCCTGCCGTCTTCCCAGATATCACCTCAGCCTTCTGTCCCTGACCTCCTGGTTTCTGTCTGCCTCTCTCCTGGGCTGTTTGGTGTATCCCTGCAACGGCTCCTCGACTTCCTGCCTGACTTCGACTCTCCTTCCGTCTGTCCCTCACTGGTTTGTTTGCATCGTGTGTTGGATCTCCTGGTTACCGAATCTTCCGCTACCCCGACTACGTCTCCTGCCTGCCCCTCTTCGGAACCCTCGCTCAATCCTGAGCCTCTGTGTGAGTACGGTGTACCCATTCCTGTGTTACTACTCTGGGTCACGGTATCGTGATAAGGTTCATTACCAATTATACCTGCCTGATTCTGTGCTGCTATTGGGTCCAAGCTATACCCGTTACACTGTTTCCTCACCGTATTCCTGTAAATCAACTCGACCAAACTACAGGGCAGCAGTAGAAACATAGAAACAGAAAAATAGGTGCAGGAGTAGGCCATTCAGCCCTTCGAGCCAGCACCGTCATTCAATATGATCATGGCTGATCATCTAAAATCAGTAACCCCATTCTTGCTTTTTCCCATATCCCTTTATTCCTAAGAGCTAAATCTAACTCTCTCTTGAAAACATCCAGTGAATTGGCCTCCACTGCCTTCTGTGGAAGAGAATTCCACAGATTCACAACTCTCTGGGTGAAAACGTTTTTCCTCTTCTCAGTCTTAAATGACCTACCCCTTATTCTTAAACTGTGACCCTCTGGTTCTGGACTCTCCCAACATCGGGAACATTTTTCCTGCATCTAGCCTGTCCAATCCTTTAAGAATGTTATATGTTTCTTTAAGTTCCCTCTCAACCTTCTAAATTCCAGTGAATACAAGCCCAGTCGACCCATTCTTTCATCAAATGCCTGTCCCGCTATCCCAGGAACTAACCTGGTGAACCTGCGCTGCACTCCCTCAATAGCAAGAATGTCCTTCCTCAAATGAGGAGACCAAAATTGCTCACAATACTCCAGGCGCAGTCTCACCAGGGCCCTGTACAACTGCCATTCGGCCCATCAAGTAAACTCCGCCATTCAATCATGGCTGATCTCTCTATCCATCCTAACCCCATTCTCCGGCCTTCTCCCCATAACCCCTGACACCCGTACTAATCACGAATTTATCTATCTCTGTCTTAAAAAT
Source organism: Leucoraja erinaceus (assembly GCF_028641065.1). Taxonomy (NCBI): domain Eukaryota; kingdom Metazoa; phylum Chordata; class Chondrichthyes; order Rajiformes; family Rajidae; genus Leucoraja; species Leucoraja erinaceus. Next base: position 11,878,151 of record NC_073385.1, read on the forward strand.
ACCCATTGACTTGGCCGCCACAGCTTTCCGTGGCAATGAATTCCACAGATTCGCCACCCTCTGACTAAACAAATTCCTCCTCATTTCATTTCTAAAGGAACGTCCTTTTATGTTGATCAGTTTAACTTGGCATCGTGTTCGACGCAACCATTGTGGGCCGAAGGGCCGATTCTTGTGCTGTACTGTTCCATGTTCCATACCCAGCCTATCCATATTTCTCCTACTAACTGAAATACTGAAATACTCCATCCAAGGAGGTGGAACAGCCTGGTGAATCTTCTCAACCCACTCCAATGTTGTCGCATCCTTCCTATATTGGAGGAGCCAAAGGTCATCTGTAGGCAAACAGATAATTATACTCAGAGGTGAGGTAGATCCAATGGGGAGGAGGGGTGGGTGGGGGGTGGGGTGGGCAGAGGAATGGAGAAGTATTGCAATGTTTAAATATACATGCAAGGATATACAGTGCCTACTAATCATAGGCAGGTGAGTTGAATCTCAAGCTTAGGGAAGCCACCAGAGAGAGTAAATTGGGACAAAGTTAATAGTCATTTGAAGAGCATAGATTTCTGAAGGGAAGCTAGAAAAGATGTATTAAAGGCAGGGATTGCTTCAATAACTTAGTCAAAGAGGGCCATAGAGTCATAATGTGTGGAATCAGGCACTTCAACCCAACTTGCCCACACCGGCCAACATGACCCATCTGCATTAGTCCCACCTGCCTGCGTTTGGTCCATAGCACTCTAAACCTGTCCTGTCCATGTATCTTAAACGTTGCGATAGTACCTGCCCCAACCACCGCCTCTGGCAGCTCGTTCCATACACCCACCTCCCTTTGAGTGAAAAAGTTACCCCCTCAGATTTTATTTTAGGAACTTAAATTAATCTTAATTGAATCTGAACAATAAGTTTTGATGAGTGTAATGTATTTGATGTGTGTGTGTGTAATCTTTCACAAAGTGATGAAGTGCTGCATACTTTAGTTTATTAGCAAAAACTGCAAAGATTGCATTAAAAAGATTAGTGAAGCAAGGATATGAGTTTTGCTTTGACAGGGGAATGAATGAATGCATCTCGGGCTGGAAGAGTGTTCCTATCCAAGGGTCAATGCTACGACCACTATCTCCCTTGATACATACTAATAGCTTGTATTTATCTGTTTCGGGCAGACTTCAAAATTCCTAGAAGACACAAAACTTGGTAAGCAGTGGTGGCACGGTGGCACAGCGGTAGAGTTGCTGCCTTACAGCACCAGAGACCCGGGTTCAATCCTGACTACTGGTGCTGACTGTACGGAGTTTGTATGTTCTCCCCGTGACTGCGTGGGTTTTCTCCGATGCTCCGGTTTCCTCCCACACTCCAATGACCTCTAGGTTTGTAGGTTAATTTGCTTTGGTAAAATTGTAAATTGCCCCAGTGTGTCAGCTAGTGTACTCAAGAGAGAATTAGATTTAGCTCTTGGGGTTAAAGGAATCAAGGGATATTGGGGAAAAAGCAAGAACGGGGTACTGATTTTGATCAGCCATGATCATATATTGAATGGTGGTGCTGGCTCAAAGGGTCGAATGGCCTACTCCTGCAGCTATTTTCCTGTTTCTCCTGTATGATTGTACAGGGTGATCGCTGGTGGACGAGGACTCTGTGGGCCGAAGGACTTGTTTCCGCGCTGTATCTCTAAAGTCTGAAGTCGAAAATCAGTCGGGAGGTGAGCGATGGATCTCAAGACGAATGGGAGCTGCGAAAATGGGAGGACTAGTGATGGATGAAATATAACACAACGCAGGGACATTCAGTGTTGTAGGAAAACAAGTCCAATATGTCTGCCCTTTGTAGACATTCAACCATGATCTGCAACAAGAGGAGAGACCTCATTGAAACATACAAAATAGTGAAAGGCTTGGATAGAGTGGATGTGGAGAGAATATTTCCACTAGTGGGAGAGTCTCGGACTAGAGGTCATAGCCTCAGACTTAAAGGACGTCATTTTAGGAAGGTGATGAGGAGGCTTTTCATTGGTCAGAGGGTGGTGAATCTGTGGAATTCTTTGCCACAGAAGGTTGTAGAGGCCAAGACAGTGGATATACAGGTGTCCCCGATTTATGATGCTTTGGCTAACGACATTTCGACTTTACGATCGGAAAACACTCGGCCAAGGCAGCGAGCCGCATGTCACGTCCGGTCACGTGATCGCGATCTATTAAATGCGTTTTCGACTTGCGATATTTTGATTTACGATAGGTTTATCGGAATGTAACCCCATCGTAGGTTGTGGAGCAGCTGTATTTAAGGCTGAGATAGATAGATACATTCTTGATTCGTACTGGTGTCAGAGGTTATGGGGAGAAGGCAAAAATGGGGTTAGGATGGAGAGATAGATCAGCCATGATTAAATGGTAGAGTAGACTTGATGGACCGAATGGCCTAATTCTACTCCTATCACATGATCTCATGATCTTATAGGGGAAAAAAAGGTGCAGGAGTAGGCCATTCGGCCCTTCAAGCCAGCACCAGATCGGAGGCAGGCGACTAAGATACCTTCATATAACTTCATATTATGTAAGGAGGAACTACAGATGCTTGTTTAAACTGAAGACAGACACAAAAATGCTGGAGTAACTCAGCGGGACAGGCAGCATCTCTGGAGAGAAGGAACGGGTGACGTTTCAGGTCGAGACCCTTCTTCAAACTGTGAGTCGGGGGAAAGGGGAACCAGTGATATGGATGGTACTTGGGACAAGTAAATAGAAGATATGCAGAAAGCAACAATAATCAAGGAAATGTTCATATTGTCATTGTTGTCCCATCTACAAAACAGACTAGCTCGAATCCAGTTCCCATTGTCATTCCCATTGTACACAGTGTAACACACTATCAAATACATGATCAGCACTCAAGTAGTTATCTTGGCTTTCGGACTGGCTATCGATGCTTTGTGTTTTGTGGCTGTCGTTTTTTAATCATGTAGCTGGGCTTCAAGGCTCCAACATGAACCATTTGCCTTTAGATAAGTCAGTGGTGACAAGGTTTATCAGCCATCAGTGCTGTGGGGAATTGTTAACTGTTCTTTAACCGTCAGCAGTTTCCACTTCAACAGAATATGCAAAGTACAGGATCTTTCTTTGTTAAGGAAGGAACTGCAGATGCTGGTTTAGCTGGGCACGATATGCTGCAGTAACTCAGCGGGACAGGCATCACCACCGTCATTTTATCATATTTTAGCCCACCAAGTCCGCACTGACCAACAATCCCTGCACATTAACACTATCCTACACACACTAGGGACAATGTATACTTTTATACCATTTGCACCAAGCCAATTAACCTGCACACCTGTATGTCTTTGGAGTGTGGGAGGAAACCGAAGATCTCGGAGAAGACCCACGTGGTCACAGGGAGAACGTACAAACTCCGTACAGACAAGCACCCATTGTCAGGATCGAACCCGGGTCTCTGGCGCTGTGTGGCAGCAACTCTATCGCTGCACTGCCTATATCAGGATTCTTTTATTATATAATTAAGAATGATTATCACATCGGGATCTTTCATTGATGGTTTTCCTCAGCTGTACCCTCTGCCTTATGGGTCTGTCCCACTTTGGCGATTTTTCAGGGGACTAAGCTGATGCCACATGGTCGCCAGGTCGTGAGTAATCTCCTAAAGTCGCACAAAGAGTCGTAGCGTCTGGTCGCCGCTGGATTTTTGGCGATATTGGCGACAGATTAATGCCAATGAACGTAGCTTGACATAGGTGCTGTCATAGGTTGTTGAAATGAAATGAAATGAAATGATTCAATTTATTGTCATTGTCAGTGTACAGTACAGAGACAACGAAATGCATTTTTAGCATCTCCCTTGAAAGGGAGACACAGGGCGTCGCGGTGTGCCCGCGCCTGCCGCCGTACATTCCATTACAGGCAAAGGTGGGTGAAGTGTCTTGCCCAAGGACACAACGACAGTATGCACTCCAAGCGGGATTTGAACCGGCTACCTTCCGATCGCCAGCCGAACTCTTAGCCCATTGTGCTATCTGTCGCCAGGTAACGCAAGTTGTCGCTGGTGCTGACTTCGATGAATTCCATTGTCGTAGTCGCCGGCATTCGCCTAAAAGAAACGCCTAACGTCACCGGTTTTTCGACGACCTGCTACGAATATCACAGTCGCCTAAAAATAGCCCAAGTGGAACAGGCCCATTAAGAGTGGATTCCCAATAGCGAGTGCTGGAGCAGAGAGCTTCAAGGGTATACATTCGCAAACGTTGAGGGGGGGTCATAAATAATAGGTTTCATTAGTAGTTAAATAGACACATCGGAGACTAGCTATACACGTGGAGTATTGAAACAAGGAATTTATGTTAAACCGCCTAATGGCAACTAAACCTCACGCTGCCTCGGCAAGGCCAGCAGCTTAATCAATGACGAGCCGCACCCTGGACACTCCCTCTTCTCCCCTCTCCCATCGGGCAAAAGGTATAGAAACCGCACACCTCCAGATTCGGGGACAGTTTCTTCCCAGCTGTTATGAGGCAACTGAATCATCCTACCACAGCTAGAGAGCAGTCCTGAGCTATTATCTACTTCATTGGAGACCCTCGGACCATCTTTGATCAGACATTACCTTGCACTAAATGCTATTCACATTCTTACCTTTAGCATGTATCTGTGAATGGCTCAATTGTAGAGTCATAATGATACAGTGTGGAAACAGGCCCTTCGGCCCAACTTGCCCACACCGGCCATCGTGTCCCAGCTACACTTGTTCCACCTGCCCGCGTTTGGTCCATATCCCTCCAAAACTGTCCTATCCATGTACCAGTCTGACTGTTTCTTAAAGGTTGGGATAGTGACAAGTTACTCATCAGATTCCCATTAAATCTTTTGCCCATCACCTTAAATCAATGCCTTCTGGACATGGTAAACATGAATTGTCTTTCCGCTGACTGGTTAGCACGCAACAAGAGCTTTTCACTGTACCTCGGGAGGGGGAAACTGAAGCTAGTAGTTAGTCTCGTGTTTGTGGTGATCTTTGTCTGGCATTTGTGTAACGTGAAGGCTATGTGTCCTTTATCGCCCACGTCTGAATGAGGTCCCCTGCGCGGGCTGCTTTATTGTGGAGCTGCCAATATAATTGAGCACTGTTCAATCATTAATCAACATTCCCACATCAGACCACAAATTCATTGAGCTGTTTAATAAAGTTGAAGTTGTGAACTCCCAGCAGTGATGACTGGGGACGAGATGATTGATCTTGAATAACCACAACCATTCGCCTTTGTTTGTGTGAAGTATGATTGCACCTTTGGAGTGCCTGCCTGCCGATGTGTACAGCCTTACCATCCACTCCACATTAGACAATAGACGCAGGAGTAGGCCATTCAGCCCTTCGAGCCAGCACCACCAAAGATCCTATAGGCAAGATAGACCACTCCTTCGAAATGCAATGGGCTGACGTGTAGTACGCAACGGAGCGGAACGTGGGCCTTTTTTTCATCCATTTCCGTAACCCGACCCGACCCGATGTCGCAGCGTTGCGTGCGAACAGTTTGTGTTAATAAATTATAATTCTGAAAATGAGGAGAAGAATTTTTACCAAAAAACTTTTATTTTTACGAGGATGTTTCCGTAACCGGCTTCCGCTCCGCACTGGTATCCTATGGGATCTTTGGTGCGGAGACGGAAGCCGGTTACAGAAATGGGGCCGAAAATTACCCATGAATCTGCCCATGACCGTACTACGTCTTTTTCGTTGAGTGATCTATCTTGCTCGCTATAGGATCTTTGGTCACCACCATTCAATGTGATCATGGCTGATCATCCCCAGTCAGTACCCCGTTCCTGCCTTCTCCCCATATCCCCTGATTCTGCTATCTTTAAGAGCCCTATCTAGCTCTCTCTTGAAAGTATCCAGAGAACCGGCCTCCACCGCTCTCTGAGGCAGAGAATTCCACAGACTATCAAGAGAATTCCACGTCTATCAAGAAATAGCTGTGGGCACTGTATAGGTCTGAGGACTCAAACAGCACGTGAGCTGAGGTACTGAATACATGCACTCTAGACCTAGCTGCGCCTCTAGCCAAACTGCTCTAGTACATCAACAACATTCCCAGAGTTCTTTAATATCGAATTCAATCAAATCCTGTATTAATTTGAAGGGCAGTTACTTACACAATAACTATTGTTCAGCTGAAGAGAGACCCAAAAAAGTTGGAGTAACTCGGTGGGTCAGGCAGCATCACTGGAGAGAATGAATGGATGACGTTTCCAGTTTGAAGAAGGGTCTCGACCCGAAACGTCACCAATTCCTTTATCTCCAGAGATGCTGCCTATCCCACTGAGTTACCCCACCCAGCCTTCGGCTTAAACCAGCATCTGCAGTTCCTTCCGACACATTGTCCAACTATTTGGCCCTTCCTTGAGCCACGGCTGTGAAGATTTCTGGAGCCCAATGGTTTTGGTTAAACCCCAACAGGACATTGGTGAGCAGATTCTTGAGGAGTAGGTACGACTTGTAGTGGTGTTGATGATACCTTTAACCACCTTGCCGATGAATGAGGGGAGTGTTACTGGGCAGTAAATAGCTATTTAATGTGTGCTGCCTTTTTGTGTGTGAATGGGACGACAATGTAAGGCAGGGGTCGGCAACCTATGGCCCATGGGCCTGATCCGGCTCACAACCCGAAATCATCCGGCCCGCAGGCGTTTTGTTTTCAATTCGTTTTCCCGACCTGGGCGCTACAGCCAGTCCCGGGGCTCGCAGGCGACCTGGGAACTGCAGCTAGTCCGGGTCAAAGATACTAGTATCTTTGGTCTGGGGGAGGCGAGGGATCTGGGAACTATAGGGTGATTTCACGAAAGGTCACTGGAGCGTAGATCCGCACCCACGTGACCGAAAATCTCAAGTGGAGGACATGCTAGACATCCGGTACATGTTAGTGGCCAGGTTTTGAGCTGCAATTTATTGTGCCAGTCGGGGTGACCGTGAGGCACAGCTACCTAGATTTACAGTAAAAAAAAAAGATAGAAACTATCTATAACTAAACTATCAATAATGCCTTACTTTTGATGAAATTCAGCGAGCAAACGCGATAATTCCCGATATTTTGGACCTTTAAATCTCCACGGCAAATGTCCGCTGTTCACTTCCGCTGAATTGGCACCTTCGGCTCCCTCTTTAATTTACCTTAGTTTCTATCTATTTTTTTTACTGTAAATCTAGGTAGCTGTGCCTCACGGTCACCCCGACTGGCACAATAAATTGCAGATCAAAACCTGGCCGTTTTCTATGTTTTTAACTGGTGGGAAAGTGCGTGTTTTCCCATTCACTAACATGTACCGGATGTCTAGCATGTCCTCCACTTGAGATTTTCGGTCACGCGGGTGCGGATCTACGCTCCAGTGACCTTTCGTGAAATCACCCTATAGCTAGTCCCGGGGCATGCAGGCGACCTGGATGCTACAGCCAGTCCCGGGGATGCGAGGGATCTGGGAACAGCAGAAAACGAATTGAAAAACACGTGAAAATGAATGCGAAAAACAACACCAAGTGCCACACTAGTTAGTATGTATTATTACTACCTCCATTGATTAACCATGGACTCTAGATGTGACCCGCCATCCGCTCACAGACATGGGTCTGGCCCCTAAGCAGAACAAGGTACCCGACCCCTGATGTATAGGGTGGTAACAGTGGCGCAGCAGTAGAGTTGCTGCCTCACAGCGCCAGAGACCCGGGTGCTGTCAGTCCTGCATTTAGTGCTTACACACGGGACCAAGCAAGATATTAGTGCAGTCATTAAAGTTTGGGAGAATCAATATAATTTGAGTAGAAAGAAACTGCAGATACTGGTTTATACTGAAGATAGAAACGAAGTGCTGGAGTAATTAAGGGCAGCACGAGTGGTGCCTGACAGTGCCAGAGACCCGCGTTCCATCCTGACTTTGGGTGCTGTATGTATGGAGTTTGTACGTTCTTCCTGTTACCTGCGTGGGTTTTCTCCGGGATCTCTGGTCTCCTCCCACACTACAAAGACTTACAGGTTTGTAGGTTAATTGGCTTTAGTAAAATTGTAAATTGTCCCTAGTGTGTGTAGGAAAATGCTAGTGTACATGGATCACTGGTCGGCATGGAATTAGTGAGCTGAGCGGCCTGTTTACACGCTGTATCTCTAAACTAAACCAAACAGCAGGTCAGGCATACATCTCTGGAGAAAATGGATGGATAACATCAAAATTTGTGTCTATCTTCCATATTATTGTTTTTATGTTTACTGTTAAATTAATTGATGTTGTGTCTTATCTTTATTTGTGTGCTGCGATGGCAAGTTAAATTTCACTACACCAATTGGCGTATGTGATAATAAATGTCCTTTGTATCCTTTGTACCTTTTGTACCTTTGTATTTGTCTCTTTTCCATGTTTCCCTCCTCTGCTCTAGCTGAATATCACCTTCTCCTTTGCAGTTGTTGTTCCCATCCTTTCATCCACTTGCCCTCTTCCGGGCGCACGCCTCTCCGCTCCTTTTCTTCCTTGCTTTTTCTTCTGCTTCCTCCTCCCTTCAGGAGAAACCAGAGAGACCCGCGCGTCTACCCCCACGTGAATCGAGCGTCTCATTTTGCCCAGGCTGAGAGCTATAAGAAGGTTGTGGAGAAGCGCCTTTAAGGGCCCGTCCCACTTGGGCGTCCTTTGCGCGTCACGCAGATGGCGTGTGAAGATTTTGTACATCCCAAAATCCTGGGGCGCCTCACGCGACCACGCGTCACTGCCTACATCACCACACACCATGCGCGCATCACCTGCGTGTCACGACGCGTGCATCTTGTGTCTTGTTGTCGCATAAATGACGTCGCATAAATGACGCGCAAATGACGCCCAAGTGGAACGGTCCCTTCAGGAATGTTCGCGGCTGGCTTCACCTGGCACTAAATATTTCAGGGTGGGAAATGGCTTTTGACTTTGCGGGGCATAAGTGTGATCTGCCAGAACCGCAGGAGCAATCTATCAAATCAGAACTTCACAGAATGCAGCGCGTGACAGCCTGCTGATAGGACCCGCAACCAGAGAGTTGCAATAAAAATGATTTGCGAGCCAAAGAATATATATGTATGAGGTACCGACTGTATATTTTGGGGCTCTCTAGCACTAATACTCCTGGATAAGCTTTGATGATTTATACAACTTGCAGGTCCACTATCATCTAAGGTTCAATAAGGCAGAAGATGGATTATTTGGCTGTGATAATAGCACGGCCAGATCACAGCTGGCAATCAGTTTTTTGTGGAAAGGTCACATCCTGTTATCTTTTGTGGTGGTGATTTGGTGACCCACCGACAACTCTCGCCGACTTCTACAGATGCGCCGCAGAGAGGATTTTATCGGGATGCATCACAGCACGGTTTGGGGAACAGCTCCACCCAAGACCGCAAGAAATTGCAGTGAATTGGGGACGCAGCCCAGACCATCACACAAACCAACCTCCCTTCCATTGACTCCACCTACACCTCACGCTGCCTCGGCAAGGCCAGCAGCATAATCAAGGACCAGTCGCACCCCGGCCATTCCCTCTTCTCCCCTCTCCAGTCGGGCAAATGTTACTAAGTGTGAAAAGGCACACATCCAGATTCAGGGACAGTTTCTTCCCAGCTGTTATCAGGCAACTGAATCATCCTACCACACCCAGAGAGCAATGCTGAACTACTATCGACCTCACTGGTGACCCTCGGACTATCCTTGATTGGACTTTACTGGCTTTACCTTGCATTAAACATTATTCCCTTTTCATGTATCTGTACACTGTGAATGGATCGATTGTAATCATGTATTGTCTTTCTGCTGACAGGTTAGCACGCAACAAAAGCTTTTCACTGTACCTCGGTACACGTGACAATAAACTAAACTGAAACTGAGCTGTGGAACTTGCACTATGCTCTTTCCTTATCAGTTGCACTCCTGCATTTTCCATGTAATTGGAGCACAGAGTACGAGAGGGAACTAGTATAGAAGTTTGTTTTTCTTTCTCCTCAGTGCCAAGTAATCTGAAACACACTGCTGGAAGGGTGTTCGATGCGGATTCAAAAGCAACACTCAACACAGAAAGAATTGGATTAGGCACATAAATCGCCCCATCAAAAACCTGCCGCTGTTACAGTAGGCAGTGAATCATTCTAACATTTTATGAAATGCGATACAGGCAGGAATTTAATTTAGGTGGTTTATGCAGATTACACAAGATGAGCATCAGTGGAATATATTATTTGATGCAGCCCATGAGATAGTCTGAACTATAAGAGAAACCTTTCAAATTTATGCATATCTGAATGCCAAGATTATGGTCATTGCCTGCAATTCACAAGCTGCTTGCCTTCACTGTGTGTGAACAGTTGAAAAGGACTGGAAGAAAAATCATCCAACATAGAGATGCTCCATTCAGACACGGTGCTGTAAATTAACAGAGGTAGACATGTATATATATATGAACTAGAGAGAGAATTCATATATATATATATTTATACACACACACTGGATATATATATATGTGTATCCAGTGTGTGTGACATATCATTTATTTAACAAACACACACATATGTGCATAAAATTCATAATTAATGGCTAAAAAATTGATTAAAAATAGTAGCCATTAATTATGAATTGTGCATATATGTATGTGTGTGTGTGTGTGTGTGTGTGTGTGTGTGTATATATATATATATATATACACACACATACAGTGTATACTGTATATATACAGTTATATAACTATATCTATATTACTAAAACTATTACTAAGTTAGTGTGTGATACTGCATGCCGCCTCCCCCCCCACAACCGCACGTTGGGGGAACAGACCCAACGGGTCTGCACTTGGTCTAGTATATATATATATATATAGTTATATAACACACACACATTATCTCTATACATATAAAACTCTGATCTTGGATGTGAGTGTGTATAATCACATCTTCTCGGAAAATCTACGCGGTAACGATAACATTTTCACATATTCCGTGGAGTCCAAAATCGCTTTATCTGAAAATGTCATGCTTTATTTCTCGAGTTATTACTGAAAATGTTCAAAAATCTGACAAAAGTGTGTCTTTTGCTAATGACGTCACAATGGGACTGCGTGCCTTCTTCCTCGCGCTGTGAGTGACGTCACCCCCCCCCCCCCCCCCCCACCCCCCCGAACTCCCCCCTCCCCCCCCCCCCCCCCCCCCTCCCGTTATTCAAAAGGCGCAGCCAGAGATGAAATCGGGCCCTGGACTGAAGACTGCAGCCACCCAACTCGCAGTTGGGTGCTGAGCCCCCTCCTCTACTCCCTCTTCATCTACGACTGCACACCTGTACATGGTACTAACACCATCATCAAGTATGCAGATGATACAACGGTGATTGGCCTCATCAGCAACAACGATGAGTCGGCCTATAGGGAGGAGGTCCAGCTCCTAGCAGCATGGTGCGCTGACAACAACCTGGCCCTTAACTCCAAGAAGACCAAGGAGCTCATTGTAGACCATCTAGGGGCGGCACGCACCCCCCATCCACATTAACGGGACGGAGGTGGAACGTGTTTCCAGCTTCAGGTTTCTGGGGTCAACATCTCCGATGACCTCTCTTGGACCCACAATACCTCAACTCTGGTCAAGAAGGCTCATCAGCGTCTCTTCTTCCTGAGGAGACTAAAGAAGGTCCATCTGTCTCCTCAGATTCTGGTGAACTTTTACCGCTGCACCATCGAGAGCATCCTTACCAACTGTATCACAGTATGGTATGGCAACTGCTCTGTCTCCGACTGGAAAGCACTGCAGAGGGTGGTGAAAACTGCCCAACGCATCACCGTTCCTCACTCCCCTCCATCGAGTCTGTCCAAAGCAAGCGTTGTCTGCGAAGGGCGCTCAGCATTGCCAAGGACTGCTCTCACCCCAACCATGGACTGTTTACCCTCCTACAATCCGGGAGGTGCTACAGGTCTCTCCGTTGCCGGAACAGCTTCTTCCCTGCGGCTGTTACATTACTCAACACTGTACCTCGGTGATTGCCAATCACCCCCCCCCCCCCCCCCCCCGGACACTCCTTCCCACCAGGAAAAAAATAATTGCACTACTATGACCGTATGTACGTAAATATATTTATTTATTGCTCATATTCTATGTCGCTCTTCTAGGGAGATGCTAACAGCATTTCGTTGTCTCTGTACTGTACACTGCACAATGACAATAAAGTTTGAATCTGAATCTGAATCGCAGCCCTTTGTTCGATGTTCGCCCGCACATGTCCGGTTCTCAGCTCAGGTCCGATTCCTGGCTCGGGTCACTACCTCCTCCTCTCTCCCCCTCCCTCTCCCCTCCCCCCTCTCTCCCCCCCCTCTCTACCCCCTCTCTCCCCCCCTCTCTCCCCGCCCTCTCTCCCTCTCCCCCCCCACCCCCTCTCTCTCTCTCCCCCCCTCTCTACCCCTCTATTCCCCCCCGTCTCTTCCTCCCTGGATAGGGCGGGGATGGGGTAACAGGAGCAAATTAATAATATGAATTCGGGGGTGGTTACTGTATGTGTGTGTATGTGTGGGGGGGGGGGGTGGTTAGAGTGTGTGTGACTCTGCAAGCCCCCCCCCCCCCACGCATTGAGGGGACGGGTCCCACATTAACCACCCCCCTTGATATTATATGAATATTATCCATTCGCTCCTTTTACCCTATCACCCCCCCTATCCACTCACGCATAGTCCCCAACTCGCAGGCGCGGCTAGAGAGGGAGAGGGAGGGGGCAGAGAGAGAGGGCAAAGAGAGGGAGGGCAGAGAGAGAGAGGGCTGTAAGCGTTGTAAGGCAGCAACTCTACTGCTGCGCCACCACCCCAAGGCAGGCCATTCAGCCCATTGAGACTATATCAGCTTTATGCAACAGCAAGTTCTAGACCTGGAGCCACCGCCTCACCGAGCCAGAGATCCAGGTTTAATCCTGATTTAGGATCCTGTCTGTGGGGAGTTTGCACGTTCTCAATGGGCCACGTATGTTTCTTCCAAGTGTTCTGGTTTCCTCCCATGTTCTACATGGATGCGGGCAGATGTTAATTTCCCTTAATAAATTGTTCTTCGTGTGTGGGTGAGTGTCATAGTCGGGGTGGAGTTGCTGAGAGCTGTGGAGAGAATACAAAACGGGATTAATCTAGGACTGGTGTAAATGGGTGGACGATGGTTGACGTGGACTATGCAGCAATTCTATTTCCGTGTTGTACTTCCTCATGCCTTTAAAGGCTGCATTGCAGGACGATATCCTGGCCCTGGTACTGAAGACTTGTGTTCCAGAACCATCTCACCCACTGGCCAAGATATTCCAGTATAATTAAAAGCACTGGCAAATACCTGACAACATGGACTATTGCCCAGATACGACTTGTTCACAAAACGCAGGACAAATCCTCTTTGGCTAATTACTGTTCAGTCTTCCATCAAGCATCAGTGAATAATGGAAGACATTGTCGACAGTGCAACCAAGTGGCATTTAAACCCTTCACATCCACCATCTGTTCTTTAGTCTTACAGTGCTTCAGTTGGACTACATTCTTCAGGTACCTGTCGAGCTGACCCTTTTCTCCTAGAAATGTGATGGAGCTTCCAATCCGAAAACACCCGCTGTTTGTGGTTAATTAGTCTTAGGTCTCCCGGTCACTGTAATTAAACCCGCACTGGCCTTTTCCGATAGAGAAGCCAAAAAGTGTTGATTATAGTTGCACCTCGGGGCAGTCCTGACATTACAGGTCCTTGTAACACAGAGATCATCAGCTTGTCAGAGTCATCGAGTGATACAGTGTGGGAACAAGCCCTTCAGCCCAACATGCCCACACCGGCCAACATGTCCCAGCTACACTAGTCCCATCTGCCAACATTTGGTCCATATCCCTCCTAACATATCCCTATCCATGTACCTGTCTAACTGCTTCATAAATGTTGGGATAGTCCCAGCCTCAACTACCTCCTCTGGCAGCTCGTTCCATACGCCCATCACCCTTTGTGTGAAAAGGTTACCCCTCAGATTCCCATTAAGTCTTTTCCCCATCACCTTGAATCTATGTTCTCTGGTCCTCGATTCCCCTACTCTGGGCAAGAGACTAGAGCAAGCCTCTGACTTGCTGTCTGAGAAGAGCTTTCTTTGCAGGGTCCTTGAGAGTTTCCATGTTGAGATTTTTTTTTTGTGGCGGATTTTCTAACGTTTCTGAGCCAGGTTGATGGACAGCAGATTTGATGATCGTGCTCAGTCCGATAACATGGCACCTCTAATGGTCGCAGCTGATGTAGACATCCTTGCAGTTCTCATTCTCGGCCAAAGGTGTAATCCATGCGCCCAAGTCTCATTTGGGGTGCTCCAAAGACAACTTTTACCGATACCTCTGGGTAATGCTTGCATCCCCCCTCTCCCACTCCATTCCCGCTCCCACCCTTGTCGCTGTACTAGTTTCACTGTCGTCCTGGCGAGTTTCATTTGTCGGTATAACCCGTTTTCACCTATCTCACAGCGAACAATGGACCGTTTCATTCATCATTCATCTATATTTTTTTGCATGTCTTTCGTTCATTTGTTCCATATCTCTCTATATCACCGTCTCTGTCTCTCGTTTCCCTTCACCCTGACTCTCGGTCTGAAGAAGGGTCTCGACCCTATTCCTTTTCTCCAAAGGTGCTGCCTGACCCGCTGAGTTGCTCCAGCTATTTGTGTCTAACATTTTTATCTGTAACAGGGTGTCCAAAACTGAGCAAGATACTCCAAGTTAGCGAGTGCAGATCAATAGTCCAGGCCATCTGCAGTTGAGACATAATTCTTTAAGGACTCCAGATCAAAAATAATTGCACTTAACCCCAAACTGAGAGTTGCTGACCCCTTTAACAGCTGCTGCCGACGAGATAAGCTGTTACTAAAACCAGCTTTGGCTGTTCTAAGTAGCACACAAATGTATTGCTGACCCGATGAAGCTCTAATGCTACCGGCAACAGTTTATCCTGGAAACCCACACATCTGCAAAGTCCAGTGTGACTAGGCTCTGTCCCTCAGTCCGTGAGAAGTTGCTGGGTATTCCTGGTGTGAAAAAACATATAGAGAAAACATTTATTTTTCTCCGATATTCAATTCAATGGTCCTTTATCATCGCATGTTCATAAGTTCATAGGTGATAGGAGCAGAATAGGAGCAGATAGGAGCCCGCGGGTCCCTGGAGGGAGACCGCTTTTCAGAGCTCCCGCAACGGCGACTTCTCCCGCCCAAGTTGCGGGGTTGAAGAGCTCCTGGAGCGGGGCCTTACATCACCGCCCCGCGCGGCTTGGAATGGCCGCGGGACTCTGCGAGCGCCCGCTGGGGGCTCTAACATCAAGACCCGGTGTGCGACCTTGCATCACCCGGCGTGGCTTTAATGGCCGCGGGACAATCGCCATCGCCAGCCGGGGGCTTTGACTTTGACTCTGACATCAGGGGGGGGGGGGGGGGGGGAGGTGTCGGGTAGGGGGGGAGGTGGAGAGAAGGATTGTTGGCCTTCCATCACAGCAATGTGATGGATGTTTATGTAAATTATGTTGTGTCTTGGGTCTATTTGTTTGTAATGTATGGCTGCAGAAACGGCATTTCGTTTGGACCTCAAGGGGTCCAAATGACAAATAAATTGAATCTTGAATCTTGAATTCTACTCTGCCATTCAATCATGGCTGATCTTTCTTTCCCTCTCAACCCCATTCTCCGGCCTTCTCCCCATAATCCCTGACACCCGTATTAATCAAGAATCTATCCAGCTCTGCCATAAAAATATCCATGGATGGCCTCACAGTCTTCCATAGCAATGAATTCCACCCTCTGACTAAAGAAATCCCTCCTCACCTCCTTCCTAAAGGAGCGGCCTTTATTTCTGAGGCTGCGACCTCGCACTAGCTGAAACATCCTCTCCACATCCACTCTATCCAGGCTCGTACCTGCACCGACATCCAATGAAATTCTTTATTTTTGCACGCATTCAAGTACCTGTCGAGATGCCTCGTAAATGTTGTTAGTATTCCTGCCTCTACCACCTCCTCTGGCAGCTCAGTCCAGATCCAATCTATGGGTAGGAAAGAACTGCAGATGCTGGTTTAAAATCGAAGGTAGACACAAAATGCTGGAGTAACTCAGCGGGCCAGGCAGCATCTCTGGAGAGAAGGAACGGGTGACGTTTCGGGTCGAGTCCCTTCTTCAGAGTCTGCGGCCTCCTTGGGTAGTCTCAAGGAGACTATAAATGTTCAACTTCTTGCACTTGGTATTAAGTATTCCCTCCATTGGGAATGTTGGGCAGAATTCCAATGTCGGCATGGATAGCTCCGTGGCACGGCTTACAGCGGTGGAAAGGGTACAGATCGAGGTGAAAGGTTTGGCTGTATTCAGAACCATAAAGCGTGGAAACAGGCCCTTCGGCCCAACTTGCCCACACCGGCCAACATGTCCCAGCGACACTGGTCCCACCTGCCCCACGTTTGGCCTATATCCTCATTAGAAATCCACGAAAGACAAAATATGAAATTCATATCCAAAGGAAATGACTCCACCACATTTTCTAGATTCCAGATCCAGGGGGATACTGCCTTTGATGCAATGGAGACAGACACAAAGTGCTGGAGTAACCCAGGAGTCCGGCAGCATCTCTGGAGGAAAAGGATGGGTGGTGGTTTGGGTCGGGACCTTTCTTCAGACTGAATGTAAAGGTGGAGGTAACTGGAGTTGGAAAAGGCCAGGACAAATCAGGGCTGACCTTTCAGTCTGCAGAAGGGGTCCCGACCCAAAACGTCACCTATTCCTTTTCTCCACAGAAGCTGCCTGGCCCGCTGAGTTACTCCAGCATTTCGTGTCTATCTCCAGCAACAGATGACCAAGGAAAGGTGGAGCTCAAATGGCCGACTGTTGGCTGGGGATGAGGTGATAACGAACGGATGCAGGAATGCGAACACTGGGACTAGTAGGATGTATAAGGTGGATCGGGGGGTGAGTGGGGATAGAGGGAATGCAGGGGTAACTTGAAATGAAAGAAATCAACATTCATACCGCTGGGTTGTAAGCTGCCTAGAGATGCTATATTGGTTTTCGATCAGAGTGCACAAAAATGTTTTCCAAATGATATTGCAGAAACATTGCAACGGGAATGATTAGAGTTTGCCTCAGTCATCTGTGAGGCTGACAGAAACTTGTGTACACAAGCAGTTTCAGGCAGGAAACCTTGAATCCATTGGTGATCCAGCATTTACTAATTTTGTGCAGCTTTCTCCACTGGAATCACGAGAGATCGCTCGAATTGACGTGAACCCTAAGCTGCTTACAAAGTACTCTCGACTAAAATGCCCTGGAAATCTTTGTTGCAGGAGTCTAAGTGGGTTTTAATATCAGAGCACTGCTCATTCCATGTTGCCGCTTAGCAAACCATATGGCCTGAAAATCTGTGGTGAGGGATGATTACTAAAGTTCATTCATCAATATTAAAGTTTAATTTATTTTTGAAACATGTACTTTGCACATTTATTTGCAATGACGGCTTCATCCAGCACTAACCAGAAGTGGAACATGATGTTAACATAGAAAATTGTGCTTAATGCCCTCCTGGTTTAGTGCCTGACATTGTCAACCTGTTTGAATGTTCAGCCAGAACGATGACATTCCTCTCTCTCCATCTCTTCCTCTTCCCAGTTATCCGACCTGTCTTGTCATCTCCGACTACATTTTATCTTTGTTTGCTTTGTTAGTGTCATCTTTTCCCAGCTAACAATAATCTATTCTCCATTTTCCGTGCTCTCCATTCCCATTGTCCTATTTTCACATCTTACACATCCTTATCTATGTATCTCCCTCTCCGCTGACATCAGTCTGAGGAAGGGTCTCGACCCGAAATGTCACCCATTCCTTCTCTCCAGAGATGCTGCCCGTCCCGCTGAGTTACTCCAGCATTTTGTCTATCTTCGGTTTAAACCAGCATCTGCAGTTCCTTCCTATGCATGATGACTTTACATCCTGCCACACCCACTTCAAGTACCAATGCTTTACCGAATAGTGAAAAGCCTGGATAGAGTGGATGTGGAGAGGATGCTTCCACTAGCGGGAGAGTCTAGGTCCAGAGGGCATAGCCTCAGAATAATAGGACGTACCTTTAGAAAAGGAGATGAGGAGGAATTTCTTTATCTGCGGAATTCATTGCCGCAGAAGGCTGCAGAGGGCGTCAATGGATGTTTTTAAGGTGGAGATTAGTTAGGGTATCAGGGGTTATGGGGCGAAGACAGCAGAATGGGATTGAGAGGGAAAGATAGATCCACCATGATTGAATGGTAGTATAGAGTAGATGGGCTGAATGGCATAATTATGCTCCTACACCTTATGAAATTGTGAACTAAAACTTGACATCAACAGTTGCTGGAGCGGAAATCAGAAGTATCACTTGATCTTAGTGAGAAGCTTTTGTTTTTGCCTATATCAGCAGCAAATGTACTTGCTTCACTGCTGACTGCTACATCTCAGGTCAACCTTTCCTTCAGGCGGGACCTGGCCACACTCAAAATGCTGGAGTAACTCAGCGGGACTGGCAACATCTCTGGAGAAAAGGAATGGGTGACGTTTCGGGTCGAGTCCCTTCTTCAGACTGAGAGTCTGGCGAGAGGGAGACTAGAGATATAGAGGGTAAGGTGTGAAAACGACAGATCAAAGCAGGCGACGGTCAAGGAAATGTAGAACGGTTCATTGTTGGCCGAGGGGAAGGTGACAATGAGGCGCGCACACAGTAAAATTAATCAGTAGGACGGTGTAACTAGTCGGAGATCTAGGATGGGGGAGGGACGGAGAGAGAGAGAGAGAGAAAGTAAGGGTTACTTGAAGTTAGAGAAAACAATATTCATACCGCTGGGCCGTAAGCTGACCAAGGGAAATATGTGGTGCTGTTCCTCCGATTTGCATAGTTTTGCATTTGCATTTGCCTCACTCTGACAGTGGAGAAAACCAATACAGTTATGGGGAGAACATACTAACTCCGTACAGACAGCACCTGTAGTCAGGATCGAACCCGGGTCTCTGCTGCTGTAAGGTTTAGCGACTCTACCGCTGGGCCACTGTGTCGCCCCTTGCTGTGTAAAAGGAACGCTGTCCTCATTCACCCCACCCCTCCTCCCCTGGGAGCGGCATCATTTGAAACCTGGGACCTGTGATGTTATTGAGCCTCTTGTCTTTAGAAACTGTTTCTCCCTCTGTTAAAAAAAAAAGCCAGTGTACGAACCGGATTAGAGTCGCAGTGCCACTAATCTGCTCACTGCTATTAAATGACACTAATCACAGACAGACATATGGGCTGTAACTTCAGCAAGAGCAGACTGAATGTTGTAGGCAGACGATGGCAATAAATGACTGTCTTGAAACCAAATTACTCTATGTAACACTTTGTTACATGCTCAGCGCGGCAGCAATCCAGCTGACTGCACATCCCCTTAATCAAAGTCGGTTTTAATAAACATTCGTTTTTTAATGTCTGCTCTCTGATTGCCTTTGGCAGAGGTGATCCCAGTGGTGCATGAAGCAGTATTTACCTTCCTGCTCCACTGGAGGATGGCCCACGAATAATATGAGCACATTAACTAAGCCATGGAGTGAGTCATGGAATGATACAATGCGGAAACAAGCTCTCCGGCCCAACATGCCCACCCCGCCCAACATGTCCCACCGACACTAGTCCCACCTGCCTGCCTTTGGTCCATATCCCTCCAAACCTGTCCTAACCATGTACCTGTCTAACTTGTTTAAACGTTGGGACAGTCCCAGCCACAAATACCTCCTCTGGCAGCTTGTTCCATACACCTACCACCCTTTGTGTGAAAAAGGTAACCCTCAGATGGAGAGAGAGAGGGATTGCAGGGGTTACTTGAAGTTAGAGAAATCAATATTCACACCACTGGGGTGTAAACTACCCAAGCGAAATATGAGGAGCTGCTCTCCCAATTTGTGGTGGGACTCACTCTGGCCATGGAGGAGGCCCAGGACAGAAAGGTCGGATTTGGAATGGGAGGGGGAGTTGAAGTGCTGAGCCACCAGGAGATCAGGTTGGTTAATGCGAACTGAGCGGAGGTGTTAGGTGAAGCGATCCCCAAGCCCGTGCTTGGTCTCACCGATGTAGAGCAGCTGACACCTAGAGCAGCGGATGCAATAGATGAGGTTGGAGGAGGTGCAGGTGAACCTCTGCCTCACCTGGAAAGACAGTTTGGGTCCTTGGATGGAGTCAAGGGGATTGAGGTAAAGCGGCAAGTGTAGCATTTCCTACGGTTGCAAGGGAAGGTACCAGGGGAGAGGGTGGTTTGGGTGGGTAGGGACGAATTGACCAGTTGAAATGTTGATCTGTTCTTCTATTTTTTTTCCGTTAGAAACTATTCCATTACTTTTCAGTCTTTAATGTTAAGATGATTGGTCTATAATTCCCAGGACAACTTCTGTTCCTCTTCTTAAGTGGAGATGTACTGTTCTATAACTTCTCCGTTGGAACACCATCTTCCTGTGAATAAGTCAACACCTACAGCGAGTCTTTGCTACTTCTTCCCAAGATTAATAAACAACGTACAGAAGCAAATCATTCAGGCAAAGGGCTGTCGTCCTATGAGCTTGCCGAGTTTATTTACTGCATGCCCCTTGTTATTTTAAATGATGTTTACTCATCATCACTCATCTCAGCATGCATTGTCATGTACAGCTGTTCGAACGTGGGAGGAGAACTATGACTCATGAGTTGTTTAAGAAAGAACTGCGAATGCTGGAAAAATCGAAGTTAGACAAAAATGCTGGAGAAACTCAATGGGTGAGGCAGCATCTATGGAGCGAAGGAATAGGCGACGTTTCGGATCCAGAACCCTTCTCGCCTATTCCTTCGCTCCATAGATGCTGCCTCACCCGCTGAGTTTCTCTAACATTTTTGTCCACCTATGAGTTTGTGCTTTCAGTGACCGCTGTTCCCCAGGATCAGTTTAGTTTAGAGAATACAGCGCGGACACAGACCCATCGGCCCAGCGATCCCCACATTGTCCGACATACACTAGGGACAATTTACACATACTCCAAGCCAATTAACCTACAAACCTGTACGTCTTTTGGAGTGTGGGAGGAAACCGAAGATCTCGGAGAAAACCCACGCAGGTCACGGGGAGAACGTACAAACTCCGTACAGACAGCACCCGTAGTCGTGATCGAACCCGGGTCTCCGACGCTGCAAGCGCTGTGAGGCAGCAACTCTACCGCTGCGCCACCGTGGCCGCCCAAGGTCCAAGGGATCGGAACGCACTTCTCTTCGAAGGCCATGGAACATAGAAATGCAGCAGTGGTAGAATTGTTCCATGTTGGTTATTGGTTATAAGCGCAATGTACCAGAAGTAAGTTAACCCGTTGTGACAGATACAGGACAAAAGACAGTGCACTGTTTGGACGAAGCTGGCTTAGGTCATAAGGTCATAAGTGATAGGAGAATTAGGCCATTCGGCCCATCAAGTCTGCGCCATTCAATCATGGCTGATCTATCTCTCCCTCCTAATCCCATTCTCCTGACATCTCCCCATAACCCCTGCCACCCGTGCTAATCAAGAATCTATCCACCTCTGCCTTAAAAATATCCATTGACTCGGCCTCCGCAGCCGCCTGTGGCAAATAATTCCACAGATTCACCATCCTCCTTCAGGCTTTACTCCTGAGTGAATAGATCCTGCCCCTTCAGGGAGTGTGTAAACTAAATGGGCAGCTATTTCCTGGCTGTGATGCTTCTACTTGCCCTCAGACAGGACTGGCAAAGAGCTTGTCTGAAAAATGATTGCTCCTGAAGGGACCAATCTGTTGCTGCATCAATTGAGAATGAGCTAAATATTGCATGCGTTGGGCACTCAGATGCCTAGCGATCAGCACTATGTTATGTGCAGGAAGGAACAGCAAATGCAGGTTTACACACGAGACAGACACAAAACTCAGTGAGACAGGCTGCATTGCTGGAGAGAAGAAATGGGTGACAAAGAATGGTCCCTACCCAAAGCATCACCCTTTCCCTCTCATTCCATATACCTACCATCCTTAATGTAAATAAGTTGCCCCTCAAATTCCCATTAAATTTTCCCTCCTCAACTCAAGCCTATGGTTTATTGACCCCCCCCCCCCCCCCCCCACTCTGGGTAAAAGTCCCTATGGATTTAGCCTATCTATTCCTCACATGATCTGATATACCTTTATCACCCCTCATCCTCCTGCGCTCTAAGGAACAAAGTCCTAGCCAGCTGAATCACTTCCTATAGCTCAGGCTTTTAAGTCATGGCAACATCCTCATAAAAACCTTCTCTGCATCTTTCTAGTTCAGCAACATCTTTCCTATAACAGAGTGACCAAATCTGAACCACACACTCTAAATGTGTAGGAAGGAACTGCAGATGCTGGTTTACACCCAAGATAGACACAAAATGCTGGAGTAACTCAGCGGGACAGGCAGCATCTCTGGAGAGAAGGAATGGGTGACGTTTTGTGTTGTGACCATACTTCGTCACCCATTCCTTCTCTCCCAGAGAAGCTGCCTGTCCCGCTGAGTTATTCCAGCATTTCGTGTCTATCTTGCGGTTAACTATTTGTTGGGGTTGACACTTCATGAATTACCCATTTAATACGAGGCAGGCATTGTCTGTGTTTTCTCTGGGATCTCCGCATTTCCTCCCAAGCTCCAAAGACGTACAGGTTTGATGGCTAATTGGCTTGGTGTAAATGTAAAATGTATAATTGTCCCTGGTGTGTGCAGGGTAGCGTTAGTGGAGCGAAGGGCCTGTTTCCGCGGTGTATATCTAAACTAAACTAAAACTGAACTAAACCAAGTGACTGCATTTATCGTGGATGCTCTCCGGCTTCTCGACTGTCGTTAGATCTGCACTCATCCAGGAAAGTGAAGAGTTATTTCATCACACTTATGACATGTGCCTTGAAGGCAGTGGCAATGATTCGGGGCATCAGGCATTGAATCATTCCCTGCAGCAAACCCTTGCCTCTTAACCTGCACTTAGCCACAATATTTATGTGGCTTGCCTACTTGAGTTTGTGGCAAAGAAGTAACTTACTTCCATGCTGATGAAGGGGAACTTGACAACAGTAATGCTATAGAATGTCAAGGATTGGTGACAGTAACTGCCTGGCAATTTTTTGCTAAGAATGTAAGCGTGGTTTAATGACTACCGCCATCTGTTATTCACCATCTTGAAGTGCCTAGAGTGGCATTAGTGCAAGACAGACACAAAATGCTGGAGTAATTCAGCGGGATAGGCAGCATCTCTAGAGAAAAGGAATGGGTGATGTTTCGGTTCGAGACCCTTCTTCAGACTGAGAGTCAGGAGAGAGGGAGACAGGGAGATATGGAAGGATAAGGTGTGAAAGCACAGATCAAAGGGGACGATGTTCAAGGAAATGTGGATTAGTACATTATCAGCTGAGTGGAAGGTGACAACGAGGCATACAATCAGCAATATTTAATCAGGAGGACAATGAAACTAGTCAGAGAACTAGGATGTGGGAGGGATGGAGAGAGAGAGAATGCAAGGATCCTGGATGTTAGAGTAACTAATATTCATGCTGCTGGGGTGTAAGCTGCCCAAGCGAAATATGAGGTGCTGTTCCTCCAATGTGCACTGGGCCTCGCTCAGACAGTGGAGGAGGCCCAGGACAGAAAGGTCAGTGTGGGAATTCGAGGGGGAGTTAAAGTGCTTCGGAACCGGGAGTTCAGGTAGGTTTACGCGGACTGAGCAGAGGTGTTCAGCGAAATGATCGCAGAGCCTGCGCTTGGTCTCGCCGATATATATGAGTCCACACCTGGAACAACGGATACAGTAGATGAGGTTGGTAGAGGGGGTGCAAGTGAACCTCTGCCTCACCTGAAAGGACTGTCGGGGTCCTTGGAAGGAGTCGAGGGAGGAGGTACAGGGACAGGTGTTGCATCTCCTGCGGTTGCAAGGGAGAGTACCTGGAGAGGGTGGGAAGGGATGTTAACTGGCAGTGAGTGCACATTAATTCAAGCCTCCCAGATAGTCATGATCCTCTGCAGTATGTTTACCATTGCATCAGGTCCACAGCAGACGTTATCTCTCTGGCCTTAAACTCGACCGGAACAACTAGACAACAAGGACTCCTACATTAGTCTCCTTAACAAACAGAGGGACCCATTGTGGGGGAGCCAAGAACAAAGACACAATTGGGACAGCATTGAACACTTTGTAATTTAGTCGGTGTCCTGTATGTGGCGACTCTTTGCATACCTTGTGTATGGTGTGCAAAACAAAGAATCTTGCTGTGACATGTCACATGTAATAATAAGGTATCATTCATCATTCATTATTAATTAATTAATTTGTTCATTCATTTTATCGATAATAGCTCTGCCTTCAATACCATAATCCCACTAAACTAATCTCCAAATTCTTGGACCTAGGAATAAGCTCCAACCCTCTGATATATATATATGTGTGTGTACTTGTGAGTGTGTGTATTTATAAACACTGAACTTTTTTTCTCTTGTTTATCATATTGTTTACAGTGTACTGTGTTTACATATTCTATTGTGCTGCAGCAAGTAATAATTCCATTGTTCTACCTGGGACATCTATAGGAAGTCTCTTCTTGACCACTTCCTGTCTGCGCTGTACATTGATTTTAGAAAACACGCTACCATATATCGCTATGATTGTTGGCCATCTTACTCACAGTCCTCCTCCGCTGAGGCAGCCCTGAGGATTTTTTTGAACGATGAAAAATAAAAAAGTTATGAGTGTTTAAAAAATCTTGAGATCAGCTGATGATCCTCTCGCCTGTCAATCACCATGATGAAGGTAACGCCTCTTCCGGGGGGCCAGGAGTATTAAGCCCAAATGGTATGAAATTGCATTTGAATTTGGTGGCCTGCACTCTGCTTGAAATGGTATGAAATTGCATTTGAATTTCAAGGAATAGCCGTGAGTGAACTGCCAGCCCACCAGCCGTGTCAATCAACTGCCAGCCCACCAGCCGTGACTCAATCAACTGCCAGCCCACCAGCTGTGTCAACTGCCAGCCCAACAGCCATGAGTCAGTCAACTGCCAGCCCACCAGCCATGAGAGAGTGAACTGCCAGCCCACCAGCCCTGAGTGACTGAGCTGCCAGCCCACCAGCCCTGAGTGACTGAGCTGCCAGCCCAAGAATCCATTCGGCCCACAATGTCCATACTAGCCAATGTCTAACACCCATACTAGCGCTCCAGAAAGCCCGCCCCCCACTGGCCACCAATATTGGAATTGGTGGAGAGGTGGAATATTGTGTTGGGGGACCAGCCCTCCCATGTGAACATGGGACCCAACGGGTCCCACTTAGTCTAGTATGACAATAAAACACTCTTGCCTCTTGACACTGGATCTTTGACTTTCTGAACCAAAGATCCCAATTCTTGATTAGTACGTGTGTCAGAGGTTTTGGGGAGAAAGCAGGGGAATGGGGTTAGGAGGGAGTGACAGATCAGCCATGATTGAATGGCAGAGTAGACTTGATGGGCCAAATGGCCTAATTCTACTCCTATTCCTTATGACCTTATGAGTGAAGATGAATGCCAACACCTCCTCCACAGTAATTATCAACACCGATCCCCCAACAAGGATGCATTCTCAGTCCCCTACTACACTTTCCCTACAGTCACGACCCTGTGGCCAAATTTGGCTATAACTCCATCCACAAGTTTGCAGATGATACCACTGTGATGGGCCAAATCACAAACAATGATGAGACGGAGTACAGGAGGGAAATAGAGGACTTGGAAATGCGGTGTCAGGAAAAGCACTTCTCCCTCAATGTCAGGAAGACCAGGAGATAGTTCGCGCCTGCAGGGAGCATGGTGGAGTACAGGACTTCGTCAGCATCAAGTGGCGCAGAAGTGGAAAAGGTTGAGAGCTTCAAGTTCCTTGGTGTTAATATTACCTCTCATCTGTTGTGGACCAACCCCATTGAAGCAACACCCAAAAAGGCACACCAACGCCTCTATTTTCTGAGGAGACTGAAGAAACTTGGCCTGTCTCCAGTGACTCTACTCATTTCTACATGCACCACAGAAATCACACTGCGCTTGCAGACTGTGGGTTGCATCACAGCTTGGTTTGGGAACAGCTCTGCCCAAGGCCGCGATGAATTGCGGAAAGCTGTAGATGTAACCCAGTCCATCACATTTACCAGACTTCCAACCATTGACTCCATCCACACTTCATGCTGCCTCAAGAAAGCAGCCAACAGAACCAAACACTTGTCCCACTCCAGTCATTCCTTCTTTTCCCTGCTCCCAACCGACATGAGGTACAGAAGCTTGAAAGCGCACACCACCAAGTCAAGTCAAGTCAAGTTTATTTGTCACATACACATACGAGATTTGCAGTGAAATGAAAGTGGCAGTGCTCGCAGACTTTTGTGCAAAAGACAAACAACAAAACAACCAAACAAATTATAAACACAATCATAACATACATATTCTTTTACATAATAAATAATGGAAGGAAAAACGTTCTGTAGAGTTAGTCCCTGGTGAGATAGGCGTTTACAGTCCGAATTGCCTCTGGGAAGAAACTCCTTCTCAACCTCTCCGTTCTCACCGCATAGCAATGGAGGCGTTTGCCTGACCGTAGCAGCTGGAACAGTCCGTTGCAGGGGTGGAAGGGGTCTCCCATGATTTTGTTTGCTCTGGAGTTGCACCTCCTGTTGTATAGTTCCTGCAGGGGGGTGAGTGAAGTTCCCATAGTGCGTTCGGCCGAACGCACTACTCTCTGCAGAGCCTTCTTGTCCTTGGCAGAGCAATTCCCAAACCAGATGGTAATGTTCCCGGACAAGATGCTTTCCACCGCCGCTGCGTAGATGCACTGGAGGATCCTCGGAGACACTCTGAATTTCCTCAATTGCCTGAGGTGGTAAAGGCGCTGTCTTGCCTTACTCACGAGTGCTGAGGCGTGTGATGCCCATGTCACATCCTCAGAGATGTGGACTCCCAGATATTTAAAACAGTTCACCCTGTCCACAGGATCCCCATTTATCCTCAATGGAGTGTACGTCCTCGGATGACGTGCCCTCCAGACTCTGGGACAGCTTCTTCTCCTCCTATGTCAGGCTCCTTCCATAAGTTGGGGTACTGTCCAATTTACCTCCACTCCATGGTGGACATTGGACTTGTCTATGGGGGGCACGGTGGTGCAACGGTAGAGTTGCTGCCTTACAGCACCAGTGACTCGAGTTTGATCCTGACTACGTGTAATGTCTGCATGGAGTTTGCATGTTCTTCCCGTGACCTGGGTGGGCTTTATCCGGGTGAGCCAGTTTCCTCCCACACTCCAAAGAAGTGCAGGTTTGTAGGATAACCTGGGCTGGGGGCAGGGCGGGGAGCAGGCAGCATGGACTCAACATGTGGAGGGGGTTGCGAGCACTCTCTCTCTAGTTGTCTCTGTCTCTCTCTGTCTCTGTCTCTGTCTCTGTCTCTCTCTCTCTCTGTCTCTGTCTCTCTCTCTCTGTCTATGTCTCTCTCTCTCCCTCTCTCTCTATCCATCTCCCTCTCTCCTTCGATGGCTACGCGCAGCATTCTCCTCCCACCGTTGACGGAAGGCGTCCCCGTGGACACCGCTTGTTCCCTCTACAGGGACACGCGAGCACGGGCGTAGGCCCGGAAGAGGGGCAGGCAGCCGACTCTGGTGTGACCATCAACCGCCCGTTGCCTGGACCTGCGAATGGGCATCTCGGCCAGGCTCAGGAGCAAACCGACACTGCCTTGTGTCCAAACACCAGGATTATGGGTCTGAAATGCAACCAGAACTTCTGGAGCAGCCACGTCAGATATTGGAACTGGGGCAGCAACCTCAAGCTGCCGTTACCATTGGCAACGTCCCATTGTGATGTCACTGTGTGACTCGGCAGCTTGAGAGCCCATTGTGATTGGTGCACTGTGAGTTGCATTGTGACATCATCAGTGGAGCCTCCTAGGAAAGGAGAAACTGACAGTGAGAAGCTGCGGTTACCGTTGGCAACGCCCCATTGTGATGTCACTGTGGCACTGTGGCTGTGTGTGAGAACCGTTATTTTTTCCTTTTTTTCAAACCAGAATCGTTGATAACTTATATGGGTGGAAATGCGACGGGAAGATGTTTATCGCCATCACGGGAAAAATGTGAGTAGGATGTGTGAAAATGGAAAGGCTGTGGCCTAGCGTTTGGTAGGAGATAGGAATTAACCAGATTGACACAGAGACACATCGTGGGCACAAACACAAACAAGACAAAGACTTTTAGTTATATAGAGATACACGCACACATACATACACACAAAAACCAAACAATAATAGTGCAATAATAACAAAAATAGTCTATGCAGTTCAGAGCTTATTTGAGGTTGTGGTGTTTAATAGCCGAATGGCTGTACGGAAGACAGCTGTTTGTACTATTTGTGACAGGATCAATCAATACCTTCAGTCAAAGCACGTTGCCATCGGGGCTTGCTGCACCGATTCATATTATGATTGTCTAAATAAAGTGCAGGGCAATGAAATCCACCTTTTGAATTGTCTGCTGGATTTGCTTTCATTGCCTTCCTTGCCTTTGCATCAGCAGCAGTTGACAAGTGATCTGTTCTTTTGCGACTGAAACAATTGATTGCACTAAACTGGCAGCACTGTGGTAGGTGATGGCCATTGCGAGGATGACAAGTGACAGAAGTGGCCTCGTCATTGGAGTCAAGAGTGCTTTATTCTCATATATCCCAGATAGAACAATGAAATACTTACTTGCAGAGAATACATAGACTATCACTGTTAGTATTGTGCTATTATTGTTTGATTTTTTTGTGTGTACATATTTTGTATATATATATATAAGATAGAACACAACGCTGGAGTAACTCAGCGGGACAGACAACATCTCCGGAGGGAAGGAATGGGTGACGTTTCGAGTCGAGACCCTTCCGTGTTTTCAATTCTGAGGAGAGAGGGATGGGCCACACTTGCACCAAGTACAGCAGACCAGCACTTCACACCTGATGACCAAATTTCTCCCGTTATAGATAGGGAGTGCTGCTTCCACAGCTCCAGTTTCATCCTCACCTTGGCTGTCCGCTCCAGTCAATTCTTGTCACACTCCTCAGCCCCCCCCCCCCCCCCCCCCACCCCCCCCCACCCCCCCCCCCCCCCCCCCCCCCCCCGAACCAGATCCCTAGCAGGCTTGATGGTGAAGGGGACAGAAGATCGGTCGGGCCAGTTGCCAAAGAGCATGGCCTCGCTCTTCCTGCGGTTCACATGGCTCCCGTGGCCGACTCAAACTGGTTGGAGACGTTATTCAATCTGCGGACCGACCCTGGATCCGAGCAGAAGACGTCGACATGTACAGGGAGGTTTTGACCTGAGTGCCCCCACTGCCTGGCAATGTCACTCCTCTTACGCTCACGTCCTTCCTGATGGACTCGGCAAAAGGTTTTATACAACAGACGAACAAGACAGGGGAGAGAGGGCAACCCTGCCTGACTCCAGACCTGACAGGGAAGCAGTCTGATTCCCACCCATTCATTTGATCTGCACAACAGATATCAGTGTAGAGCAGTTGGATCCAATTCCTGATTCCCTCCCCAAAGCCCATTTTAGAGAGCACGTCCGTCATGTACGTGTGCGATATCCTGTCGAAGGCCTTCTCCGGGTCCAAGCTGACTAGGCAGGCATAGAAACATAGAAACATAGAAACATAGAAAATAGGTTCAGGAGGAGGCCATTCGGCCCTTTGAGCCAGCACCGCCATTCATTGTGATCATGGCTGATCGTCCCCTATCAATAACCCGTGCCTGCCTTCTCCCCATATCCCTTGACTACACTAGCCCCTAGAGCTCTATCTAACTCTCTCTTAAATCCATCCAGTGATTTGGCCTCCACTGCCCTCTGTGGCAGGGAATTCCATAAATTCACAACCCTCTGGGAGAAAAAGTTTTTTCTCACCTCAGTCTTAAATGACCTCCTTTATTCTAAGATTGTGGGCCCTGGTTCTGGACTCGCCCAACATAGGGAACATTTTTCCTGCATCTAGCTTGTCCAGTCCATTTATAATTTTATATGCTCCAATAAGATATCCTCTCATCCTTCTAAACACCAGTGAATACAAGCCTAGTCTTTTCAATTCCACCTGTCTGTCCTGCACATAGCGAATGGTATCTCTCAGCAGCGCCAGGCTCTCTGAGATTTTCCTGCCAGGTATAGCACAGGTTTGGTCTGGGTGGATCACCTGTTTTAGAGCAGACTTGACCCGGCTGGCGATGGCCTTAGATAGGATCATGTAATCTACATTCAACGATGTGATGTGTCTCCAATTCCTTATATCATTCATCTCTACCTTCTGCTTGTAGATTATGGTGATACTGCCCTTCCTCATGGAGTCTGACATGCTGCCGGCTAGAATCACGTCATTGTACACTTCGAGCAGGTCTGGTCCCACCCAGTCCCACAGAGCCAAATACAACTCGGCCGGTAAGCCATCGCTTCCGGGAGTTTTACTCGAGTCAAAGGATCAGATGGAGCCAGTCAGCTCCTCTAGGGTCAGTGGTTGGTCCAAACTCTCCCGCTTGCTGTCCTCCAAGACCTCCGTGAAGGAGGACAGGGAGTTCTAGGAGGCGGTGCTGTCTCTGACCTTTGTGTCGTACAAACCCGTAGGATGTGCAGATCCTCAGCATGACCATCTGCAAGGATGATTCCGAGCCATCCTCCTCCCTAAGGCTGTTCATCACAGAGCTCTCCCTGGAAGAAGAAGTGTGAGCACATCTCATCCGGCTCCGTGTGGCAGGCGGACCCTGGATGATCTTGGAGGATTAGGAAGAAGTACAATGCGGACTTGGCTCTGTACAACCAAGCGATGGCTCTCTGGCTACAGGTTGCAACTACACCATCTGCCTGTGGTGGGTGTAATCCCCCTCACATTACTGGATGCCAAACCCATTGACAGTGCTGGCTTACTTGGCGGATCAAACATCAGATCTCGCAAGCGCAGCAGCTATGATTGAAATGGCAATTCAAGGGCACATTTTTTAATGAAACAATGTACTCACTAATTGCCTCATCCTGCTCCTGGATCCGTGTCAAAGACTTACACCCTTTGGCTATTTCTAATGACTTCTGATCAAAGTAATCTTCCAAATTCTGCAGATCTTTTGCACTGCATGGAGCCAGAAGTTTTGCCCGCATGCCATTTGCTTCCAGTACCGTCCCTGTAACGACTGTCTCGGGCTCTGACAAGCATCTTCTATTAGTTCCATGATGCTGTCTGCTTGTAAAAGCACATGCACTTGTTCAACAAAGAGCTGACAGGTTCTCAGGCTTGGCCATATACGAGCTGAGGGAATGCTGTGCACTCTGTTTCATAGAGACATATCTTTCCCACCAATTATCCAGTTCAGTTTAATTTATTGTCACGTGCACCAAGGTAGAGTGAAAAGCTTTTGCTGAGTGCTAACCAGTCAGCGGAAAGACAAAACATGCTTCCAATCGATCCATTTACTGTGTACAGATACATGATAAGGGAATAACGTTTAGTGCAAGGTAAAGCCAGCAAAGTCCAATCAAGGATAGTCTGAGGGTCTCCAATAAGGTAGATAGTAGTTTAGCACTGCTCTCTAGTTATAGTTCTGATTCAGTTGCCTGATAACAGCTGGGAAGAAACTGTCACCGAATATGGAGGTGTGCGTTTTCACACTTCTATACCAGTTGCCTGATGGGGGAGGGGAGAAGAGGGAGTGGCCAGGGTGCGAATCATCATTGATTATGCTGCAGGCCTTGAGGTATAAATGGAGTCAATAGAAGGGAGGTTGGGTTGTGTGATGGTCTGGGCTGCATCCACAATTCGCTGCAACATCTTGCGGTCTTGGATGGAGCTGTTCCCAAACCAAGCTGCGATGCATCCTGGTAAAATGCTTTTTGTACTCCAGACTCCAAAGGGCAGTGTCATTGGGAAGAAGGCAGACACGGGTTATTGATCAGCCATGATCACAATCAATGGCTCGAAGGGCCGAATGGCCTCCTCCTGCACCTATTGTCTATGGTTCTATGGAACAGTGAGAGGCGGCAATGTCTGCTTCTTGGTACAATCACGGTGCTTGGACTTGGTGGTCTTGACCCTCATCTAGCAAGGACACAAAACGCTGGATTAACTCAGTGGGATAGGCAACCTCTCTGCAGAAAAAGAATAGGTGACGTTTCAGGTCAGAACCTTTCTGCAGACTTCCTGCTACCTCTCCTGGAAAATCACCTCTGCCGCTTTGATTATGTTCTATATCCCACTGCAGGCAACATTCAGATAGCACTGGACGAGCTGCATGCCAGTCAGCAAACACCAGACAACATACCCAGCGCCTTCTCCATCATAACTGCGGACATCAACAGGGCTAGTTTGAAAAAGCCACTTCAAAACTGATCGAGAATAGTTGATTCCCCTGCCACAATAATGCCTCTCATAATTTTATATATACTGTACACCCAAGTTGCCCCTCAGCCTCTGATGATCCAGAAAATAACAATCCAACTTTGTTTAACTTCTCCTAGATGGTCTTGGATAAGGTTTCACATGGTAGGTTACTGTGTAAGGTTAGATTACATTGGATCCAGGGAGAGCTAGCTGATTCGGTACCCGGACGGGATGTCGAAGGTCGAGAAGCGAAAGGCAGGAAGTGGAAGCCAAGATACCGAACCGACATGACGCTGGCTTTGTATCGTTTCGGCGTGGTGGCTGATCGGTGCCTTGGCTTTTTGGCGCGATGTTCGTTCGGCATCTTGGCTTCCACCTCTTAGCTTCGGTTTCTCATCTTTCGGCGTCCTGTCCGCACACGAGCCGATTCACAGCTAATTGGTTTAATGGTAGCGAGCAGGGAATGGAAGGTTATTTTGGAGGCCTGTAACTTGTAACCTGTTCCAGAAGTCAATGGTGGGCCCATTGTTGTTTGTTAACTCTATCAATGATTTGGGTGAGAATGTACAAAGGCATGGTTAGTAAGTTTGCAGATGACACTAAAGTAGGTGGTATCTTGGACAGTAAAGAAGGTTATCAGGAATTGCAATGGAAACACGATCGGCTGAGTAATTGGGCCATGGGTTGGCAAATGGAATTTAATTCAGATAAGAATGGGGCAAGGCATTTTGGAAAAAAACAGGTCAACTTTCACAGAGAAAAGTGGGACCCCAGGGAGTTATCCATTTTGGTGGCAAAAACAGGAAAGCAGACTATTATCTAAATGGTGGCTGACTAGGAAAAGGGGAGATGCAGCGAGACCTGGGTGTCATGGTACACCAGTCATTGAAAGTAGGCATGCAGGTGCAGCAGGCAGTGAAGAAAGCGAATGGTATGTTAGCTTTCATAGCAAAAGGATTTGAGTATAGGAGCAGGGAGGTTCTACTGCAGTTGTACAGGGTCTTGGTGAGACCACACCTCGAGTATTGCGTACAGTTTTGGTCTCCAAATCTGAGGAAGGACATTATTGCCATAGAGGGAGTGCAGAGAAGGTTCACCAGACTGATTCCTGGGATGTCAGGACTGTCTTATGAAGAAAGACTGGATAGACTTGGTTTATACTCTCTAGAATTTAGGAGATTGAGAGGGGATTTTATAGAAACTTACAAAATTTTTAAGGGGTTGGACAGGCTAGATGCAGGAAGATTGCTCCCGATGTTGGGGAAGTCCAGGACAAGGGGTCACAGCTTAAGGATAAGGGGGAAATCCTTTAAAACCGAGATGAGGAGAACTTTTTTCACACAGAGAGTGGTGAATCTCTGGAACTCTCTGCCGCAGAGGGTAGTCGAGGCACAGTTCATTGGCTATATTGAAGAGGGAGTTAGATGTGGCCCTTGTGGCTAAGGGGATCAGAGGGTATGGAGAGAAGGCAGGTACGGGATACTGAGTTGGATGATCAGCCATGATCATATTGAATGGCGGTGCAGGCTCGAAGGGCCGAATGGCCTCTACTCCTGCACCTATTGTCTATGTCTATGTTTCTATGAGAACAGAGGAACCTAGGAGCACAAGTCCATAATTCCCCGAAACTGCATTACAGGTGGACAGGGTGGTAAAGAAGTTTGTGGCACGCTGGCCTTACTCAGTGAGAGCATTGAGAATAAAAAATGAATCTTAATGTTGCGGATGTAAACAATGTCGGTGAGGCCACACTTGGCCAAATGTTTTCAGTTTTGGTCACCCATTATGCTGGAAAGAGTGCAGAAAAGATTTCCAACTACATTGCCAGGACTAGAGGGACTGACATAGAGAGAGTTGGGCTGGTTCGGACTTTACTCCATGGGTGTATATAAAATCAGGAGGGAAACAGATCGGGTGAATTCACAGAATCTTTTTTTCAGAGTAGAGGAATCACAAACTACAGGTTTAAGGTGAGAGAGGAGATATTTAATAGGAACCTGAAAAGTGCAACTTTTTCACACAGAGGAGGGTGGGTATATGGAATGAGCTGCCAGAGGAGGTAGTTGAGGCAGGTACATTTAAAAGGTGTTTGGACAGGTGTTTGGGTAGGAAAGGTTTACAGGAATATGGACACACATGGGCAAATGAGAGTCAGCATCAGTCAGCATGGACGAGAAGGGCTGAAGGGCCTGTATGACTCTACGATCAATTTGGGTGGCACCATGGCACAAAGGTAGAGTTCCTGCCTTACAGCACCAGAGACCCGGGTTCGATCCTGACTACGGGTGCTGTCTGTACGTTCTCCCCGTGACATGCGTGGATTTTCTCCGGGTGCTCCGTTTTCCCCCCACACTCCAAAGACGTACAGGTTAGTAGGTTAATTGGCTTTGGTAAGATTGTAAATTGTCCCCAGTGTGTGTAGGATAGTGTTAGTTTGCGGCAATCGCTGGTCGGCACGGACTCGGTGGGCTGAATGTCCTGCTTTATTTTGCTTTATCTCTAACCTAAACTTAACAACACAAATAACCAACCACGTTTTAGACTGCAGAGATAGAGAGGGTTTTTGGGTAGAATGTTGAATATGTTCACATTCTCGTCTCTGTGGGTTCTGAATCCATTAAGGTGTCACTGCAGAAAGTGGAAGTTTATATTTCTTGCTGTCTGTGAAGAAATTGAACTGCCTTCGGAGCCAAGAGAGAGCTGAGAGCCTTGGTAAAGGTGGAATTATCATGGATGTTTATTGGAGTAATTCCCATTTCTGTCAGGAGTCTTTGAAATATGAGAATGTTGGAGCACTTGGAGAGCTGTACTTAGATCTCGCTCTGTCAGATAATCCCTTTCGCTTCTATTTTTAGTTCATCGGCTGTACATTGCAAATCTCGGTACTTATAATCCTGTTTAACAGCCTTAGATTTAATGCAAGTCAAATAAGAGGCAATAACTTTGAGATGGTGCAGAAGGTTAACTAACTCCCTGTGTTGTCTGGAATATGAGTGATCATATGAGTGATTCACCTGCCGCCAGTAATTGAAAAGATCAATTTGCTGAGTTTTACCCAATTTTAAGTCCGATTAATTTAAGCCAGATGCTGGGATTCTTCTAAAGCCACTCTAGTCACTGTAACACCAGTGATGTGGCATCAACATTTAGAGTATCTAAATAGAGTATTTAGAGTTAGGTCTGAAGAAGAGTCTCGACCTGAAATGTCACCCATTCCTTCTATCCAGAGGGGCTGCCTGTCCCGCTGAGTTACTGCAGTATTTTGTGCCTATCTTGTGTGTAAACCAGCATCTGCAGTTCCTTCCTACATAATTTTAGTTCCGTTTTGGTCAGTTATAGAAAAGATGTTGCTAAGCTAGAAAGGGTGCAGAGAAGATTTATGAGGATGTTGCCAGGACTTAAGAGCCTTAGCCATATACGCGGAGTGGTTGAGCAGGCTGGGACTCTATTCCTTGGATCGCAGGAGGATGAGGGGTGATCTTATAGAGGTATATACGATCATGACAGGAATAGGTAGGCTGCAGTAAATGCACATGGTCTTTTACCCAAGGTAGGGGGGGTCAGAAAGCAGAGGACATAGGTTTAAGGTGAGGGGGAAATTGTAATGGGAACCCGAGGGGCAACTTTTTAACATTAAAGATGAAAGGAATATGGAACGAGCTGCTGGAGGTGGTTGAGGTAGCTACTATCACAGCATTTAAAAATACATTTGGACAGATACATGAATAGGATAGACTTAGAGGGGTATGGGCCAAATGCAGGCAGGTGGGACTAGTTTAGATAGGCCGTTTTGGTTGGCATGGGCAAGTTGGGCTGAAGGGCCTGTTTCCGCATTGTTAGACTCTATGACTCAATACCATGTATCCAGGAGCTCAGACTTGTATTTTAGACAGTAGCTAAGATAACACAACTTCTTGAGTTTCCTGACTCAGGTGCGCTTCAATAATTTGGGAAGGGGAAAATCATACCTGCACTACATAATATTTTTGAAAATACGCAGCAAAGGCTTTAGACGACAAGTGTGAGGCAAGCAAGAGCTAGGAATGAAACACAACTGTTGTAGTGTGTTACTGACCAATTTTGCAACAGCTCAATGTGAATTTTGTTTGTAACCTGCAGATGTCGGAAATTTGAAACTAAATCAGAAAAAGCTGGAAAAATTCCGTAGTTCAGGGAGCATCTGTGGAAAGGGAAACGGACTTGAGACTTTAGACTTTAGAGACATACAGTGTGGAAACAGGCCCTTCGGCCCAACGAGTCCGTGCCAACCAACGATCGCCCTGCACGCTTGCACTGTCCCACACACATTTGGGGCTTTTTTTTTTTTACAATTTTACCAAAGCTACTCTACCTACAAACCTGGATGTCTTTGCAGTGTGGGAGGAAACTGGAGATGCTGGAGAAACCATACATACGCAGGTCGCAGGGAGAACTTACAAACTCTGTAGGAGTGTAGGATAGTGCTGGTTTGCTGGGCTAACTGGTTGGCATGGACTTGGTGGGTCGAAGGGCCTGTTTCCGCGCTGTGTCTCTAAAACTAAAGGACAGTTCTAATTTCCTCCTTTCCCATCTATGGCAAAAGGGTGAGGAATAGATCAAATTGTACGATGTTGAGGCTGAAATGTGCACTTGCCCACTATTGCAGGAATTTGTCTTTAAATGTATATAATCCGTTATTATGGATAAAAGTCTGAAATTCCTTTGGATCCATTTAGCGGACAGCGTTCAGCTGTGGGGACAGCTGTTGTGAAATATTCATGCCTGGATGACCAAACGCACGCAAGCCATCTGCCAACCATTTCAGTTCAGAATAATATCTATGTATTTGGACCATGACAAAGCAGAGAAGACATCCCAGGAATTAATTGGGAATTAACAGGGATTAATGTGCTGGTTTGTAGGGTAATAGGCTTGGTAAATGTAAAAATTGGCCCTAGTGGGGTGTAGGATAGTGTTAATGTGTGGGCATCGCTGGTCGGTGTGGACCCGGTGGGCCGAAGGGCCTGTTTCCACGTTGTATCTCTAAACTAAAACTAAACTAAACTGTGCTGTAAGCAATTCCCAGATCTTTCACGGATGAGTGGCCAAGGTTTATAAATGATGCAGGGGTGGCACGGTGGAGCAGTGGTAGAGTCGCTGCCTGCCAGAGACACAGTTTGCGATCCCGACCATGGGTACCACCTGTACTGAGTTTGTACGTTCTCCCCGTGACCACGTGGGTTTTCTCGGGGTGCTCTGGTTTCCTCCCACACTCCAAAGATGTGCCGGTTTGTATTTTAATTGGCTTTGGTAAAAAAAAAGTAAATTGCCCCTAGTGTGTGTGTGATAGTGCTAGTGTATGGGGTGAACGCTGGTCTCACCCTCATGTTCCTATTCAATCTTTCCCCCTTCACCTTAAACCAATGTACTCTGGTTCTCGATTCCACTATCCTGGGCAAGAGACTCTGAGCGTCGCCCCGATCTATTCCTCTCATGACTTAATACACACCTTCACAAAATGGATTAGCGTGAATCTCCACCAGTTATGGGTCTTTGGAGGTGAGCGGGCAGACTGTGAAAAGATACTATGTTTTATTCCCAATACAGATCTGATGTTTTACACCCAAGGCAGGTACTATCGCAACGCTTAAGAAACACTTAGACAGGTACATGGATAGGAGATGTTCAGAAGGATATGGACCAAATGCAGGCAGGTGGGACTAGTGTAGATGGGACACATTGGCCGATGAGGGCAAGCTGTGTCAAAAGACCTGCTTCCACACTATAAGACCCAAGACTATGACATACAAAACAAATCAAAGACGTATACTACTCTCCATACCATTCACTGAAAAAGTTGCCTGGACTGTAGATCCATGATTTTACCTGTAATCATTTCTCATTAATAGTTTTTTCTGTAAATTTTGGTAGTTATACCTGTAGTTCTATGTGTAGTTCTTGACAAAAGCTAAAAAAATAGAAACACATTGTTTATCAACTTTGCAATTAGTTTGTACCCAGGAGATTTGTAGAATACACTCAAGCAGAGATTTTACTTCGGAGTCACGTGAGTGACTTCGTGAAGAACCCCGCTTCCACGCATGCGTGTCATATCGCTACACGCATTGCAACGAGTCACACAGAGGGGAACGGCGTTCCCCAAGCGGGAGAATTTGAAAGTCGGGAACAGCAGGTAAGAGACTCTGCGTTTTCCCTCTTTTACTACTTACTTTTAGGTGGCTGCGGAAAGCCGGCGGGGAGACCCATGGAGGGCGAGCAGCCAGCAGCAGCAACAGCACGAGTTCCCTGGAGGGGAACAACCTGAGCCCGACTTTGCTCCCGCACCGGCAAAATTCGCCTCTCGGCCGGGCGGGAAGCAAAGTAAAGAGGTCCCGTATGCCAGTCTCAAGCGAGACTGACTTGGGACCAGTCGGTAGCAGCCAGCGCAGAGGCTGCGGGACAGACAGCTCGGACCAGCGGTACCGGGGCTCGAAACGCTCAGTGAGTGCAGCGGCACTTATGGAGTCGGAACGGGACGTCCGGGCTGAAAACCTTCTTCACAAGGTAAGGGCCAGGGGATCTATAGGAACAGCCGGGGTTACCGGCTGCGAAACTGCCGCGAAGGACCAGGCCCGTGAATACCGGGGTCGGTCCGAGCGGCTCCAACCCGCAACGGAGGGAACGACGGTCACCAGCGGGAGAAGGAAAGTCGGGAACAGCAGGTAAGAGACCCTGCGTTTCCTTCAACTTACCTTCTAGGTGCAGACATGGACCGGGTCCATGTAAGCTGCAGAAGGCCGGCGGGAGAACCGCGGAGGAGCGGCAGCAGCAGCAGCGGCAGTCGCAGCAGCAGCAGCAGCAGCAGTGGCAGCCGGCAGCTGCAGGAGCACGGGCAGCTGCAGGAGTTGCGGGCAGCTGCAGGAGTACGGGCAGCAGCAGTGACACTGACAGCTGCA
Source organism: Leucoraja erinaceus (assembly GCF_028641065.1). Taxonomy (NCBI): domain Eukaryota; kingdom Metazoa; phylum Chordata; class Chondrichthyes; order Rajiformes; family Rajidae; genus Leucoraja; species Leucoraja erinaceus. The sequence goes on from NC_073385.1 coordinate 11,917,515, forward strand.
GGAGCGCAGGTTGCGGCAGGAGCTGGCAACGGCAGGAGCTGTAACGGCAGGAGCTGGCAACGGCAGGAGCTGTAACGGCAGGAGCTGGCAACGGCAGGAGCAGCATGGGCACATCGATTCCCGGAGGAGGAAAACACCTGTGCCCAACTTCGCTCCAGCACGGTGAGAAAATTCATTTTCAGCAGCAAAGGACTTGGCAGTTGACTGGCTGCAATCTACTACAAGGGACCAGTATGTGAGTGACCAGGTGTAGTATCTGTTCTTATCAGTTTAATATCTGATACGTCCCTTATCTAGGGACCATATATTAAATAAAATCTATAATAGCTGTTATCATCAGTTTTAATGTCTTATATGTTCCTTAGCTAAGGACCATATAAGTAGGAGTGCCCAGAATTGAGGGCATTAGAGTGGGGTTGACCGGCTGCAACGACCGCAAGGGACCAGTACCGTCAGTACGGGTGTGGGTCCCACGGGTCTAAGATAAAGGAGCAGCCAGGAGCGCTGAGAGCGTTGGAGCCGGGTTAAAGGAATAGATGGAATCAGCTGTGCCAGTTATCCTCCACACCGGCCATATCCACTCCACGGAAGGAAGGACAAGCTGGAGAAGGAGGACCGTGGAACAGGGGGCAGCCAGCGGCACTTGGATCAACCGTAGTGGGATCAGCGGTGCCCGATGTCGGCCCCGCACCGGCCAGCTCCATGCGGCCGAGCGGTATGCTGGACACAAATCAAACAAGGTAGTGGACTGAGAAGGGTCCGACTTTGCATAAAACCGCCGGCAACCAGCGCCCGAGAGGGCTGGAGCGGGAAGAAGCGGTGTATGGAGCCTTGCTCCAACGTGATAACCCACAGCAGTACCTCTTTGAGGGCTGCACAATGCTTCTACCCCATCAGAGGGGAGCACTGTGGGTCAGTTCTGGGTTGACTTGCAAGAGGGGTCCGCAGAACAAAAGACAAGTGGGCAGCAGTTAAGCCCCACATGGGTACCCCGTGCGGGACCCTAGAGATCTCTAACTCTATAAAAAAGAGTAGGCAGGTCCCTGATGGGCCAGAGCCTGGTAATACAGCATCCCATGATCCTAACACAGCAGGGACTCTGCTGGACATGGTGGCTGATTACTTTAACCAAGTCAAACATGGGTAGACTTGGATCCAGGATGGCAATAGTATTACTATATGTCTGGCCACAAACGCCAACAGGGAAAAAATTTACAGACACTGGCCAGACATCTGCCACCTGGCAACGGTGAGGCATTACGGGTGCCCAGTGTAAACCAATGCATTTGGCAGCATATGGGGACGAACATCAGGAACCAGGACCTCAAGATCCAGAGAACCTTAAAGGGATTGACGGAAGGCATCATAGAATACACTCGCACCCTGGACTAAATGTAGGTAACCAAAGACCATCTAGACGCACTAGCTCTGTTTAGTAATATGCAATATGATCTGAACTACACATGGAAGGCGGCCATTCAGCCAGCACTGGGACCCCAAAAAATGCTACCATTTGCAAACAAAGAACCGTGAGTGGACAAAGCCAAGACACTGGGGCTCATCAAGGCCAGCGCAAGGGCCTATTTTGGAGCATGATACCGGCCACAGGCAACGCCATAAATAATGTGGCTCATACCAGTGGCAGTGCTAGAAATCAATAACCCGCAGGATCCTTTTTTAGGGTATGGCCAGGGCGGCCACCCTGGAAGATGCGGGAACCTCAACCTCCCACACAACCCCGAACAAGAGATATCAAACCAGAACCTCCTTTGTCAAATAAACCAAGGAAATAACACAACCACCGGTAACCATGGAGGTAGGTGGGTGGGGTTTTCTTCTGTTCAAAATAGGGACCTATGATGGTAGGGGAGGTTACAACACTACAGTTATGTATGGTATATAATCACTACAGATTCATATAATCTCAGCAGTATTCAGGGTTATCTGATAAGATTTACTCATTCCAATAACCACAGTACAACATACACCAGAAGGGCATTTTGTCCTTACATAAACCAAACAATCTAAAACCCACATGGTCTACAAAAATTGTACACAAAAGATGTGATTGAGCATACTTTTCATGGAACATTAGAATTGTATCAAACATATTTATTAAAAATAAATAGAGTAGGGTTGCAGGATTATCATTGATGTTAACCCTAAACACATTTGTTCTAGATATTCATTTTAAGATGGATACTCTTTTTTCTTGATAAGACTTGGTGTCATCTGCGGGTTTTCTATATGGCAGGCATTGACTCAATAGAGGAACTTTGGCAATATAGAGCTTACAATAGGGGCAATCATTAGCTCCAATATTATTTACTAAAATTCTAAAACCAGCTTGGCATTGTTATGTAACAAAGCCATAGGGTGATGTTTTTCCCCCGTTCGGCCCCATCAATGGGGTACTAGGGATAATTCAACTACACTCGGCATCTGGAATTCTCAGAGTTCCGACTGACCTTCTAAATCATGGTATTCGGTCATACAGGGGATGGTTTAGAACCATGTTCCCTATTGAACATAGCCAAAAAATTATTAATTTTCCAGTGACTGGAGGCTGTCATCCATGCCATAAGACTATGGATTATGGATTTATAGAGGCTAAAGACCCACTGCACGGCATTGGGCTGTCAGACAGGACGATGAATCTCATCTCATCTGCACTAAGACTGTCAACACGGAAGCAGTACCTTGGACACATCAAGAATGGGGCATATACTGCTTGAACAACAACCTCGACCAAAAGGCCAAGAACATTCTGGCCGTATCGGAATTTTTACAAGCCTCCATTATGATAATCGATGGAGCTACAGTGCCATCAATAGTGCCACAAGTGCACTCTCCAATTACCTATCACAAGGAACGGAGCGGCACGCGGTGGGAACGCACCCCTGGTAAGAAAACCAGGTACTCCGAAATCTGGGACGTGGGTGTCGTTTCTCAACATGCTGAGGAGCTTGTAGCTCATAACAGCGTTGTCACTTCAGTAACAGACCAGGAAGATGGTTATGCTCATGGTGTTATTTACCGCACAACAAGTCCAGCCATTAAGCAAACTGAGCCTGGACTCCCTGATCATCTCACCGAGAAACTGGTGTTGTCATACAGGATTTAATAAAAGAAAACAGATCGGGTTTCCTCAGGTCTAGTGTTTGAATTTATGGTACACCCATATGGCAAACGACGGTGTATAGCAAGACACATCTAACAATATATGGAATATACTAAGAACATTCGAGGTCAGAAATGGAGTTGTTTATCTCTTAAAAGAAACCGCATGAAAGGGTCACGACTCAAACTACATTAGGTGGCTCAAATAGGTCCTAAAAATGACACTAATGTTTTAACTCTCATTCCACCAGGGCTGCAGCAACATCCGCAGCAAAAATTTGTACAGGTACCCACAGACCAAATCCTCACAATGACAGGATGGTCATTCAAAAAGGGGTTTTCCACAGGTTTTTATAATAAACCAGTTAGATTTTGGAGCCATCATTTGTATTAAGAAGACATTTTATGTCCAACAATATAATTGCCCGAAAGGTTACAGGTTCTCAAATATTAAAAAAAAAAAAAAAAAAAAAAAAAAAAAAAAAAAAAAAAAAAAAAAAAGTTATATAATTTTTTTTCATTATACCACACAACTCTTTGTATAATTGTGTTTTAAAATTACTAATGATGCTCTCTCCCAATACCCAAGGCAGTTGTGAAGCATGGACTCGTTCCACGGCATGAGGTCACAGAGCTTTGAAATCTTCACGAAGTCACTCACGTGACTCCGAAGTAAAATAGTAAGATTAAACGAGAACTTACCAGTTTGAAGTTTGATCTGTATTTTATGAGGAGTTACGATGAGGGATTTCGTGCCCTCCGCTCCCACCCTCTTATGATCATATCAAAAACTGGTATCTCTTTGATAATCTTACTATGTTAGATCATTATAGGTTCCTGTGACCTCACACCGCTGCTTTGAAGAATGACACGCATGCGTGGAAGCGGGGTTCTTCACGAAATCCCTCATCGTAACTCCTCATAAAATACAGATCAAACTTCAAACTGGTAAGTTCTCGTTTAATCTTACTATTTTATTTTAAATCCATTTCCAAATGGCAGGAGGCTGCCTAAATCAATTTAATAGAAGTCCATTCTCAGCCCAGCCACACAGGTAGCATTTTAATCCATTGGCGCGCAATGGGAAGATATATTTCTGGCATCTGATGCTGTGAAGAAATAGCCATTAAGGCCATTAGGAGTTGTGATGGATGTGGACTCTAGTGCATGAAAGTGCTCTGGATGCTGAGAGGATTTGGTTTGTTTAGTTGTATTTTCTGCCGTTAGTTTCTCCAGTGGTTTCCTCCACATCTTCCATTTCACGGTGGCTGGGTATCCTGTGATGGTAGGAATCGGGGCTAAGCTCACTCCTGTCTCCATCCATCCCTGAAACATGCAGATGAAGGCCATGGATGGCTGTGGGGGCCAGGTGCTGCAGCAGTAGAATTGCTGCCTTACAGTGCCGGAGACCCGGGTTCGATCCCGACTACGGCCACTGTCTGCACGGAGTTTGCGCTTTGTCCCCATGACCTGTGTGGGTTTACTCCGAGGTCTTCGGTTTCCTCCCACACTCCAAAGACGTACAGGTTTGTAGGTTCATTGGCTTGGTATAAATGTTATTCGTTCCTAGTGCGGGTGTTAATGTGCGGGTTGGTGTGGACTCGGTGGGCCGAAGGTCCTGTTTCCGTGCTGTATCTCTAAACTAAAAAACAAACCAAAGTCAATGGATATTTTTAAGGCAGAGATAGATAAGATTCTTGATTAGTACGGGCGTCAGGGGTTAAGGGGAGAAGGCTGGAGAATGGGATTAGGAGGGAGAGATGGATCAGACATGCTTGAATGGTGGAGCAGACTTGATTCTTCTCCTATCACTCATGAACTTATGAAGTTCTCTGCCTCTCCACAACTATGTGACTGACCTCTTGTTCCTCGATTCTGCCCTCATGCGGTGAGCCACTCCTGGGAGCATCGGCAACCTTTGTGGCACTGAAGGAGGCCATTCGGCCCATCAATTCCAGTCCATTCAGCCCCATTTCATCCCCCCCCCCCCCCCCACCTCTTCAACATTTTGCACACTGCTGCAAAGTACTTCCCTTCCAACTCACTTGTGGAAGGTCTGATTGATACTGCTTCCACAGACGGTGAATCCCAATGTATAAGCCCCCCGACTCTCAGTCTGTAGAAGGCTCTCGACCCGAAATGTCACCTATAGGGTGATTTCACCAAATGTCAAATGAGCGTAGATCCCCCCTCACGTGACCGAAAAATTTAACTGGAGGACATATGTCACTTCGGTACATGTTAGTGAATGGGGAAACACGCACTTTCACACCCGTTAAAAACATGGAAAACGGCCGATTTTTGAGCTGAAATTTTCTGTGCTAGTCGATTTAAATTTAAAGGTCCAAAATATCGGGAATTATCGCATTTGCTCGCTGCATTTCATCAAAAGTTAACTATGCCTTACTTTTGATGAAATTCAGCGAGCAAACGCGATAATTCCCGATATTTTGGACCTTTAAATCTCCACGGCAAATGTCTGCTGTTCACTTCCGCTGTTTTTCCACCTTCAGTTCCCTCTTGTAATTACCTTACTTTCTATCTTTTTTTTTGCCTGAAAATTTAGGTCGCTGTGCTTCACGGTCACCCCGACTAGCACAGAAAATTTCAGCTAAAAAATCGGCCGTTTTCCATGTTTTTAACGGGTGTGAAAGTGCGTGTTTCCCCATTCATTAACATGTACCGAAGTGACATATGTCCTCCAGTTAAATTTTTCGGTCACGTAAGGGGGGATCTACGCTCATTTGACATTTGGTGAAATCACCCTATTCCTTTTCTCCAGAGATGATATCTAACCCACTGGAGTTATTCCAGCTTTTTGTGTTTATCCCCGATTTACAATACGATACGATAGAACTTTACTTATCCCAGGAGGGAAATTGGTCTGCCAACAGTCATAAAACACAACACGATACATGAAACATGCATGAAATTAAAGTGATGAGTGGAAAATCCAGGATTTGGGATGTGCAAAGATTGGGGAGGGGGAAGGGGAGTCAGTCTACCCCACGACAGAAGGGGGAGGAGTTGTACAGTTTGATAGCCACAGGGAAGAAGGATCTCCAGTGGTGTTCTGCGCTGCATCTTGGTGGAACCAGTCTGTTGCTGAAGGTGCTCCTCAGGTTGACCAGTGTGTGTCATGTCATGGAGGGAGTGAGCTGTATTGTCCGGGATGCTCTGCAGTTTGAGGAGCATCTTCATCAGCACAGTTTGAGTTGAAAGGTTTTTTTCCTCTCTGCCTCACGTTCTCTGTCATCTGTCACGTTCAGTCTGTGGTGTCGAAGCCCCACGTTGGTCCTTCAGAGAGGTTTCACACGGTTGGTTGCCCCGGGGCTAAACCGATCGTGGCTGTTGCCGTGGAAACGGGGATTACGCTATGTGGTTGTGCTTGGGTGGCTGCAATTCACTGAACATTGACAGCGTGGCAGAGACCTCTGCTCACGAGCGAGGCTGTGTTCATGCAGGGACACGCACACACACCGTGCCATCAGCACACTCCGTGAAATTAGTGCAGTCCTATTCCATGGTCAAAGGGCAGCAATGCTTCTTGCTGCTCAAAGCATCTTAGAGATGTTCAACACAGAACTAGTGTACCACAGGACATGGGCAGCACGCTGGCGCAGCCGTTGAGTTGCTGCCTTAAAGCGCCAGAGACCCCGGTTCCATCCTGACCACGGGTGCTGTCTGTGCGGAGTTTGTACGTTCTCCCCGTGACCTGCGTGGGTTTTCTCCAGGTGCTCCGGTTTCCTCCCACACTCTAAAGATGTACAGGTTTGTAGGCTGATTGGCTTTGGTAAAAAAGTGTAAATTGACCCGAGTGAATGTAGGATAGTGATAGTGTGCGGGGATCGCAGGTCAGTGCGGACTTGGTGGGCCGAAGGGCCTGTTTCCACCCTGTATTTCTAAACTAAACTAAATGAATTAAACTAAACTAAACTCGGCCCGGCAGCCCATCAAACTAAACTAAGGATAGCTGAGGTAACTGTGACAGCCTGTATGTTGGGTAATTGCACGTGCCTATTGTCAAGACCGAGACAGAGGGGGATGAATCCGAAATGGGTCGTGTCAAGGAGAGAACGGTATAGTAGTCTAGTTATGTTTAGAGATTTGGTGCAGAAACAGGCCCTTCAGCCCACCGAGTCCATGCCGACCAGCGACCTGCACACACTAACACTATCCTACACACTCGAGGGACAATGTACAATTTTACCAAGCCAATTAGCCTACGACCCCTGAACGTCTTTGGAGTGTGGGACCTCGGAGGAAACCCACACGGGTCGTGGGGAGAACGTACAAACTCCGTGCAGCCAGCATCCGTAGTCAGGATCGAACCCGGGACCCTGCTGCTGTAGGTGCTGTGAGGTAGCAACTCTACCGCTATGCCACCGCGCAGTATTCGGCAGATTCGATGATTCCTTTAGCGGTCAGTTTACTTTCTGCCAAATACTTGTGCTTTCCGGTGCTGGGTGGAACTTCTTCAAACTTGCATGAAGTTGCAGCTTACATGCCGATGAAGGTTGCAGACGGAGGAGTATGTCATTTCACCATTCTCTTCCACAGAAGTGCATCTGCCAACCTCCAGAAGTGAGATGGATGTACAGTTGAGGGTGAAGAATGGCTGGAGTGTGGAGAAAGAGTGGGAGCAGGGGACTGAGTAGATTGTGATCAATGAGCCAGCGATAAACAGCAACTGTGGCAGATACTTTGTTCAGCGTGACCAAAATTCCATCATATTTCTATTATCCTTGCCGTTTATTTACCAAAGCATGGAAGAGCAGGGAAGTCATGCCGGGACCATCTAAAATGCTAGTCAGCTAGAACATTGGAGACTGTTCCGGTCAACGTGCTGCAGGAAGGACATGATAGGCAGAGGTGCAGAGAGAGATACAAGTATGTCGTCAGGGCTGGAGGGTTTAAATTATGAGGCACTACTTAGCTGGAGTTGTTTCAGAATAAAAGAGGCTATCGGGCGAACAAGAAAAAGATTCAAACGGTGAAGAATTACGAAGACACGGGCGCGGAGAAGATTTACGAGGGTGTAGCCAGGACTCCAGGGCTTGAGCTTTAGGGAGAGGTTGAGCAGGCCTGGACACTATTCCTTGGAGTGCAGGAGGATAAGGGGTCATCTTATGGAAGTGTACAAAATCAGGAGAGGACTAGATCAGGTAGATGCACAGAGTCTCTTGGGGAATCAAGAACCAGAGGACATAGGTTTAAGTTGAGGGAGGGGAAAAGATTTAATAGGTGTGTGAGAGGTAACCTTTTCACACAAAGGGTGGTGGGTGTATGGAACGAGCTGCCGGAGGAGGTAGTTGAGGCAGAGACCATTGCAATTTTTAAGAAACATTTAGACAGGTACATCGATCGGATGGGTTCAGATGGATATTGTTCAATTTCAAGCAGGTGGGACTGGTGTAGATGGGACATGTTGGTCAGTGTGGGCCGATGGGCCTGTTTCCATGCTGTATCACTGTGACTATTAGTAATGGCAGTCGAAGGACAGCAGAGATGCTGTCTCACTAAAAATAGACACAAAAAGCTGGAGTAACACAGCGGATCAGGCAGCATCTCTGCAGAACAGGAATAAGTGACGTTTCGGGTCAAGGGTGTTTTATTGTCATGTGTCCCAGATAGAACAATGACATTCTTACTTGCTGCAGCACAACAGATTATGTAAACATAGTGTACTAAACAAAATGATAAACGAGAGAGAAAAAAAAAAGTTTAAAGTGTATATATGCACATACCCACAAGTACACACCTCCACACATATATATACACATATATATATATCCACATACATACAGTGTATATACACACAAATACTCAAAAAACAAACATTAGTAATAATAATAATAATAATAATAATAATAATAATAATAATAATAATAATAATAATAGTCTATGTAGTTCAGAGCTTATTTGAGGTTGTTGTGTTTAATAGCCTGATGGCTGTAGGGAAAAGACTGTTCCTGAACCTGGTCATTAGAGTTTTCAGGCTCCTGTACCTTCTTCCCGATGGCAATGGTGAAATGAGTGCGAGGCCAGGATGGTGTGGGTCTCTGATGATGCTGGCTGCCTTTTTGAGGCAGCGACTCCGATAAATCCCTTCGATGGTGGGGAGGTCAGAGCCGGTGATGGACTGGGCAGTGGTCACAACTTTTTGCAGTCTTTTCCGCTCCCGGGAGTTCAAGTTCCCGAACCAGGCCGTTATGCAACCAGTCAATATGCTCTCTACTGTACACCTGTAGAAGTTCAAGAGAATCCTCGTTGACATACCGACTCTCCATAACCTTCTCAGGAAGTAGAGGCGTTGATGTGCTTTATTTATAATTGCATCAGTGTGCTGGGACCAGGAAAGATCTTCGGAAATATGCACGCCCTGAAATTTGAAGTTTTTGACTCTCTCTCCAACATCGTTGATATAAACAGGATTGTGGGTCCTCATCCTTCCTCTTGCAAAGTCCACTATCAGTTCCTTGGCTTCACTGATATTGAGAGCCAGGTTATTGAGCTGCCATCGTTTGTTTAATCGGTCGATATCACTTCTATACTCTGACTCATCACCATCTGTAATTCATCCAACAACGGTGGTGTCGTTGGCGAACTTGAAGATGGAGTTTGCACTGTGTCCACTCAGTCTTAAGGAGTGTTGAGGCTGAGAGTCGGGGTCAAGCTCACCATTCTGATCAGTCTGTTAGAGGGTCCAGCAGAGTGTCCCTTGTAGCCGGGGTTCGGAGGGCAAGGAGCAACGCCACTCCACCTAGGGTCCGTAGGGGGAGGAGTGGCTCTGCTGCCAGCGATTGAAAGACTGGTGACGGGGTCTAGGGAGTGGGCAGGGCTGAAGATGCCCTGGTTGGGTTGCTCCTAGGCCTGGCCAAGCTGGCCATCCACGAGTCACGGCCAGCTTGGCCAGGGTTGTGTTATTTGTAACAAAGTTGTTTGGAATTTAGTGTCTGATTAATTTTGTAATATGGAGGTGGGCATGTCACCACAGTTTTGGTTTTTGTATCGTGTTCAAAATTAAATAAATTATTTCAAAAATAATTTAAAATTTTTTTCAAAAATAATTTTTTTTTTAAATTCTGATCAGTCGATCAGAGTGTGCGGGACTTGCTCTGAGCATTATTTTTAATAAGCAGCCGACTTCCCAAACATCATATCTTAGCTCTTGGCGGTGACATTCTACTGTCAGCGAGCCATGGGAAGAGTGCCAACAATTCACAGCTTTTGCCAACAAACCATCAATCAACCAATTTACTGTAGGAGTCTGGCTCATTTGGCAGCTTTACAAGAGCCAGATGCATAAGCATTCAGGGCTGTGGCAACCTTCGCAGTCACTGGAGGTGGTCTCATTTTGCTGGTGTCAGGCTAGTCACTCTCCAATTAATGACAATGTCCTCTCGCTGAGTGAAAATGTCTTTCTCCGGTTCCCCAGGGTGGATGTGCTCTTCTGCCGTGAGAATGACTTTGTGTGCAGTCACCTCTAATCCCACGAGAAATGCATCAGATTCCTCCTTCTGCTCTCTTCAATATTCTCCACGCCGTCCCAGGAAAATAGACTCTGCGATGGATGGGTCACTTCCAAAGGTTTAGTCTTTAGAGATACAGTGCGGAAACTTTAGCCCCTTTAGCCCACCGAGTGCGCGCCGACCAGTGATCGCCCCACACACTAGCACTATCCTGTACACTTTTTACAGCTTATCAAAGCCAATTAAGCTACAAACCTGCACGTCTTTGGAGTGCGGGAGGAAACCGGAGCATACGGAGAAAAGCAACACGGTCACAGGGAGAAGGTATAAACTCCATGTTCACAATGAATGGCGGTGCTGGCTCGAAGGGCCGAATGGCCTCCTCCTGCACCTATTTTCTATCTTTTACACAGACAGCACGTTCAAGTCAGGATCGAACCCAGATCTTCAGGCAGTAGCTGTCTGTCTCTTCATCTTTATATTTTTTATTTTAGTTAGTTAAGTGTTTTGTTTGGAGGTCTAGACTTTTTTAATGTGGGGGGGGGGGGGGGGGGGGGGGGGGGGTGGGGAGGAAGGGGAAACTACCTTTCAGGGTCCCTACCTATATAAACATATAACCATATAACAATTACAGCACGGAAACAGGCCATCTCGGCCCTACAAGTCCGTGCCGAACAACTTTTTTCCCTTAGTCCCACCTGCCTGCACTCATACCATAACCCTCCATTCTCTTCTCATCCATATGCCTATCCAATTTATTTTTAAATGATACCAACGAACCTGCCGCCACCACTTCCACTGGGAGCTCATTCCACACCGCTACCACTCTCTGCATAAAGAAGTTCCCCCTCATGTTGCCCCTAAACTTCTGTCCCTTAATTCTGAAGTCATGTCGGCTTGTTTGAATCTTCCCTATTCTCAAAGGGAAAAGCTTGTCCACTTGTCTACCTGGTCGGACAGGCAGCTTTTCTCCGGGCTGCAGCTTCGACCAGTCCTCGTGGCCTACCAGCAGGCCTGGAGCGGCGTTTCCTGTCGGGGACCGCCCAGAACCTCGGCTTCGGCGGCGGCACAGCGCTGTAGCGCTATCGCGGAGCGGGCGATGCCTTGCCCGGGTCGCCGCGCTGGAGCTCCGGTGAGCCGAAGATCGCTGAGGAAAACATCGCGGAGCTGCGGGACTGTGGAGCGGGCAGCTGTGGGCGGCGGCGCTGAACTTTACTCTGGGAGCCTGGGATCTCTAGATGAGATCGCCAGTTGTGGAGCTCCAACCGGCGCGGCCTTGTCGGCTTCGGAAGCCGCGGCCTCCAGTACGGAAGCGGCCGTTCCAGGGTTCCCAGGCCGCTGGGAGGACTCTCCCGACGCCCGAGCAACATCACCCGGCGAGAACGGCCAGGAACATCGGGCCTCCGTAGAGGCAACTGTGGAGGCCTCAATGGGCCCGACTATGGGTGAACTGGGGTTGGGGACTGGACTTTGTGCCTTCCCTCATGGTGGGAGCCATTGTGGGGGGATGTTCTATGTGTTTAAGACTCTCATTGGTGTTATGTCTGTATTCTTTTTTTGTGTGCTGCAAAATGGCAAAAAGCATTTCACTTGACTACACCTGGGTGTATGTGACTGTGACCAATAAAATACCTTTGATACCGCTGTGCTGCTGTGCTGCCCCGATCTAAGAAGAAGGGTCTCAACCCAAAACATCACCCAGAGATACAGCCTTTCCCGCTGAGTTACTCCAGCATTTTGAGTCTATCTAAAACCGATTTAGACTTATTATTGTCACGTGCACCGAGGTAGAGTGAAAAGCTTTGTTTCGCATTCTCACCAATCAAATCCGATAATACTAACATAAGTACAATCAAGCCAAACTGAAGTACAACAGCTGGAGCAAAGTGAAAGATACAGAGAGCGGATACAGTTCTCAGCATTGTAGCGCACCAGTTCCAGACACAAAGTCCAATGTCATAGATTACATAGATAGCTTACATAGAAAATAGGTGCAGGAGGAGGCCATTCGGCCCTTCGAGCCAGCACTGTGGCAGGGAATTCCACAAATTCACAACTCTTTGGGTGAAAACGTTTTTTCTCACCTCAGTCTTAAATGGCCTCCCCTTTATTCTAAGACTGTGGCTTCTGGTTCTGGACTCGCCCAACATTGGGAACATGTCAATAGACAATAGGTGCAGGAGTAGGCCATTCGGCCCTTCCAGCCAGCACTGCCATTCAATGTGATCATTGATCATCCACAATCAGTACCCCGTTCCTGCCTTCTCCCCATATCCATTTCCCATCTCACCTCCACTCCACCTAATACAGCCTCAACCACACTCCCAATCCCCAAAGACCAGGCCATGATCCCCAGATTTCCCAGTGAGGCCAATCGCCTGAACCACTGAACAGCCAGTTCCAATCCCCCTGAAATACCTTGTCGTTTACCTGGACAGTAAACTGGACTGGTCCAGGAACACTGAGGCATTCCTGTACAAGAAGGGTCAGAGCCGGCTGTGATATTTGAGGAGGCTCCGTTCCCTCAACGTCTGCGATAGGATGCTGCAGATGTTCTACCAATCGGTGGTATAGTGTCATCTTCTTTGCTGCCGTGTGCTGGGGCAACAGGGTGAAAGCCGCGGACACCAATAGGATTAACAAACTCATCATTTTTGTATTTTATAACTGTTGGCAGATCAATTTCCCTCCTGGGATAAATATAGTTCTATCGTATCGTATCGTGTCATGTCGGTGCTGACCCGAAGGGCCGAATGGCCTACTCCTGCACCTATTGTCTATTGTCATGTTCCCAATGTTGGGCGAGTCCAGAACCAGAAACCACAGTCTTAGAATAACGGGGAGGCCATTTAAGACTGAGGTGAGAAAAAACGTTTTCACCCAGAGAGTTGTGAATTTGTGGAATTCTATGTTTCTATTAAGAGGGAGTTAGATGTGGCCCTTGTGGCCAAGGGGATCAGGGGGTATGGAGAGAAGGCAGGTACGGGATACTGAGTTGGATAATCAGCCATGATCATATTGAATGGCGGTGCAGGCTCGAAGGGCCGAATGGCCTATTCCTGCATCTATTTTCTATGCTTCTATTGTCTATATCATATATCCCGATATTCTGAAACTCAAGTCACTGATTCACTGCCTCCATGCCCCAAATCTCATACTCCAATTTTCCTGGGACACCATAGTCCCAATTCCCATATCTAAGTCTCAACAGCATGACTGTTCTCTTACTATCCACCTATTTGGCTATGCCCCAGCCTAATGAAACTCTGAGACCTCCACATCCAGTAAACCTATCCCCAGCTACTAACGTGTGCAGGAAACATCTTGCTGGGCTTCATGTTACGGCCTGAAGGAATAGTCACAATTAATGCAGCACCAAATTAATAATTTTCATGAGAACATATTGTTTCTGACATTATTCTTTAATTTGTGCTTTACTTTCAGCCATTCATTTTTTGGAGATTTAATGGGGTTTTTGTAAGTTTCGTTGTCACTTTCTCTGAGCTAATGATGATCTATTCTCCATTTTCCTTGATTTTCGTCCCCTTTGTTGTCTCGTTTTCACACCCAACTTTCCACATCTCCGTGTCTCCCTCTCCCCTGACTCTTGGCCTGAAGAAGGTTCTCGACCCATAACGTCACCCGTTCCTTTTCTCCAGAGATGCTGCCTATCCCGCTGAGTTACTCCAGCGTTTTGTGTCTCTCCCAGCTACTAACGTGATCTTCATCGAAGGTACACAAAATGCTGGAGAAACTCAGCGGGTGCAGCAGCATCTATGGAGCGAAGGAAATAGGTAACGTTTCGGGCCGAAACCCTTCTTCAGACTGATAGGGGGTGGCGGGGAGAAGGAAGGAAAAAGGAGGAGGAGGAGCCTCTTCATCGAGGCAGGTGGGACGTGCAGATGGAGCATGTTGGTCAGCGTGGACACATTGGGCCAAAATGCCTGTTTCCATACTCTAAGACTCGAGGACTCCCTTATCCCACTTGTGAAACGTGCAGCTGAGGTTTCAGGGCTGAAACAATCGTTAAGATCTTGTTGCAACACCAATCTCATGTCCATAACTTGTTGGAGCAGAGTTCGGCCATTCGGCCCATCAAGTCTACTCTGTCATTCAATCATGGCTGATCTATCTTTCCTTCTCAGCCCCATTCTCCTGCCTTCTGCCCCTAACCTCGGACACCACTTGGACGGACATCCCATTTCAAAACAAAAGCTATTCGTGTGTTGTTTCGGGTCGACTGAAACCTTCCTTGAGTCTAGATCAAGAGTCATACAGGAATGGGCAAAAAACAAGATCTTAGATCACGGGGGTCAAAAATACCCCCTTTGGTCATTGCCACCTTTAAAGGTATGTCGATGGGCTGTGGTTAAATGAGCACGTTAACAATCTTTGTGTAAAAAATCATGAGAGGAGTAGATGGGGGAGATGGGGTAGAGTCTCATGCCCAGAGTAGCGGAATCGAGGACCAGGAGACATAGGTTTAAGGTGAAGGGGAAAAGATTTAATAGGAATCTGAGGGGTCTCTGGCGCTGTAAGGCAGTGGCTCTACCACTATGCCACCATGCCACACTTCATAAGGCAGGTGTGACAGTGATGTTTAAGATGCTTTTAGATAGGCACATGGATTTGCAATGAATGGATGGGGTTTGGAAAGAGTGCAGGCAGGGGAGACTAGTTGAAACTGGCATTGTGTTCAGCACAGACATTGTGGGCTGAAGGGCCTGTACCTCTGCTGCACTGTCCTATGTTTCAGCTCACTGGAGCTGGGAGGCAGCACTGTGCTGCTCATCTAATTCAGAGGCAAGTGAGTCACAGGTCGAATGATTAACAGGGACTGATCATTCTGCAGTTAGTTAGCTCCGTCCCACAGGTGAACACAAGCACAAGCAATCAATAAGCAGACACCAGCATCCAGAAAAATATGCGCTCATCAAATCACTTCTTAATTACGACTAATTGGGTTTGATGATTCAGCCCATATCCATTTACTCCAGTGCGAAATAGCAGAATGGAGTTAATTCCGAAACTGCCCTTCTAATTGTGTTAATGTATTGCCATGGCAGGCTTATAATCACAAGCCAATTTGGCTTGGTGTATGTGACTCCCCGTACACCAACATAGCAGCGGCCAACATGCTGCCTTGCTGACCTAACACAAAGGGTCTGCAGGAGGAGCAATCATCAGCTGTAAAGGTCTCCATAGTTGGCCAAATGTAAGGCAGACTCAACCACAGTGGTAACAGATTAGAGCTTCATAAAACAGGTCAGATGTATGGGGCAGTGGATCTGTGTATTATTCTTCCAGTCCCTCTGCAACACTCTGCATTGGGTTGAGTTTTTAGGCTTTAGAGGAACATCGTGAAAACAGGCCCGTCAGCCCACCAAGTCCCTGCCGACCAGCGATCACCCTGTACACCAGCACTACCCTACACACACTAGGGACAACTTGGACAACCTTTTACTGAAGCCAATTAACCGACGAACCTGCACGTCTTTGGAGTGTGGGACGAAACCGGAGCACCCGGGGGAATCCCACGCGGTCACGGGGAGAACGTACAAACTCCGTACAGACGTGTATGTCACGGTACACGTGACAATAAGTGAAACTGAATAATCTAAATTGAACTATTGTGATGGTAGTCCAACCTGATTCAGCCAAGTCAGACCTTCAGCCCGCCAAGTCCACGCCGACCAACAATCACCACGTACTTCCGGTGGCGCTGGTGCCAGCAGCCTCCACCTACAGCCCGGTATCTTTTTGTTTTTTTGTTTATTTAGTTATGTTAAAGTGTGTTTTTTTTGTGTTTTTTGGTGTCTTTATGTGGGGGAAGAGGGCACGGTGCGGGGGATACCGTCCTTCAGCCGCTTCCTGGTGAGGACGCGACTATTATTCGAGTCGCGTCCTCGCTCCCCCCCCTCCCCCCACAGCGGCCTACCCACCTGGATTGGCGCGGCCTTTCCTGCCGGGATCGACCGGAGCTCCAGCAGCGGCGGGACAGCGCTGGAACATCGCAGGGCTGGCGATGCCTTACCGGGGGTCGCCGTCTGGAGCCCGGAGTGCTGGACCTGCTGCACCGACATCATGGAGCTGCGGTTTGCGGGGCTCCCAACGCGGGCGGCGCTGATGGACAACGCGGGGTCCTGCGACTCTGCCCGGCTCGGCCTGTGGACTCAGGAGCTGCAGACTCCGGCAGCGGGAGACGGCTGATCAGGAGGTCCGGGCCGCTGAGGAGGAGGCTGCTCACCGTCGGGGTTCGGCGTCGGCGTTCCACCAGCCCGGCGTGAGGGCCTGAACATCGGGCCACCCGGGGCGGCGACTGCGGGTGCTCGGAAGGCCCCGTCCACGGATGAACACGGAGGGGAGGCTGGCTGGACTATGGTGCCTTCCTCACCTTGGTGCCATTTATGTTATGTTGTGTCGTGGACTTTCTGTGTTTGTGCTTTTTTTAAATTTTTAAATTTTTAATTCAATTTCAATTTTATTTTTAATATGTTGTATTATTTATTTATTATTTATTTTTATTATTTTTTTGTGATTTTTTTTATGATACTGCCTGTAGGGAAAATTCATTTCATTGTCTCAAATTGAGACAATGACAATAAATTTGAATACAATACAAAACAATACAATACCACGTATGCTGGCACTGTCCGAATCACTGGATACAATTGACAGTTCACAGAGGCCAAATTAATCTACAAACCTGTAGCTCTTTGGTATGCGGGAGGAAACCAGAGCACACCGGGGAAAAACCACGCAGGTCACGGGGAGAACGTGCAAACTCCGTACAGACAGTACCCGTGGTCAGGATCGAACCCGTGTCTCTGACGCTGTAAGTAGCAATGTTACAAAATTTTGAGATTTAAAAAATCAAGTCTGCAATTTATCCCATCAGATAAAGCATAACAATAAGTTTAATTTGACACCAAATTCACTTTCATATCTCAAGTATTAAAAAAGTTATGACCATTTTCATACTCGGAAATTAGCATCTTGTTCCCTATTGATTTTCGATGTAATGATTTTGACATTACAAAAAAGCTGTGATCTTGGATAGTCAAACGCCCATTTCTTAAGGAAAGATTAACATTTTTAAATAGCCTAAGTGTCCAAAGATTATTCACAAATAATTCACAATATAACATGATTTTTATATCTAATTTACATTAATTTATAGGCCAAATGGAAGGAATTTAGTGTTCAATTGCTGTAAATAAATGCCCATTTAAATCGGCTTTCCAGTGGGTTCCTGTGAATGCGCTGATTTAGAACGTTGACATAGCGCTGGATTAGTGCCCTCAAATGCCGAGAAAAATACTGCGGGATATAAAAAGCCCAAAATGAACCACTCGCTATAGATAACTTTAATTAGAGGATTATATATATGCCCCATTTAATGTAAAAATAAGGTACATACCTTTAATTGTTTACTTTATAAAACCCTGGGGCTGCGAGAGGTTGCGGAATCAGAGAGTAATTTTAAAATTATTATAACTATATTATCGAGGCCTATAAAACTAATAATACCTTTTGTGACCGGGTCGTGCAGCGATTTTTCGTTAATGATTTACTAGGCTGAACATGTGCGATTAGTACAGCCTAGTAAAAATCGCGTTTAAAACCCGCCCCCTCCAAACAGCGCCAAAATCGCCGACATGGCTGAGGGCAGATTCCTAATGACGATTCAGGTAGGTTTTGTAACATACCTACTGTAAGGCAGCGACTCTACTGCTGTGCCACCATGCTGCTCTCTCTTCTTTATTCGGCTGTCTTTCCCAAGATTTTCTCTCCCTTCCACCTTAATTTATTTTTTATTTGTCAGGTGAAAGGTCGAGCTCTTAGTGTTAGCAAAACTTTGGGCAGTCACGATAACTCAGCAGTGGCGTTGCTACCTTACAGCGAATGCAGCACCGGAGACCCAGGTTTGATCCCAATTACAGGTGCCGTCTGTATGTAGTTTGTACGTTCTCCCCGTGACCTCCGTGGGTATTCTCCGAGATCTTCAGTTTCCTCCCACATTCCAAAGTATGTACAGGTTTGTAGGTTAATTGGCTTGGTAAATGTAAAAAATTGTCCCTAGTGGGTGTAGGATAGTGTTAATGTGCAGGGATCGCTGGCTGGCAGGGACCCAGTGGGCCGAAGGGCCCGTTTCCGAGCTGTATCTCCAAACTAAACTAAACTAAACTACTGTGATGTTGCTAGGGGCGCAGCGGTAGAGTTGCTGCCTTACAGTGCCAGAGACACGGGTTCGATCCTGACTACGGGTGGTGTATGTACAGAGTTTGTACCTGCTCCCCATTACCCCCGGTTTCCTTCCACACACTAAAGATGTGCGGGTTTGTCGGCTAATCGGCTTGGTAAAATTGTACAGCATGTGTTTAGCATAGTGCTTGCGTACGGGATGATCGTTGGTCTGGGCGGACTCGGTGGCCTGAAGGGCCTGTTTCCGCGCTGTATCTCTGAGCTAAACTAAAAGGGAAACAATCTCGGAAAATCTGGCCAGAGTCTGGTCCTCTGGAGAGTTCTGCAACGGTGGTGGTAATGAGACAGTGGGTGGGGAAAGGTATCCGAACTGACAAGCCTTCAGCTCGGGTCAAAGCCCAGTTGGAAACCACAGCCTCTGGCTACCCTCCAACCAACTGCTTTTATCTGCAATCCTGGCCAAATTTTGCCCATTAAGATGTATGGCTTGAGAGTCATTTTTTCACTGCAATTCTTCCTTCAGCTCAGGTGCCCCTGTAGACATTTTTCGCTGAGTTCTTATTTCTTCTGCATCACCAAGACAGGAAGGAGAAATGCAGAATGACTAAATACAGCTGATCAAACAGAATTAGCTTGTTCGACAGATTTGGTTCCTGTTCATCACTTGGAATGAATATCTGTACATTGCAGATATATAAACACTACATTGAAAGTGTTGGACCTGCTCCAGGATATTACTCGGGTGTTGCATTCACCGACCCATTAATGAACCAAGCTTGGCAAGGGTTCGATCCTGACTACGGGTGCTGTCTGTGCGGAGTTTGTACATTCTCCCTGTGACCACGTTGGCTTTCTCCGGGTGCTCCGGTTTCCTCCCACACTCCATAGACGTGTGGGTTTGTACTTTAATTGGCTTCTGCGAATTGTAAAATTGGCCCTGGCTGGTCGGTGGGGACTCAGTGGGCCAAAGGTTCAGTGCAGTTTAGTTTTTAGTTTTGTCACATGTAACGAGGGACAGTGAAAAGTTTTTGTTGCGTGCTAACCAGTCAGCAGAGAGACAATACATGATGACAATCGAGCCACTTAGATACATGATAAGGGAATAATATTTAGTGCAAGGTAGAGCCAGTAAAGTCTGATCAAACATATCCGAGGGTCACCAATGAGGTCAATAGTAGAAGGGCCTGTTTCCCTGCTGTATCCCTGAAGTCTAACTGCAGAAAATAAGTTAGCAACTTTTCTGATGCTCTGAGCTCTTTGTTAAAAAAATAACGCGAGGGCATTAGGAAGTAGAAGCTCCTAGGTCAAGCCAGTAGCTGGCAAGTCTGTCCAGGGATGTGTGGATGGGGCAGTAACCACCACTTGCGGACTACACACCACTGTTGAAATGGTATTTTGAGTCAGAGAGATATTGCAGACAGCATGGAAACAGAGACTTTGGCTCAACTTTGATTAGTACGGGTGTCAGGGGCAATGTGGAGAAGGCAGGAGAATGGGGTTGAGGCGGAAAGATAGATCAGCCATGATTGAATGGCGGAGTGGACTTGATGGGCCGAATGGCCCAATTCTGCTCCTACAACCTATGAACTTACGAACTTATCCAAGCCAACCAAGTTGTTTCTCTAAGCTGATCGCACTTGCTTACGACTTGTACGTATCGCTCCAAGCCGTTCCTATCCATGTACCTATCTGAGCATCTTTTAAATGTCATATATGTCCTCGTCTCCGCTGGCCAGCAGTCATGTTAAAGTACGAAAGGTCTGAAGAAGGATCTCGACCTGAAACATCTCCTATCCATATTCTCCATTGATGTTGGCTGACCCGCTGAGACTCCAGCACTCTGCGTCTTATTTTTGTAAACCAGCATCTGCAGTTCCTTGCTTCAACAAGCTAAAGTCTGAGGCAGGGTCTTTGCTCCAAACGTCACCTATTCCTTTCCTCCAGAGATGCTGCCTAACTCGCTGAGTTACTCCAGCATTTTGTGTCTGCCTTCAACAAGCTAAAGTAGAGTTCAGGTTCTGTAAACCTATGTCAGTACCATGGACAGCAACTCTCACAAGGCATGCATGAAGCACGCAGTGAAGGAGGGAAAACTAACACAGGCCTCAAGCCCCTGTTTACACAGCACGTTGGATAATTTGTGCAAGTGCTGACAAGTTAGACTAAAGTTCAGTTCAGCTTTTGTTGCCTGCTATCCAGTCATCAGAAAAACAATACATGATTACAATCGAGCCATTTACAGTGCACAGATGCACGATAAAGGAATAATGTTCAGTGCAAGGTAAAGCCAGCAAAGTCCGATTAAGGTTAGTCCGAGGGTCACCAAAGAGGTCGATTGTAGTTCAGGACTGCTGAACGTTTAAAAACATTTTAAAAGATTTGAACGAACTCTTGAAGAAGGGGGTGTTCCAGATTTGATAATGAATCATCGATAAACCAATTTTTGTTTAAATATTATCCAATGTCACATTTTACGACAGACTTCGTCCCAACAAAGCTGTTACACGCATCTCAAATTCAAATCCACTAGAGATTGCTACAGGGGTGGATGATGAGGTGGTATCTGACACAGAAGATGCTGGGAGAGGCAGAGGGAAATAATTCAGACAAATAACACGGTGAGGTTATGTCATCGAGTCATCGAGTGATACAGCATGGATGCAGGCCCTTCGGCCCAACTTGCCCACACCGGACAACACGTCCCAGCTACACGAGTCCCACCTGCCCGCATTTGGCCCGTATCCCTCCAAACCTGTCCTATCCATGTACTTGTCCAACTGTTTCTTAAACGTTGGGATTGTGTTGGCACATGTGCAAAGTGACAAGTTCAGGCAGCTGGACCCGCTGAGTTACTCCAGTACTTTGTGTCCTCAAGGGCCCTGTCCCACTTACGCGACATGGCGCGGGGTTACGCCTGTTTGGTGGTGAGAAGTCGCCCCAAGAGTCGTACCATTTTCTGGCCGTCGGTGGATTTTCACCATTTTTAAAATTTTCGGCTACTATGATGGGTGCCGGCAGTCGCCGAAAAAATTGCGTAAGTGGGACAGGCCCTTCAGCTTTCCTTTACTGGCAGCCACCTGGTGGTCAATAGACAATAAGTGCAGGAGTAGGCCATTCGGCCCTTCTAGTCAGCACCACCATTCAATATGATCATGGCTGATCTTCCCCAATCAGTATCCCGTTCCTGCCTTCTCTTCATATCCCCTGAATCAGCTATCTTTAATTTCAACTATTGTCGTGTTTTTGCACAGTATTTTTCTTTTCACTGTCCTGTATAGTTTAAGTGATGCATGTGATGCTCCTTACGGCAAAGTGTTCATCATATCTGCACCTCACCGTACATCTGCTTATGCCAATAAACTCAACTTGACCTTTCATCCCAATTGATGCAAGTCTGAGCCGGGTGTAATTAAAATGAAGGCAATAAATAATTCCTCCTTGTTTGGAGCATAGAACACAGAACAAAGAACAGTGCAGGGCAGCACGGAGTTGCTGCCTCACAGCACCAGAGACCCCGGTTCAATCCTATCTACGGGTGCTGTCAGTATGGAATTTGTACCTTCTCCCCAAGGTTTCCGTGCGGTTCCCGGAGGTTTTTGTCAGTCTTCCTACCGGCTTCCACTTCCTGCAACCTCCGGCAACCACCTGCAACCTCCGGGAACCGCACGGAAACCTTGGGTGGGGCGCAAAGTCTCCAGAGGTTTCCGTTCAGGTTTCCTTAGTGGAACAGGGGCATTCGGCCCTTCGAGCCAGCACCACCATTCACTGTGATCATGGTTGATCATCCACAATCAGTACCCCGTTCCTGCCTTCTCCCCATAGACGCAGACTCAGTGGGCCGAAGGACCCGTTTCCGCACTGTAGTTCTAAAGTCTATAGTACAGCACAAGAACAGGCCCTTCGGCCCACCATCTCCGTGCTGAATGTGATGCCAAGGCCGTCACATGTCTAACTGCACATAACCATATTTCTCCATTCCCTGCATATACATATGTCTATCCACAAGTCTTTTAAATGCCACTAACATGTCTGCTTCGACCACAACCCACGGTGAGCCAGGCTCGGCGATTATTTTGCAGAGCACCTCCACTCAATCCACCTAGGCCTACGTGATCTCCCGGTGGAGAAACACTTTTTTCCCCTTCCCATTCCCACACCAACCTTTCTGTCCGGGGCCGTCAGAGTGAGGCACAACGCAAATTGGAGGAACAGCACCTCATATTTCGCCTGGGCAGCTTTCACCCCAGTTTTGATTTCACTAACTTCAAGTAACCTTTGTTTTCCCTCTCTCTCTGTCCCTCCCCCATCCGAGCTCTCCGACAAGTTCGACAATCCTCCTGATTAATTATTACTGATTGTATGCCTCGTTGTCACCTTCCCCGCGTCTGCTTTGATCTGTCGTTTTCACATCTTTCCCTTCCATGTCTCTGGACTCCCCCTCCCCTGATTCGGTCTTGACCCGAAACGTCACCCATTCCTTCTCTCCAGAGATGCTGCCTGTCCCGCTGAGTTACTCCAGCATTTTGTGTCCATCTTCAACAAGCTAAAGTACGGTCCTGGTTCTGCAAACCTAAGTCAGTACCAGCATCCGCAGTCCCTTCCTACACACCTCGGAGACCCTTCCTGCTTTGGGCCTTTGTCTCATCTCCCTACAATAGTCATCAAGGGTCTTGATCGGTAACTGGGACGACAATCACCCACTGGGCTTGAGCCCATCTGTGATCAAGAGATTTGGTTCCATCTCCCACTTCCAAAGAATACTGGGGAGGTTGAAAGAGAGTGGAAAATCAAAGCAACTCGATGTTCTCAAGCAATCCATGTTTACGAGGGGTTGTAAAATGGAAAGTGAGGACATTCTGTGCAAGAAGGATTAATGTCTGAAGTACTAACGTTTAATCAAATAGAATCCAAATACCATCTATAACCCGAACCTTTGAGAAAAAGACTGATTTTCCTTTGTTACATTACAGAATTCTGAAGTTTAGCTTGGTTTAGAGATACAGCACGGAAACAGGCCCTTCGGCCCACCAAGTCCAAGCCGACCAGTGATCCTCGTACACTAGCAGTACCCTACACACACAGGGGACAATTTACATTCATGCCAAGCCAATTAGCCTACAAACCAGTACGTCTTTGGGGTGTGGGAGGAAACCAAAGATCTCGGAGAAAACCCACGCAGGTCGCGGGGGGAACGTACAAACTCCGTACAGACGGCACCCGTAGTCAGGGTCTAACCCGGGCCTCTGGCGCTGTAAGACAGCATCTCCACCGCTGCGCCACCGTGCCGCCCTAGTTTTGGGAAAATTGCTGGGAAAATTGGGAGAGAAGGAAAAATCAAAACATCTTGATTTTCTCGAGCATTTTACACTTGCCCCACCCAAAGCCTGACTTGAATTAAATCAAGCTGGGACGGGGTTGTTATTGGATGCTTCTTCATTGTGTCATTGTCGGCTGTGGTACATGACCAATGGCCAGATACGCTAACTTATTCATTGTATCATCTGCACACCTGACACTGGACTCCCGAAAATCAAGCTCACTGCTCCGAGCTCAGTCACCAGAACACATGTGAGGCTTTTTGAGGACGTTATCAAAATCTCCCTGTAGGAATGTCAGGTGCTCACCATATCATGGGAACCCCAGGTCAAGGGCCACAGAGGGCAGAGAGAGAGCATCCGGGTTCAGCACTCTGAACGTCAGACTTGGCAGTAGGAACACACATAGTGGCTCATTTTGTTCAACGCTTTCTTTAGACTTCTGACCTTAGAGTTACAGCGTGGAAACAGGCCCTCCGCCCTGCCGAGTCCACGCCGACCAGCGATCACCCCGTACACTAGCACTACCCTACACACTAGGGACAATTTACAACCTGTACGTCTTTTGAATGTGAGAGGAATCCGAAGCAGCCGGTGGAAAACCCATGCAGGTCACGGGGAGAACGTACTAACTCCGCGTGGACAGCACCCGTAGTCGGGATCGGACCTCGGTCTCTGCCACCGCACAACTGCGCCCACATTCATTGGCACATGTACAGAGACATTGAAATGTCTGTTCTGCATACTGCCCATCTATTTATACCATATAACCATATAACCATATAACAATTACAGCACGGAAATAGGCCATCTCGACCCTTTAGTCCAGTGCCGAACACATAATCTCCCCTAGTTTCCCATGATACCTGCGCTCAGGCACATAACCCTCCATCCACCTTTCCATCATATAACTATCCAATTTATTTTTAAAATGATAAAAACGAACCTGCCTCCACCACCTTCACTGGAAGCTCATTCCACACAGCTACCACTCTCTGAGTAAAGAAGTTCCCCCCTCATGTTTACCCCTAAACTTCAGTCCCTTAATTCTCATGTCATGTCCCCTTGTTTGAATCTTCCCTACTCTCAGTGGGAAAAGCTTTTCCACGTCAACTCTGTCTATCCCTCTCATCATTTTAAAAACCTTTATCAAGTCCCCCCTTAACCTTCTGCGCTCCAAAGAATAAAGCCCTAACTTGTTCAACCTTTCTCTGTAACTTAGTTGCTGAAACCCAGGCAACATTCTAGTAAATCTCCTCTGTACTCTCTCTATTTTGTTGACATCCTTCCTATAATTACACAAGAGTGCAATAGATCCTCTTTAGAACAGTACGTAGAGAGTTGCCATTATTCCAGCACCAGCTTACCATTTTCAAGTACATAAGTTTGTTAGTGATACAAGCAGAATTAGGTTATTCGGCACATCAAGTCTGCTCCACCATTCAATCATGGCTGATCTATCTTTCCCTCTCAACCCTCTAATCAAAAAACTACCAATCTCCACCATAAAAATATCCATTGACGATCTCCACAGACTTCCGTGGCAATTAATTCCACAGATTCACCACCCTCTGACTAAAGAGTCACTGAATAGTTTGATTGCGGCCTGAAGAGATACGCGGTTTCATATATATGTTAATAATAATGTTCATAATGAGTTGTGATTATTCAATCATGGCTGATCTATCTTTCCATCTCATCCTCATTCTCCTGCCCTCCCCCCATAAACCCTGACATCCGTAACTAATAAAGAATCTGTCAATCTCTGCCTTAAAGAGTCCCAATGACTTGGCCTCCATTGCCGTCTGTGGCAATTAATTCCACAGTTTCATGACCCTCTGACTAAAGCAATTCCCCCTCATCTCTTTTCTAAAGATGCGTCCTTTTATTCTGAGCCTAGTTTCAATGAGGTACGTTTCAATGAGGTACTCCCCTCTTCCTTCTAAACTCCAGCGAGTTAAAGACCCAGGGCCCAGTCCTGACATGTCCCAGCTTCACTAGTTCCACCTGCCTGCGCTTGGTCCATATCCCTCTAAACCTGTCCTACCCATGTACCTGTCTAACTGTTTCTTAGCCTCAACCATCTCCTCTGGCAGCTCGTTCCATACACCCACCACCTTTTGTGTGAAAAAGTTACCCCTCAGATTCCTATTAAATCTTTTCCCCTTCACCTTGAACCTACTGTATGTCCTCTGGTCCTCCATTCCCCTACTCTGGGGCAAGGGATTCTGTGCATCTGCTCGAGCCATTGTCCAGTGTGAGGAGCAATGGAGCAGCTAAGCCCCAACATCTAAGAAGCCAAACATCATTGAGAAGAAAGCAGATAAGCCAAAGTAAATTATATTCAGGCGCTCCATAATCAGATGTGAGTACAACTGCACTTACAACCTTTGGGGATTGTATGTTAAAACAGACTTCAAAGCATGGGAGAACAACAAAGATAAGACCCTGACATGAATCAATGGATTCAGTTAAGAGAAACAAGATTATTCAATTTAAAAACTTGAAAGTAGATGTGATTAAAGTCTGTCATATAATCTGCAGAGTAGACAAAATGGGAGATGAGGGAAAGTCTTTGAACTGAATCAGGAATAATCATGAAGACTTGGTTTTAAAATGAACACACATTAAGCAGATTAAGAATTACAGTAGCATCTTGTTCAAACCTCTGGAATGATTCACTTTGGGAAGATATGTTTAGATTATTACAGTTTAATACATTTCTGGTCCATCAAGTGTAGCCGAGATACTATAAGACAGGCTTAATGAACTTTCCTTCATTGTCAGTTTTGTGTTGTTTTGATGTAAGGCATGTAAGTGCCCTACCATTCACAGCATTGACTCCAGTAGTTTGCTGAATAATGAGGCATGGCTTTGAATCCCGGGCTGTTAACTTTACTGCATTATGGCGGGGGAAATTCTCTGCGGCAGATAGAGGAAGAAAGCCTGGTATTTATCACACTTCATCAGGGATCCTTTCAAGCTGGAAAGGGCGCAGAGAAGATTTACGAGGATGTTGTCTGGACTCGAGGGTCTGAGCTATAGGGAGAGGTTGAGCAGGCTGGGATTCTATTCCTTGGAGCGCAGGAGGATGAGGGGTGATCGTATAGAGGTGTACAAAATCATGAGAGGAATAGATCGGGTAGACACACACACACACACAGAGTCTCTTGCCCAGAGTAGGGGAATCGAGAACAAGAGGACATCCGTTTAAGGCGAGGGGGGAAAGATTTAATAGTGACCTGAGGGGTAACTTTGTCACGCAAAGGGTGGAAATATGGAACAATATGGATGTAGTTGAGGCTGGTACCAACGCAACGTTTAAGAAACATTTAGACGGGTACATGGATAGGACAGGTTTAGAGGGATATGGGTCAAATGCGGGCAGGTGGGACCAGTGTAGATGGGACATGTTGGCGGTGTGGGAAGGTTGAGCTGAAGGGCCTGTTTCCATGCTGTGAGGCTCCATGACTCTAAATGTCCTTTCAAGAATATTTTTTGAAGAAATTGCATATTAGGTTATAGAGTAATTCAGCAGGACAGGCAGCATCTCTGGAGAGAAGGAATGGGTGACGTTGTGGGTCAAGACCGTTCTTCAAACTGGTTAGGGATAAGAAAAACAAGAGATATAGATGGTGATGTGGAGAGATGAATGAAAGATATGCAAAAAAGTAACGATGACAAAGGAAATGAATGAATGAATGAATGCGTTTATTGGCCAAGTTTGTTCACATACAAGGAATTTGCCTTGGTGCTCCGCCCGCAAGTAACAACACGACATACAGTGTCACACATAAGAATCACACATAAAACATTAATAATAAAACATTATAGTTTAACCATGTGAATGAAATAAAATACCAGAGCAAAAGGAGGCTACAAATTTGTGGTTATCGAGTAGAGCTACTACTCGTGGAAAAAAGCTGTTTTTATGTCTGGCTGTGGCGGCTTTGACAATCCGGAGTCGCCTTCCAGAGGGAAGTGATTGTAGCCAGGGTGAGAGGGGTCAGAGATGATCTTACCCACTCGCTTCCTGGCCCTTGCAGTGTACTGTTCGTCAATGGGGGAAGGTTGCAACCAATAACCTTCTCAGCTGATCGGACGATTCGCTGCAGCCTCCAGGTGTCGTGCTTGGTGGCTGAACCAAACCAGACCATGATGGAGAAGGCAAGGACAGGCTCCACGATGGCCGTATTGAATTGGACCATCATTGCCTGTGGCAGATTGTGTTTCCTCAGCTGCCGCAGGAAGTACATCCTCTGTAGTGCCTTTTTGACTGTGGAGTCGATGGTGGCCCCCTATTTAAGGTCCTTGGGGATGATGGTTCCAAGGAGCTTAAAAGATTCTACAGAAGTGACTGTGGTGTTGTTGATGGTGAATGGGGGAAGGAGGGGGGAGCTCTCCTAAAGTCTACTAAAACAGACTATTGTTGGCTGTTTGTAGGGTGAAAACGAGAAGCTAGTGTGACTTGGGTGGGGGAAGGATGGAGAGAGAGGGAATGCCGGGACTACCTGAAATGAGAGAAATCAATATTCATGCCACCGGGCTGTAAGCTGCCCAAGCGAAATATGAGATGCTGTTCCTTCAATTTGCGTTTGGAGGAACAACTCTCTCTGACAATGGAGGAGACCTAGGACAGAAAAGTCTGTGTAGGAATTGGAAGGAGCAACCGGGAGATCAGGTTTGTTCAGGGGGACTGTGCGAAGTTGTTCCTCGAAACGATCGCCCAGTCTGCGTTTAGTCTCACCGATGTATAAGAGTCCACATCTTGAACAACAGATGCAGCAGATGAGGTTGGAGGAGGTGCAAGTGAACCTCTGCCTAACCTGGCAGAAAGGACTGTTGGGTCCTAACTAAGATTGCCCATCATGTCAGGGTTTTGCAGCACAAGGCCGTCAAGGAAATTCCTAGTATAGAAGATGTCCACGTGGGCCTTGGAATCAGGAGGACATTGGGAGAGGGAGAGAAGATGGTTCTGTTTGGGGACCTGACCTAACCTCTATCTGACCCACTATCTGATTGCAAGCTTCGTTCATACAGCAGGGGATACTTTAATCTTCACTTACTCTAGCCCCGGGGAACTGCCTGTGACGACACTTATAACCCATCAATAGCCCGTGCTATCTTCCGCTGTTATATATTTCTGTCTTTATTTTCTTTCTACCAAACAGAAGGGGCGGCACGGTGGCGCAGCGGTAGAGTTGCTGTACCACAGCGCCAGAGACACGGGTTCCATCATGACTGCGGGTGCTGTCTGTGTGGAGTTTGCACGTTCTCCCTGTGACCTGCGGGGGGGTTTTCTCCAGTTTCCTCCCACACTCCAATGAAGTAGAGGTTAGTAGGTTCATTGGCTTCTGTACATTGCAAATGTCCCTCGTGTGCAGGATAGTGGTAGGGTACGGGGTGATCGCTGGACGGCGTGGACGCGGTGGGCCGAATGACTTGTCTCCATTACTGTTTGTGACCCGTTTCCCTACTGCAAAGCCTAAAGAAAGCATTGAATCATTGAAGGTAGACAAAAATGCTGGAGAAACTCAGCGGGTGAGGCAGCATCTATGGAGCAAAGGAAATAGGTGATGTTTCGGGTAGAGACCCATCTTCATTGAGTTATTTTTGCACGGCCTCTAAGTGTTCCTACTTCAGTAAAATAATTGTAAATTGTCACTAATGTTCAGCGTAGTGCTGGTGTACGGGGTGATCGCTGGTCGGCGTGGACTCGGTGGGCCGGTGAGACTGTTTCTGGAGATTAACCATATTAGTCTGGGCCTTTACTATATCTATCCACACATATTAAGACTAAATGCTGAACACCGAGACAATAGCATGTAATGTTTCCTCCGCTTGTGTTACAATACGAGTATGGGTCGCATTACACAGCAGTTTCCACACTGTATCTCTAAAGTTTAAACTTTCAAGTAAAGTCTAAAGAACATGCCACAAAATACCAAGCGCGAGCCTCATCTAAGGAGAATACGTTGAGATCAAACATCAATTGGACTGGAATTTAAATATAAGCCTGTGCCTCAGAGTCCCATGAACCCACTGTTGGAACCAGCAACATTCCCAGTTACTTCACCTCGTATGTAATTGCTTTTATGTAAATCTCAAATTGTGCAAATTAAACTGTGACTGAGGCAGATAATTCCACAGTGCTGGGAATAAGTTGGGAGATTCGTCTTAATTTAATCAACTGTTTCCTTTTATGACATTCAATTCTCTGCCTTTCACTCTTAGTGTGATACAGCGTGGAAACAGGCCCCTCAGCCCAACTTGCCCACGCCGACAAACATGTCCCATCTACACTGGTCCAACCTGCCTGCGATTGGCCCATATCCCTCTAAACCTGTCCTACTAACGTACCAGTCTAAATGTTTCTTAAACGTTGCCACAGTACCGGCCTCAACTACCTCCTACGGCAGCTCACTTCATGCACCCACCATCCTTTGCGTAAGAAGGTTCCCCCTCAGATTCTGATTGAATCTTTCCCCGTCTCCTTTAACTCACTGTATGTCCTCTGGTTCCTACTCTGGGCAAGAGACTCCGTGCGTTTACCCGATCTATTCCTCTCATGATTTTGTACACCTCTGTAAGATCATCCCTCATCCTCCTGCGCTCCAAAGAATGCAGTCCTAGCCTGATCCACCTCTCCCTGGAGCATAGGCCTCGAGTCCTGGCAACATCCTTGTAAATCTTCACTGCACCCTTTGGACCAGTTTTGGATGTGGGTTAATTGATCGTCTGTGACTCGTCAGAAATGTATTTAGCAATTTTCCAGCACCGAGTGATTATTTCAGAGATTATCATAACCCTCTAATGATTCACTTTTACCTATCATTAGTTTTGCTCTTGCTTTGATTTGGTCTTGATCGCAATAATCAATTAATTGTCACAGCACAAAAGAAGATAATCAGGGCGGCACGATATCGCAGCAGGAGAGTTTCTGCCTTGTAGCACCAGAGACCCGGGTTCGATCCCGACTACGGATGCTGTCTGTACGGAGTTTGTACGTTCTCCCCGTGACCTGCGTGGCGCCGCAAGGCAGCAACTCTACCGCTGCACCACCGTGCCGCCCACTGGGTCTAGAATCCCGTGAGAGATCTGTACAGGATCACGTACTGAGATGATGGGATGCAAGCGATCAATATAATGCAGAAGAAACTGACTCGATATACATGATGCTTGAAACTGTTACAGCTAAGTCAGGTTGTTAACAACCGGAAAACCACCCAGAGGCTTGGACTATTGATTAAGTTGTGCAAATTTAAATCCCCACAATGCAACGTGTAATGTTCAAAATCAAATATGCAAATAAGCTTCTGTCAGTCGATGCAAGGCGTGAAATTCATAGATCGTTGAAAGCATTTGCCTGGTCCATTCATGTTCTTCAGAGAGGGGAATGTGCCCTCCGTATGCTGCCTGGCCCTTGTCGGACACCAGAATCACAGCAATGCGATTAAGGGTGTCACGATGCCACAGCTGTAGAGTTGCTGCCTCACCTCCAATGCAGCCCCAGAGACCCAGGTTCGATCCCGTATTCTGTCTGTAAGGAGTCTGTTCGTTCTCCTCGTGACCGTGTGGGATTTCTCCGAAATCGTTGTTTTCCCATCACTGTAACGGGTATAGCTTGGACCCAATAGCAGCACAGAGTAGAAACACAGGAATGGGTACACCGTACTCACACAGAGGCTCAGGATTGAGCGAGGGTTCCGAAGAGGGGCAGGCAGGAGACGTAGTCGGGGTAGCGGAAGGTCCGGTAACCAGGAGATCCAACACACGATGCAAGCAAACCAGCGAGGGACAGACGAAAGGAGAGTCGTAGCCAGGCAGGAAGTCGAGGAGCCGTTGCAGGGATACACCAAACAGCCCAGGAGAGAGGCAGACAGAAACCAGGAGGTACAGGACGAAGGCCGGGGTCCGGGACAGAAGGCTGAGGTGATATTCGGGAAGACGACAGGACGGAATGGTCAGGGGCAGGCAGGTTCGAATCCATGTAGGCAGTCGGGAAATCGCAGCAGAGTCTTGCATGAATGCTGAGAACAATCTGGCACTGTGTGAACGGTGAGGAGAGTCTATATACTGGGTTAATAGGTGATCAGAGGCAACTGAGTGCAACAGGTGAGGAGAGTTGGGCTGATGAGAGGGGAGTGGCAGGTGAGGAGAAGGAGGGACCGGTGGAAAAATACTGGGAGGTGAAGTGGATGAGAATGAGGAGAGGGCAGATTGTGACAATCACACTCTAAAGACGTACAGTTTAGTAAGTTAATTTGCTTGGTATATGTGTAAATTGTCCCTAGTGTGTGGAGGATTGTGTTAGTGTGCAGGGAACGCTGGTCGGTGCAGACTCGGTGGACCGAAAGGTCTGTTTCTGCACTGTACCTCTAAACTAAACTAAGCTAAAGTAGACTCTTAAATTCCAAAAGCTAGAATTATATTCTGCAAAGGCTGGCAAAGGCCAGTTCTGAGGCAATGCATGCTGATTCCTAGCAATTTTTTTTTTTAATTGCCATGTATCTCATTACTTAACATTATCCCATAGGACTAGAAATGACTGATCACTGCACTCAAAGTGAAAACATTACATCCATAGGCAATCAACTTAAATAATATTGTCCTGTGTACATAGATAGTTTTTCCTGTGTACCAGTGGACATAGTTTTAAGGTGAAGGGGAAAAGATTTAATAGGAATATGAGGGAAAACTTTTTCACACAAAGTGTGGTGGGTGTATGGAACGAGCTGCCGGAGGAGGTAGTTTAAGTGAGGGGCTATCCCAATGTTTAAGAAACAGTTAGCCAGGTACATGGGTACGACAGGTTTAGAGGGATATGGGCCAAATGCAGGTAGGTGGGTCTAGTGTAGCTGGGACATGTTGGACAGTGTGGGCAAGTTGGGCTGAAGGGCCTGTTGCACGCTGTGTGACTCTGTGACTCCACTCTAGCACCTTACAATATTTTTTTCCTTTACTGGCCCATGTGGAGCGTAGTTGGCAGGCAGCGGTATGACATACAATTAGCTGGAATCTGAAATCTGAGTGGCTGTCTGTCTCAGCTCATTCCATCCCCATCCCCCCCCCCCCCCATCCCGTAAAGAGATCACCCCGTCATTATTTAAGCAGCTCGTCACTCACGGGTTCAACTGAGATGCAATCAGCCCATTCCCTCCTTAGACAGTGCATCAGCTCCTCCAACAATGCCACACGACAGACAGTCTGATCTGAGTGAAGAATTTCGCCGAACCCCTCCTCCCCAACACAAAGCACAGAGCAATTCTGCAGTGAAATCACTAAAAATAACTGAAGTGTGAGGGGAAAAAGTTTACAAGTGCTCGGAGCAGAATTTGGCCATGTGGCCCATCATGTCTACTCTGCCATTCAATCATGGCTGATCTATCTTTCTATCTCAACCCCATTTTCCTGCTGTATCTCCCGACACCCTTATTAATCAAGAATCTATCAATCTCCGCCTTAAAAATGTCCATTGATTTGGCCTTCATGGCCTTCCGTGGAAATAAATTCAACACAGTCACCACCCTCTGACTCAAGAAATTCATCCTCATCTCTTTTCTAAAGGTACACCCTTTTATCCTGGCTGGTTCTGGACCCTCCCACTAGTGGAAACATCCTCTTCACATCCACTGTCCAGGCCTGGTTCGTCTATTCGGTAAGTTTCAATTAGTTTCCCCCCCCCCCCCCGTCCTTCTAAACTCCAGCGAGTGCAGTCAAATGCTCACCTGAAATGACTTACTGATTCCCGATGGTTTGTTCCTTGACATGACATTTTCAAAGACCCCAGCAGTTCAGAATCACACGTTGCATGGAGAACACAATGATTCCTTTCCACAACAATTTTAATCACCCTCAGTCTTATATTCCTCCTGTCCTTTTAAAGCCAGGTTTATCGAGCAAGGTTTCTATAGCTACTCTTCAAGTCTGCTCCAATTAGAAAGTGCGGTTTGACGAGTAATATTCTATCTAATCTCAAAGGTATTATATCTGCACATGGCAAGCTTTGACCTTAAGCCACAAAGCCACTTATCCAGACATTCATTAAAACAAAATTTGCATTAATAACATTGAAAAATCTTCACAGTAGAAAAGTGCTGGAGGCAACACGGAATTATACACACATTAGATAAACGTCAATCATCACCTCTGCGCGTCTTTCACACCAGTGTGAGGAACTTTGCCAGACGCTGAGAGTGCTAATGGT
The DNA here is from genome assembly GCF_028641065.1 of Leucoraja erinaceus. Lineage (NCBI taxonomy): Eukaryota > Metazoa > Chordata > Chondrichthyes > Rajiformes > Rajidae > Leucoraja > Leucoraja erinaceus. The sequence continues at coordinate 11,951,834 of NC_073385.1, forward strand.
TTTATATATAGATTTTTTGGGGAGGGTTTCTTATAGAGATACAAAGCAGAAACACTCAGGCCCTTCGGCCCACCGAGTCCAAGACAACCAGCGATCCCCGCACATTAACACTATCCCACTAGGGCCAATTTTTACATTTACCAAGCCAACTAACCTACAAACCTGTACGTCTTTAGAGGATGGAAGAAAACCGAAGGTCTTGGAGGAAACGCACGCAGGTCACGGGGAGAACGTACAAACTCCGTACAGACAGCACCCGTAGTTGGGATCGAACCGGGGTCTCCGGCACTGCATTCGCTGTAAGGCAGCAACTCTACCGCTGCGCCACCGTGACTGCGATCACTGTCCTACACACACACACACACTAAGGGCAATTTACGCATACAGCAAGCCAATTAACCGACAAACCTGTATGTCTTTGGAATGTGAGAGGAAACCAAAGATCTCGGAGAAAACGCACGCAGGTCACGGGGAGATCGTACAAACTCCGTACAGACAGCACCCGTAGTCGGGGTCGAACCCGGGTCTCCGGCGCTGTAAGGCAGCAACTTTACCGCTGCGCCACCGTGCCGCAGTGTATTACAAGTGTAAATTGTCCTTTGTATAATAATAATAATAATAGATTTTATTTATGGGTGCCTTTCAAGAGTCTCAAGGACACCTGTATGTGTAGGAGAGCGTTTATGTGTGGGGATCGGTGGACAGTACGGACTGGGTGGGCGTATGTCCTGTTTCCGCGCTGTACCTCTAAACTAAACTAAACACAAGCACCATCATTACTTCTGACACAAAGGAGCAGATTTCCTTCCCACTCCCATACACAGACAATGGTAAAATTCTATTTTTACAAGCTGATACTCTTGACAGATAGTTTTAGGCTATTTTAAAAAGTGCAAAAGAACTAACTGTGGGTCAGGCACATTTCTAATGACTGTCATTAAAAGCTCTACATAATAACTTGTCAAAATTGTAAACGTTAATATGTATAAATTAATCGTATGAACCAATGCTTTAAGCTTGGCAATTATGTTACATTCATAAGAAAAAGACATGAAAAATATGTATACAACCTTTGCTCCATGGCTGACAGTTGGTTTATTAATGAAGTATGATCGTATTTTGTGTCAATCTATAAGTGTGAAATAAAATCGAAGTTTGACTTATCGTAGTAATGTTCTAGAGATTCACCCTTTGCCAAGCTTACTTATACCCATAATGGTCCCACCCAAAGCTCAGGAATGCTGCCACAATGCGTAGGATGGAACTACTCATTTGGACAGGGGGTCATGTTGCAGTTGTATAAGACGTAGGAGAGACCGCATTTAGAGTATGGTGTTCAGTTCTGGGCACCATGTTATAGGAAAGATATTGTCAAGCTTGAAAGGGTTCAGAGAAGATTTACGAGGTTATTGCCAGGACTAGAGGGTGTGAGCTAAAGAGGGAGGTTGCGTAGGCTGGGTCTCTATTCTGTGGAGCGCAGGAGGATGAGGGGTGATCTTATAGTGGTGTATAAAATCATGAGAGGAATAGATCGGGCAGATGCACAGAATCTCGTGCCCAGAGGAGGGGAATCGAGGACCAGATGACATAGGTTCAAGGTGAAGGGGAAAAATGAAATAGGAATCCGAGGGGTAACTTTTTCACACAAAGGGTGGTGGGTTTATGGAACAAGCTGCCAGAGGAGGTAGTTGAGGCTGGGACTATCCCAACTTTAAGAAACAGTTTGACAGGTGCATGGATAGGACAGGTTTGGGGGGATATGGACCAAGCGCAGACAAGTGGGACTAGTGTAGCTGGTGGCCAATGTGGGCAAGTTGGGCTCAGGGCCTGTTTCTGCTTTGTATCACTCTATGACTCCATGAGAGGAAGGAAAGCAAGGGTAAGAGTTTCAGCCGCAGTTGAATGAGGCCAGGTTAGAGTCTGGGGATGTTGCCAAGGTGGAACTAGGTAGTTGAAAGCCAACGGGAGCAGAAGGTCCAAAGCTTAAACAGCACAGATGCGGGGGATCTAATCAGTTACAGAAAGTGAGGTTGAATCTCGGGAATGATGTTTGTGTTGGTCCAATAAATAAGTCCTTCCAATATTCAATCTCTTTTTTTTTCAATGATGTGAGTAAAATCATTAGATGCCAAGAGACGAAACAAAGGTAGACAAAAATGCTGGAGAATCTATGGAGAGAAGGAATAGGGTCGAGACCCTTCTTCAGACTCGAAACATCACTTATTCCTTCTCTCCATAGATGCTGCCTCACCCGCTGGGTTCCTCCAGCACTTTTGTCCACCTTCGGTTTTTCCAGCATCTGCAGTTCTTTCCTAAACAAGAGAATAAACAAGGTGCTTTCAGCAAAATATTTTAATGAGCTAATGGTAGATGTGATGCTCCATGGTGTGGGCCAAATTGGGGCTAGTACCTCGATGTGGAGCATTTGAGGCATTGACTGTAAGTGGCGGCACTGTTGACAGCTGCGGCTCGCCTGCATTCCGTCTGTTTTTACTTTTTTTGTTGTTTTCTTTTGTTTTGTTTTAGTTAAATTTTAGTTCATTACGTTGTGTATATGTACGTGGCGGGGGGGGGGGGGAGGGGGTGAAACATGTTTTTCTGTCTCTCCCTTCGGGGGAATGCGACTCTTCTTGTCGTATCCCCCTTCTCCGCCTCCGTCTGCGCTGAGGCCTAATGGCGGAGCTGGCGGCCTCCAACTGCGACCGACCTCGAGGCTCCGGAGGCAGAGCCAGCCAGGACTTACCAAGGCTGGCCGAGGCTGGCCGTCTTTGGGGCTTCTAAGGCGGCGTTCGGCGTTCCGGCGTTCCGGCGGCGGCGACCTGAATTCGGGACTCGGCCGCGGGCCCAGTGGACGACATCGTCGGGAGCTCGCAGGTCACAGGTTGGTGACCTGTTTTTCCGGAGCTCCCGCAACTACAGCTGCGTACGCTGGACTGGAGGGCGGCATCTTCGGCAGCTTCCGGGGCCACGGAGCTTGAACCGGCCCGTTCGCGGAGCTCGGTTGAGCCGCGGGACTTACTCACCATCATCCGGCGGGGTCACAACAACGGAAGCCTGGATCGCCTCAGCGCAGAGGGAGAACAAGGAGGGAAGAGACAGAGACTTTAAGACTTTTGCCTCCATCACAGTGAGGAGGTGCCTGGTGAACTCACTGTGGTGGATGTTAAATTTGTGTTTATTGTATGTTTTGTTATTTATTATGATATGTATGACTGCAGGCAATTAAATTTCGTTCAGACCGAAAGGTCTGAATGACAAATAAAGGAATCCAATCCAATCCAATTGTCCATGATCCCTGAGGTACCTGCTGAGGCCTGGACCTTGTCTAACCTGGGATCCGATCACCTGCGTGGGTTGTCTCCGAGATCTTCGGTTTCCTCCCACATTCCGAAGACATAGAGGCTTGTAGGTTAATTGGCTTGGTGTGGGTGTAAAAACTCATCCCTAGGGTAGGATAGTGTCAGTGTGCGGGGATCGCTGACCAGTGCGGACTCGGTGGGCCGAAAGGCCTGTTTCTGCACTGTATCTCTAAACTAAACTAAATTGGAGGAAGTGGGCTACAAAGAGAGGGAGGACAAGGAAAGATAAGAATGGCATGTGCGTGTGGTGTATGGCACATGCCTTGTATGTGCGTGTGCGTGCAAAATCAATTGTCTTCCATCTCATTGCCTCCAGACCAAGATTTTGATCTGGTGCACAACAGACAACCCACGCTAAAATTATTTGCACTCAAAACCATGTTGGAAAACGTCATCCTCCTCCCCCCCCCCCCCCCCCCCCCCGCCCAAGGGTCTGCTTTGAGAAGTTGAAGTTGTAGCTGTAGTCATCTGAAGTTGTGCAAGTTGTGAATGGATTCCCACCTGCCATCAGCAGTAGTCTCCATCCTTGATCTGAATCCACTATGCATAAATTATTCACAAGAATTTGCTGAGGGGCCAAGAAATAGAACTTTGCTAACAAAGAATGTGTGGCCTTCATTCAAGTTCACATTTGCTTCTAAAATTGTCTTCCTCCATATCTGAAGTCTTTATGCATCTATTTATTTCAGTCAATGTGGGTTGGCATTGTGGAATATTATCGTTCCACCACCAAGACAATGCAAGTTCAGGAAGGAACTGCAGATGCTGGTTTAAATCGAAGGTACACACAAAATGCTGGAGTAACTCAACGAAACAGGCAGCATCTGTGGAGAGAAGGAATGGGTGACTTTTCAGGTCGAGAAGTCTGAAGGGTCTCGACCCATTCCTTCTCTCCAGAGACGCTGCCTGTCCCGCTGAGTTACTCCAGCATTTTGTGTCTACCTTCGGTTTAAACCAGCATCTGCAGTTCTTTCCCACACAACTTTATATTGAAGAGAGATACAAAAAGCTGGAGTAACTCAGCGGTTCTGACGCCATCTCTGGAGAAATGGAATAGGTGGAAAACGTATAAATCAGGTCGAGACTCTTCTTCAGACTCGACCCGAAACGTCACCCCATTCCTTCTCTCCAGAGATGCTGCCTGTCCCGCTGAGTTACTCCAGCATTTTGTGTCTATCTTCAATACATGGTTGTCTGTGATCTCCACGTTTTTTTTCCTCCAGGCCACTATTTTCCATTCGCTGAGTGTTGAAGGGTATGGGTTTTGGATAACGGAAGATTCATCTCCTTATGGAAACTCCATTGCATCTGTACAGAAACAGCGTACGGTGAAGATCTCCCTGAGGTGCCGCGGCCATGGTGTCAGCCCGGAAGACACAAAGGCTTGCCGGTTGGCGGGATCGGCATGGCGGACCTCAGAACCAGGAGGGAGCTGGAGACGTCGGTCGCGAGGAGCAAGGGCCGGTGGGAGAGTGAACTGGGGTAATGCCTCCAGCGCCTTCAAGGTGGGCTGCAGGAGCTCCTCCCGGGACACAAAGATGGTCGGGCGAGAAGAAGAGAGGAGAGGGACGTCGTTTCACGGGAAGTGCTCCAGTACATCGAGCGCATGGGCCGACCGGAATTTGGAATAATGGCATCAAAACATGACTCCGCCCGCAAGTGTAAGTATATCCGCCCGCAAGTGTAAACCAAGGGGTTGGACAGGCTAGATGCAGGAAGATTGTTTCCGATGTCGGGGAAGTCCAGAACAAGGGGTCACAGTTTAAGGATAAGGGGGCAATCTTTTAGGACCGAGATGAGGAAAACATTTTTCACACAGAGAGTGGTGAATCTCTGGAATTCTCTGCCACAGATGGTAGTTGAGGCCAGTTCGTTGGCTGTATTTAAGAGGGAGTTAGATGTGGCCCTTGTGGCTAAAGGGATCAGGGGGTATGGAGAGAAGGCAGGTACAGGATACTGAGTTGGATGATCAGCCATGATCATATTGAAAGGCTGTGCAGGCTCGAAGGGCCGAATGGCCTACTCGTGCACCTATTTTCTACGTTTCTGTGCTTCTACATGCAGACGGAATTTCATTCTGCAGTTGCATACGTGACAAACAAAGAACCATTGAACCATTGAACGAGAAATGACAGTGGAGAGAGGTCAACAACCATTTGCTGGAATAAATGTGAGCCGGGCAAATATTGACCAGCCTTCTAACTAACAAGCACTGACATTAGCTAATGATAACTGGGTCAAAGTCTTCAACTAATAGGTCAGAACCAATAGAGATAATTGCATCTGAGATTCTGATAGGTAAGGCCAGGAGGTAATTGCTACAAAGTGCCAAATTAATAGGACATTGGATTCCGTGGAAATAATACAGTGGCATGGTGGCGCAGGGGTAGAGTTGCAGCCTTACAGCGCCAGAGACCTGGGTTCGGCCCCGACTACTGCAAGGAGTTTGTATGTTCTCCTCGTGACCTGTGTGGGTTTTTCCAGGAACTCCGGTTCCCTCCTCCCGCACTCCAAAGGCGTGCAGGTTTGTAGGCTAAGTGGCTCTGGTATAATTGTAAATTGTCCCGAGTGTGTCTAGTATAGTGTTAGAGTGCAGGGATCGCCGGATGGCGCGGACTCGGTGGGGCCGAAGGGCCTGTTTCCGCGCTGTATCTCTAAAGCCTCAAGTCTAGTAGGTCAGAACTGATAGAGGTAAATAGATCTGAGATTCTGAAAGGCAAGGCCGGGAGATAATTGGTTCGAAATTCCAAATGAATAGAGCATGTGAATGTGTGGAAATAAGGAACTGGGATGTGTAGAGATAACTGGGTCAGAATCAGTAAACAATAAGATCTATTTTTGTGAGCTCTATAAATCTTTGGATGGCTGGTGCTGACAAGGTGTGAACCGTGTGTGACGTTAGTTAGCTGCTTCCTCCTCTGGTGACATCAGGAGTAGTTTCCTGGACAACCAACATCAGTGTAGATGCCGGTTTAAATCAAAGATAGACACAAAAAGCTGGAGTAGCTCAGCGCAGCATCTCGGGAGAGAAGGAAAGGGTGACGTTTCGGGTCGAGACCCTTCTTCAGACTGATGCCAGGGGAGTGGGCGGTTCATGGATAAGAAAGTGTATAGATAAGGAAGTTTAAGGTGTGAAAACAGGACAAAGGCGGATGGAGATCAAGGAAAATGTAGAAGCGATCATTGTTAATTGGGAGAAGGTAGCAACAAAGCAAACAGAGATAAAATGTGGTCGGAGACAGCCAGACTGGTCGGAGAACTGGGAAGGAGGAGGCGATGGAGAGAGAGAGGGAAAGCAAGTTACTTGAAGTTAGAGAAGTCAATGTTCATGGCACTGGGGTGTAAGCTGCCCACACGAAATATGAGGTGATGTTCCTCCAATTTGCGCTGGGCCTCACTCTGACAACGGAGGAGGCCCAGGACAGAACGGTCAGTGTGGGAATGGGAGGGTGAGTTAAAGTGTTTAGCAGCCAGTCTAGAGAGAATGGCAACTGCTCTGTCTCCGACCGGAAGGCATTGCAGAGGGTGGTGAAAATTTCCCAACGCATCACCGGTTCCACGCTCCCCTCCATTGAGTCTGTCCAAAGCAAGCGCTGTCTGCGGAGGGCGCTCAGCATCGCCAAGGACTGCTCTCACCCCAACCATGGACTGTTTACCCTCCTACCATCCGGGAGGCACTACAGGTCTCTCCGTTGCCGAACCAGCAGGTCGAGGAACAGCTTCTTTCCGGCCGCTGTCACTCTACTAAACAACGTACCTTGGTGACTGCCAATCACCCCCCCCCCCCCCCGGACACTTTTTTTTTTTTTTTTTAAATTCAAATCGTTGGCTATGTCGCTCATCAAGGGAGATGCTAAATGCATTTCGTTGTCTCTGTACTGTACACTGACAATGACAATTAAAATTGAATCTGAATCTGAATCTGAATCACCATCAGAATCCCTTCAGCCAGCAGCAGAGGAGAACACTGCAGAACCAACCGTTCCTCACTGATTTCACTGCAGCGTACACAGGGGAATTCTCTCCAGCATCTAATACTTTAAATGGTTCTTTTATTCCTTTGAATATCGTACATTTTGATGTAAAAATTAGATTTCCCTCCCATTTATGAAGATTTAGTTTGGTTAAGTTTAGAGATACAGCGTGGACTCGGGTCCTTTGGCCCACCGAGTCTGCGCCCACCAGCGATCGCCGAACAATAACATTGAAACATAGGTGCAGGAGTAGGCCATTCGGCCCTTCGAGGTCATTCATGCCTGATCATCCCAAATCAGTACCCCATTCCAGCTTTTTCCCCATATCCTCTCTTACCGCTATCCTACACACACTAGGGACAATTTTACACTCATACTTAGCCAATTAACCTACAAACCTGTACGTCGTTGGAGTGTGGGAAGAATCCGAAGATGCCGGAAAAAACTCATCCAGGGCCACTGGGAGAACGTGCAAACCCCACAAAGACAGTATCCGCAGTCAGGATCAAACACAGGTCTCCGGCGCTGTGAGGCAGCAATTCTACCGCTGCGCCACCATGCCACCCGCAACGATGTTTGATTCGATGATAACCACGTTCTTTATTGACCAAAATCAGGTGAAATAAACTCGACGATCAAAAGCCTATTAATAAATAAAAGGGAATACGTGGATAGGGCAGTCACGGTGGCGCAGCGGTAGAGTTGCTGCCTTACAGCGAATGCAGCGCTGGAGACCCGGGTTCGATCCCGATTACGGGCGCTGTCTGTACGGAGTTTGTACGTTCTCCCCGTGACCTGCGTAGGGTTTTCTCCCAGATCTTTGGTTTCCTCCCACATTCCAAAGACGTACAGGTTTGTAAATTAATTGGCTTGGTAAATGTAAAAATTGTCCCTAGTGGGTGTAAGATAGTGTTAATGTGCAGGGATCGCTGGTCGTCGCGGACCCGGTGGGCCGAAGGGCCTGTTTCCGCGCTGTATCTCTAAACTAAACTAAACTAAACTAATAAGGGCACGCCAAATGAGCACTTTATTCGAGACAAAGTAAGAAGCTGGTAATGACTTCTTTCTGCGGAACGAGAGGTTGTTACTCCCTTGGAGTTATCAGGCGATCATTAATTGCAGCCGCTCATTCTGGTTTCAGCAGATGTCACTTCATTCCCAGCCAAGAGAAGCTCTCCGGACTGATTCTAGTATGGTTCAGTTGATGCATCCTGATAGGCATCCTCAGAGCAGAAATGCTCCGGATTGTTCCATCCACGGCACTGAGGAAAGAGGCAAATTTGTGAGGTGTAAATTTATCTTCACTGTCACTTGGATAATATCTAAAAAATTTAATATCTGCTTCCTTATTAATATAAAAACTCGAGTCAAAATAACAAAGAGCTGAAGTGCTGAGACTTGGTCTATCCGCAGTGGGGCAAGAGATGGAAAAATGAAATGTAAATTTACTCGCTAGGCCTTGTCGAAAAACCTCCACAAATCTATTTCTCTGCCCACGTCTCAGGACATCAGAACTCAACGTTTGTGGATGAGAAGGATTTTAAAAGTGCAGAACACTTTTGTGATAGGACAGCCAGGAACACCCACACAACAGGTGCAATGGAGATTGAGAGATTCTTGATTAGTACGAGTGCCAGGGGCTGTGGGGAGAAGGCAGGAGAATGGGGTTGGGAGGGAGAGATAGATCAGCCATGATTGAATGGTGGAGTAGACTCGATGGGCCGAATGACTGCTCCTTTCACATGACCTTATGACCTTAATGGAATGAGATCTCAAATGAAGGCCTCATCTGATACAGGGTGCTTCTGGCAATGTGGCAGAATCTGAGCATGTACTCCCAGGGTCAAGTGTGTCAGCCGCCTGTCACTTCTGCAGAGAGGAAGAGACCGTGTTCCATATGCATATGGAGTGTGAGGGGTTGCAGCCCCTGTTGCAGCCCCTGAATCTGAAATGGCTGCTCCTCAGGTTTTGGCTGCACTTTAGCCCCATGCTCCTGATCTCTGGTCACCTGGTACAGGGGGGGGGGGGGGGGGGGTGGGGGGGGGAGGGGGGGGGGGGTTGCACCAGTCGTCGCACCCTGCCGCCTGCCTGCCCTTCTTCCGTGCCCGTGTGTCACTGGAGCTGGAGAACGTGGTGCCGCGGGGACTCTGGAGGCCTTCCATGAACGCTGGTTGCCGCCTGTATAATTGAACAAAAGCATTTTAGAAACATAGAAAATAGGTGCAGGAGTAGGCCATTCAGCCCTTCGAGCCTGCACCGCCATTCAATATGATTATGGCCACAAGGGCCACAACTCCCTCTTAAATATAGCCAATGAACTGTCCTCAACTACCATCTGTGGCAGAGAATTCCAGAGATTCACCACTCTCTGTGTGAAAAATGTTTTTCTCATCTCGGTCCCAAAAGATTTCCCCCTTATCCTTAAACTGTGACCCCTTGTTCTGGACTTCCCCAACATCGGGAACAATCTTCCTGCATCTAGCCTGTCCAACCCCTTAAGAATTTTGTAAGTTTCTATATGATCCCCCCTCAATCTTCTAAATTCTAGCGAGAACAAACCGAGTCTATCCAGTCTTTCTTCATATGAAAGTCCTGACATCCCAGGAATCAGTCTGGTGAACCTGCTCCGTACTCCCTCTATGGCAAGAATGTCTTTCCTCAGGTTAGGAGACCAAAACTGTACGCAATACTCCAGGTGTGGTCTCACCAAGACCCTGTACAACTGCAGTAGAACTTCCCTGCTCCTATACTCAAATCCTTTTGCTATGAATGCTAACACTCCATTCGCTTTCTTCACTGCCTGCTGCACCTGCATGCCTACTTTCAATGACTGGTGTACCATGACACCCAGGTCTTGTATATTGTATATTGTATATTAATAATAAATATAAAATTAAATATAATAAATAATTAAATAGATTGATGACAGACAGACAGACAGACAGACAGACAGACAGACAGACAGACAGACAGACAGACAGACAGACAGACAGACAGACAGACAGGCAGACAGGCAGACAGGCAGAGAGAGAGAGATAGATCAGCCCCGATTGAATGGCAGAGTAGACTCGATGGGCCGAATGCACTCATTCTTCACCTAGATCCTCTAAGCCTGAACAGAAGAATCCCACACATACACATCCCATGACAACCTGTTCTACAAGGAAACACTGCTCTTCCTTCCTAATTTAAAAACATTCCCACCCTTTAATGGGCCTGTTCAACTTACATGACTTTTTCGGCGACTGATGTTGAAAATCCAGCGACGACCAGAACAAAGTACGACTCTTTGGGCGACTACTCACGACCATACAAGCTTCACATCGCGACACACCTGTATGGTCGTGAGTCGTCTCCTCAGTCGCCCAAAGAGTCGTAGCGTCTTTCTGGTCGCTGCTGGATTTTCAACATGGTGACATTTTTCGGCGACCAGAACTAAGCCAAGAGTTTACAGAAGATAGACACATAAAGCTGGAGTAACTCAGCGGAACAGGCAGCATCTATGGAGAGGAGGAATGGGTGACGTTTCAGGCCAAGACCCTTCTTCAGACTCTTTTTCTACAGAAATTCAGAGTTCACAGACGTCAGTACAAAGGCGAGGAAACATTCGGCCCCCTGAAAGGGCTTCTGTTTCATCGGCCAATTCTTCACACACATTCCCAGTTCACAAGTTCATAAACTCATCTTCCACATCGTTAAAAATTAAATTAAAAATAAACCTCACCATGCAACCTTATTGCTGGAAAGCGGTGCGGTTTAATGAAGATAGATTGGAAGGGACCCTATTGACTTGCAAATGCTGAGCAGACAGCCATCCTCAAGGGCACTTCACGGAACAGGGTGGCATGGTGGCGCAACGGCAGAGTTGCTGCCTTGCAGCGCCCGAGACCCGGGTTCGATCCTGACTGCGGGTGCAGTCTATACAGAGTTTGTGCGTTCTCCCCGTGATCTGCGTGGGTTTTCCTCGGGAGTTCCCGTTTCCTCCCACACTGCAAAGACATGCCGGTTTGTACGTTGGTATGAAATGTTAATTGGCCCTAGTGTGTGTGTAGGATAGTGTTAATGTGCGGGGGTCGCTAGTCGACTCGGTGGGCCGAAGAGCCTGTTTCTGTAAACTAAACTAAACAAGTCAACAATGCTATGGTCATGGCCTCTGAATATGCATAAACACAGGAGGCATACATCTATGGAAGACAGACACAAAATGCTGGGGTAACTCAGTGGGTCAGGCACCATGTCTGGAGAAAAGGAATAGGTGACGTTCCGAGTCAGCAAGCTTCCTCGGACAGGTAGATAGAGCATGGCAAAACAGAACAGGGCCGGCAACAGATGACCTCAGCAAGGGTGGAGACCATAATGGTCCATTGTTGACTGGGGAAGATGTGCTAACGATGGGGTACAAGTGGAACTAGTAGGACGACTAAGGTGGGGGAGAGGGGGGAGGGGAGAAGGAATGCAGGATTTGCTTGAAATGAGAGAAATCAACATTCAAGTTCAAGTTGCATTTATTGTCACATGCACCAATTGGTACGGAGAGGGATTTGAGTTACCATACCGCCACACGAATAAAATGCGCACAACACACGATAGAATTTAACGAACAACCCCACACAGCGGAATCAGCATTTCCCACTGTGAGGGATGGCAATAAAGTTCAGTCTACGGGCGGCCCGATGAAGCTCTGGCCGTTCTCCGGCAGGAAAGGCCACACCAATCCAGTTGGTAGGCCACGGGGTGGGGGTGGGGTCTCCATCCAGGTAAGTGACTTGGAAAAGGGTTGTATGCTGTACTGCCGCTCGACTATTGAAGTTCAGAGGACCGTGGTTCTGGTACCGTAGATTGAGAAGGTTTCCATTCGTTCTGAAGGTCAGCTCTACTTTTGCGGGCATATTTAATGGTGCAGCATTGAAGTGCAGACTAAAAAAGGAACACAAAAGTTTTCGGGCCAAAGACAGCCGAAGGTTGACGACACACTTGGCAGGTCGTCATGGAGAAAATGTGAAATGGAGACACATTTCTGTGGACATGCGAATTTGAAGAGCAGCACTTCACAAATCCTGTTGATTGATGGAGTCAAAGGTTTTACTGATATCAAAAAAGACAATGTATGGCGCCGAATATGGGACAGGCAGTCCTTGATGTACGACTGTCTGTACAAATTCATGCTGTGTTATCCTTCCGCAAGAAACACAACAGCTTGCTCCAGTGTAGGAAGGAACTGCAGGTGCTGGTTTACACCCAAGATGGATACAAAAAGTGCTGGAGTAGCCCAGTGGGTCAGGCAGCATCTCTGGAGGAACAGGTGACGTTTTGGGTCGAGACCCTTCTTCCGTTCTTCAGACTGAGAGTCGGGGGGGTGGAGAAAGAGAAACAAGAGATGCATGCGGTGATATCGAGATAGATATAGAACAAATCTTCTCCGTGGATTGTCACCTTGTCGTGGTGGAGAATCTTGTGTGGACCTGAGATCCTGAGATCGATGCCGTCTGGAGCGATGCTCCTGGTAGCGCCACCCATGGCGGTAAGGTCGAGGGGGGAGGTCTCTGACAAAGAGCAATCCAACCAAGACCTCAACGGTGGAACAGGCGGAGGACTCCATAGATGCTGCAGCACCCGCTGAGTTTCTCCAGCATTTTTGTGTATCCTCTCTCTAACTTCTACAGGTGCACAGTAGAGAGCATGCTGACCGGTTGCATCGTGGCTTGGTTCAGCAATTTGAGCGCCCTGGAGCGGAAAAGACTACAAAAAGTAGTAAACACTGCCCAGTCCATCATCGGCTCTGACCTTCCTTCCATCGAGGGGATTTATCGCAGTCGCTGCCTCAAAAAGGCTGGCAGTATCATCAAAGACCCACACTATCCTGACCACACACTCATCTCCCTGCTACCTTCAGGTAGAAGGTACAGGAGCCTGAAGACTGCAACAACCAGGCTCAGGAATAGCTACTTCCCCACAGCCATCAGGCTATTAAACCTGGCTCAGACAAAACTCTGATTATTAATAACCCATTTTCTGTTATTTGCACTTTATCAGTTTATTTATTCATCTGTGTATATATTTATATTATGGTATATGGACACACTTATCTGTTTTGTAGTAAATGTTCTGTGTGCTGAAGCAAAGTAAGAATTTCATTGTCCTATACAGGAACACATGACAATAAACTCACTTGATCTTGATCTTGAGGAAACAATACGATACGATGGAACTTTATTTATCCCAAGAGGGAAATTGATCTGCCAAGTCATAAAAACACAAAATACATGATACATGAATTTGAAGTGACGAGTGGAAAGGTTTGGGGGATGTGCAAAGATTGGGGGGGGGGGGGGGGGGGGGGGGGGGGGGGGGAGATGCTGTCTGACCCGCTGAGTTAAGGGCCTGTCCCACTTGTGTGTCATTTGCGTGTCACGCAGATGGCGAGCGAAGATTTTGTACATCCCAAAATCCTGGGGTGCCGCGCGCGACCGCGCGTCACTGCCTACAGCACCACGTACCATGCGCGCGTAATGCGCACGATGCACGCATCACAACGCGCACGTAATGCGTTGTGACGCATAAATGATGTCGCGTAAACGACGCGCAAATGACGCCCAAGTGCGACAGGCCCTTTACTCCAGCATTTTTTCATGCCTACCTTCGGTTTAAACCAGCATCTGCAGTCCCTTCCTACACTCAAGTAAGCCAGCAGGAGGTGGGATATACATCTCATTCCAGTCAGGAACTGCTTCTGCAAAGAAACTCAGCTTCAATCATTGATTTAAGACTGCAGTGAATAGAAGGATTTGACTTAACCAACACAAGCTGGGGGTTGAAGAGGTTATGTACTGTGAATCAGCGCACTGTGCCAATTAACTGTGTGCAGACGTGTTATTTACTGTCAGCCACCAGTGAGAAGATGACCGCATGTAGAGACAACGGCAACACATCAACAGGCTGGGCATTGCACTCCAAGGAAATACTTTCCCCCTTCATGAGTTTATAAGAGGCAGGAAGTGCATGCTGTCCAAGCCATGGGTAACATTTTATTTCTTCCCCCCATTCCAGTAAATAGCTGAAAAAGCCAGGACGTTCCATTCCACTCATGTTCCTAGGATTGAATTTTCAGTCTTGGCTTGATGGTGGCACATTCACCTCCAGGTAGAACTCGGCCTGTAGAGATACAGCACGGAAACAGGCCCTTCTGCCCGCCGAGTCCGCACCGACCAGTGATCACCCCATACCCTGACAGTATCCCACACGACACACCAAGGACAATTTACGATTTTACCGAAGCTAATTATCCTACAAACCCGTATGTCTTTGGAGTGTGGGGGGAAATGGAGCACCAAGAGAAAACCCACGCGGTCACGGGGAGAATGTACAAACTCCGTACAGACAACACCTGTAGTCGGGATCGAACCTGGGCCTCTGGTGCTGAGAGGCAGCAGCTCTACTGCTGTACCACCATGCCACACAAAATGTTAATCTGTTGCATCTTGAGCGACTGCTTTTGAGAACACCGCCATTGTGTGTTGACCCAAATATTCTAGTCACTTGTTACTTAATTTCAACCCTTTCTATCCCCGTCCTCCTCCACAACACACACACACACACACACACACACACACACACACACACACACACACACACACACACACACACACACACACACACACACACACACACACACACACACACACACACACACACACACACACACACACACACACACACACACACAGTCTTTCCTGTTCATGAATCCTGTTTAGAGACACAAGGAACGCTAGATGCAGGTTTGTTCAAGTTTGTTCACATTTATTATCACATGCACCAATTGGTACAGTGATATTTGAGTTCCCATACAGCCATACAAATAAAAAGAACACAATACACGATAGAATTTAACATGACCATCCACCACACAGCGGAATCAATGTTTCCCCACTGTGAGGGAAGGCAATAAAGTTGAGTCATCTTCCTCTTTGTTCACCCGTGGTCGGGGGCTTTGAACCCCCCGCAGTCGCCGCTAGGGGCGCCCCAATGTACAGGCCCTCTCGGGATGATCAGAACACCAGCATTGGAACAGATCGGAACATTGGAACGGTTCGGACTTGCTGAGTGCTGTAACTCAGCAAGTCAAGCAGCATCTCTGGAGATCATGGATAGATGATGTTTCTGGTGCGGGACCCTTCTTCAGACTTGCTTCAACACTAATCTGTCGACAATGATTCAGTGGCACTTTATTGTCATGTGTACCTTTCCTTTTTTTGCTTTCAGGTTAGTAAACATCTTACTACACATCGGAACAATCATACTTAAGTACAAGAATGCAGGAACAGCAAATGACAGAGACAAGAATTACTGTCACAAGGATCTCTGAGTTTCAGTTTCGACTTACGATGAAATGCCGGAAACCTGGCTGTTTCTTCCCACACAGATACTGCTGGACTCACTCAACAGTTCCATCGTTTTCTGGTTTTAATTTCACATTTCCAGCACCCACAGTGTTTTGCCACCGTGCTAATCCTGGCCCGCTAGTCTCCCAGTGCTAATCCCAATCTCACTGTCTTCATGAGACGCATGGTCCTCCCTCTCATCCTAATGATCTGTAACCATGACAATGAAGGGCCTGTCCCATGATGCGAGTTCACCCAATAGCTCTCCCCGAGTTTAAAAAGAATCAAATTCGTGGTACCTCATCACGAGTGTTTTTTTTACTCTTGGACATTTTTCCCACTGTTGAAAAAACGTCACGAGTTTCCACGTTTCCCGAGTACCTGCCGTTAGCGTTACGAGCCGCTACGCGACATCCACGAGTTCCAACGTACCCGCTACGTACATTCCACGTACTTACCACAAGTTTGATTTTTGTTTAAACTCGGCAGAGCTCTTGGGTGAGCTCGCATCGTGTGACAGGCCCTTTAGGAGCAGCACGGTGGCGCAGCGGGTAGAACTGCTGCCTCACAGCGCCAGGTGCCCAGGTTCAATCCTGACCTCAGGTGCTGTCTGTGCGGAGTTTGCACGTTCTCCCTGTGACCGCGTGGGATTTTCCTCCGGGTGCTCCGGTTCCCCCCCACACCCCAATGACACGCAGGTTTGTAGTTTAGTTTATCGTCACGTGGACCGAGGTACAGTGAAAAACTTTTGTCGCCTGCTAATCAGTCAGCAGAAGGACAACACCAAAACTAAACGAAGCGTGCAGGTTTGTAGGTTAATTGGCCCTCATGTGTAGGGTGTGGATGAGAAAGTGGGCTAACATAGAACTAGTGTCAACGGGTGATCGATCGATGGTTGACGTGAACTCAGTGAGCCGTAGGGCCTGTTTCCATGCTGCACCTCTGCATTAATCTAAATGAGCAACATAGTTTTAATGACGTTTGATGCTGTTACTTCAGTTTCTGAGGGGAAATGAACGGTGCTTATTTGAGGTAAATTATTTGTGTCTATCTTCAGTTTAAATCAGCATCTGCACTTACTTCTTACACATTTTGGCTGCTTATTTAATCTCAGGTTTTGGATTGCGCAGCAGGACAATTTTGGTGGAAATAGACTCCCAAAAATAGTTTATACAGAACCTGCACTTACCTGAAGAAGCAACATGGATACCAAGAGATCTGGGGGGTCACATTGGTACACAAGCTCCCTCTGTTGGTCACAATGAGCACAGCAGTAATTGCCTGGACAATCTCCACCATTTGCTGCAAACTCTCTGAAGAAGGGTTTCGGCCCGAAACGTTGCCTATTTCCTTCGCTCCATAGATGCTGCTGCACCCGCTGACTTTCTCCAGCATTTTTGTGTATCTGCTGCAAACCAAAGATTAGTCCAAGATTGAACAGACAACGCAGTGGAGACAGAAGGTAAAAACGAGCACATAGGTCACTGAATTCTCAAGGATTTGCCGAGTCCAGTGGTAGCATTTTAAAACTTTTTATTCGAGCACAACAGTCATACAGCATCAGGGGAAAGCATTTGCACAACTTGCTCATTGACATGCACAACCCTATTTTGACCTCAACACTATGGACCACCTCTTTGCACTCCGAACATAGACACAAAAAGCTAGAGTAACTCAGCGGGTCAGGCAGCATCTCTGTGGAAAAAGAATAGGAGATGTTTCGGGTCGACACCCTTCTTCAGAACTTCTGAGAAAGTGGAGGAAATGGTGTGCCTTCTTTGTGAACACATCAATGTGCAGCTGGCAGTGAGATTAATAAATAATATCCGAATGTAATAGAATAAATCAGGAAGAAAAAAAACAAGAGAAACTGCAGAAAATGATAAACAGTAAAGCCCCTGTCCCACTTAGGAGACCTAAACAGCAACCTCTGGTGACTTGCCCGCCACCCAAAAAATAATCAAGGTCGAGGTGACCTGCAACCTCCTACCACCTACCTCGCATTTGTTGAAAACCTTCCTCGACTATGAAGAAAACCGGCTTCGACTAGACCTGCGACTAAAAAATGATCGATTTTAAAAACGGCAACCTATTTTTAGTCAAGGCCGGTTTTAATCATGATGAAACCTAGATGAAGCCTCAACCACGCAGAAACCACTTTCGACCATTAGGGAGAGTGATCAAAACCTCCGGTGAGCTCATGGAGACCTTGGGTGGCGGGCAAGGTCGCCAGAGGTTGCTGTTTAGGTCTCCTAAGTGGGACAGGGGCTTAAAAACCTACGCCTAAAAATCTGTTCCATACGTTTGCAGCTACAGGGGTAGCACTACGTAATCTTACCGTTAAGGGTAGTCTAGCAGATGTTCACCATCTCAGTCCTTCATGACGAAAGTTGGGTTGGCATGCAAGGTTCAGCAAATGGAAATAATATATATTTTTTAAATAAACGTTCCTGCGAGAAAATGATAGAATGGTGTATTTGGAAACTGGTTAAGAAAGAACTGCAGATGCTGGAAAAGCCAAAGGTAGACAAAAATGCTGGAGACACTCAGCGGGTGAGGCAGCATCTATGGAGCGAAGGAATAGGTGACGTTTCGGGTCGAGACCCTTCTTCATTTGGAAACTGGTGCACTGTTCCAGAACAATGTTTCACTTTACGCAGAATGCACAGTAGGAAAAAGTATCCCATCCACGTGAAAAAATGGAAGGTTAGGCACCAACAGTTGGAGTAACTCAGCGGGACAGGCAGCATCTCTGCAGAAAAGGAATAGGTGATATTTCTGGTCGAGACCCGTCTTCAGCAGGAGAGTCAAGGGAGAGGGAAACGAGAGATATAGATGGTGGTATAGAGAGATTATAGAACTAATGAATGAAAGATATGCAAGAAAGTAATGATGATTTAAAAAAATGGTCCCAGGATGGATGTCGGGGTTGGTGATAACAAGTTATACAGACAACGCTGCTCAACATGATGACTGTGCAACTAGTTTGACGACTAGGGTGGGGGAGGGGCAGAGAGAGAGGGGATGCAAAGGTTACTTGAAGTTAGAGAAATCAAGATTCATGCTGCTGGGTTGAAAGCTGCTCAAGCGAAATACAAGTGCTGTTCCTCCAAATTGCGTTTAGCCTCACTCTGACAATGGAGGAGGCCCAGGACAGAAAGGTCAGTGTTATAATGGGAAACAGAATTAAAGTGTTTGGCTACCGGGAGATCGCGTAGATCCCAGGCGGAATGAGCGAAGGTGTTCAGCGAGACGATCGCCCAGTCTGCGCTTAGTCTCATCGAAGTATAAGAGTGTGAAGAAATGGTTTGTTTGGTTAATTGGGAGATTAATGTAATTTTACATCATTTCTCCTTTGCTTTAGTTTAGTTAAGAGATACAGCCCTGCGGCCCACCAAGTCCGCGCCAACCAGCGATCCCCGCACACTAACAATATCCTACACATAATAGGGACAATTAACATTCATAGCAAGCCAATTAGCCTACAAACCTGTCTATCTTTGGAGAGTGGGGGGTAAAATCGAAGACCTCATAGAAAACCTACGCTGGTCATGGAGAGGACGTACAGACAAGCAGCCGTAGTCAGGATCGAACCCGGGTCTCTGGTGCCATAGGGCAGCAACTCTACCGCTGCACCACCATGCTTCAGCCTAATCTAAGCTGAAGCACAAAACAATCAAGGTGTCCATATTCCCCATTATTTCATAACAAGAGGAGTTCAATATAACCATATAACAATTACAGCACGGAAACAGGCCATCTCGACCCTTCTAGTCCGTGCCGAACACGTATTCTCCCCAAGTCCCATATACCTGCGCTCAGACCATAACCCTCCATTCCTTTCCCATCCATATAACTATCCAATTTATTTTTAAATTATAAAAACGAACCTGTCTCCACCACCTTCACTGGAGCAAAAAGGTCCTTCTGCAGTTGTACACGGCCCGAGTGAGACCTGGAGTATTATGTGCAGTTTTGGTCCCCTAATTTGAGGAAGGACATTCCTGCTATTGAGGGAGTGCAGCGTAGGTTCACAAGGTTAATTCCTGGGTTGACGGGGCTGTCATATGTTGATAGAATGGAGTAGCTGGGCTTGCATACTCTGGAATTTAGATGAGAGGGGATCTTATTGAAACATATAAGATTATTAAGGGTTTGGACATGCTAGAGGCAGGAAACATGTTCCCGGTGTTGGGGGAGTCCAGAACCAGGGGCCACAGTTTAAGAATAAGGGGTAAGCCATTTAGAACGGAGATGAGGAAAATTCTTTTTTACCCATGGAATTGTGAATCTGTGGAATTCTCTGCCTCAGGGGGCGGTGGAGGCCAATTCTCTGGATGCATTCAAGAGAGAGTTAGACAGAACTGTTAAAGATAGCGAAGTCAGGGGATATGGGGAGAAGGCAGGAACGGGGTACTGATTGTGGATGATCAGCCAAGATCACATTGAATGGCGGTGCTGGCTAGAAGGGCCGAATGGCCTACTCCTGCACCTATTGTCTATGGTCTTTTGTTTATTATCCTTGGATCTCCTGTGGCATTGCTCCAGGATGATGCTTTCTTCTCCATAGACAGCAAAGTAAGATGCTTGAACGTAATCACCTGTTATGTCAATGGGCAGAAAGTCATAAGCAGGCAGCATCCAACTTCACAGCTGGAGATCCAAGCACGGAATGTCAATCCATACCCCTTCCTTATCCCAGTGGAATATAAAGATGTGCCCCTCACAAGCTGGCGTTTCTGTGGTGTAGTGTCAAATATACATGCAATGCTGACACATCAGAGTGACGGAAATAATATACCTCTTGTCGACATCTGGCAGATAATAACTTGGACACAGGCAGCTATGAGGACAGACCATTGGTGTTGCAAGGATTCATCTTCAATTCCAATAAAGCACCACATCCTCCCCAAACACATTGCTAATGACTGGCACCATCTTACGAAGGCACCAGATCACGTAGTCCATACCGAACAGTGAAAGGCTTGGATAGAGTGGCTGTGGAGAGAATGGTTCCACTTGTGGGAGAGTCTAGGACTAGAGGTCATCACCTCAGAATTAAAGGACGTTTCTTTAGAAAGGAGATTTAGAATAGTAGGTGAAGGTAGGCGGCGCGACTCTCGTCAGCAGCGGCCTCTGCAACCCGTCTGCATTTTTATTATTTTTTTGTCTATGTTTATATGTAGTTTTTGTTATTTTTTGTTGGGGGGTGTGTGTGTGGGGGGGTGGGAGGGAGGGGGAAACTTTTAAATCTCTCGCTGCACGGGAGACCCGACCTTTTTCTTCTCGGGTCTCCGTTGTCGTTGGGGCTGCAAATGAGGAGCGGCCTCCAACAGAAGAAGCCGGGGACTCTGGTGCTGACTCACCTCACCGTCGCGGAGCTGGCCGAGTCCAGAGCGGGAGGAGCGGTGGTGGAGCGCTGCTGCTGCTGCTGCTGCTGCTGCTGCTGATTCGGAGGCTGCAACTGCGGGTCTGCGGACGGCGGCACCGGGAGCCCGCGGGTCCCTGGAGGGAGACCGCTTTTCAGGGCTCCTGCAACGGCGACTTCTCCCGCCCGAGTTGCGGGGTTGAAGAGCTCCTGGAGCGGGGCCTCACTACACCGCCCCACGCGGCTTGGAATGGCTGCGGGACTCTGCGAGCGCACGCGGGGGGCTCCAACACCAAGACCCAGTGTGCGACCTCGCACCACCCGGCGTGGCTTTAATGGCCGCGGGACAATCGCCATCGCCAGCCGGGGGCCTTGACTTTGACTCTGACATCGGGGGGGGGGGAGAGTATAGTGGAGAGATAAGTTTATTTGGCCTTCCATCACAGCAATGTGATGGATGTTTATGTAAAATGTAAATTATGTTGTGTCTGGGGACTATTTGTTTGTAATGTATGGCTGCAGAAACGGCATTTCGTTTGGACCTCAAGGGGTCCAAATGACAATTAAATTGACTCTTGACTCTTGACTTGACTCTCTTGAGATGAGGAGGAATTTTTTTAGTCAGAAGGTGGTGGAGCTGTGGAATTCTTTGCCACAGAAGGCCGTGGAGAACCAGTCAGTAGATATTTTTAAAGCAGATTCTTGATTAATTTGGGTGTCAGAGGGTATGGGGAGAAGGCAGGGGAAAAGGGTTGGGAGGGAGAGATAGATCAGCCATGATTGAATGGCGGAGTAGACTTGATGGGCTGAATGGTCTAGTTCTGCTCCTATCACAGGTGACTTTATGACCTGTGTCTACATCTTCTCAGTGTCTAGTTTAATATCTGATCAGTGCTCAGCAGTTAGTCTGCAATCACACTGTACCACTGGCACTTCATAAAGATGCTGACGCATTTAAAAATGGGAGGAAGGCAGTTATTTGGAACGTATAGGAAGAACCTACAGGTGCTTGTTTACACCGAAGATATCATCGAAGATATCACCGAACCATCCTACCGCAACCAGAGAATCTGAACTACTTTCAGACTGTCTTTGATCGGACTTTACAATAGACAATAGACAATAGGTGCAGGAGTAGGCCATTCGGCCCTTCAAGCCAGCACTGCCATTCAATGTGATCATGGCTGATCATCCACAATCAGTACCCCGTTCCTGCCTTCTCCACATATCCCCTGACTCTGCTATCTTCAAGAGCTCTCTCTAGAAAGTATCCAGAGAACCGGCCTCCACCGCCCTCTGAGGCAGAGTATTCCACACTCACAACTCTCTGTGTGAAAAAGTGTTTCCTCGTCTACGTTCTAAATGGCTTACTCCTTATCCTTAATACTGGCTTTATTCTTAATACAGACTGATACTGGCTTTACCTTGCACTATACATTATTCCCTTACCATGTACACTGTAAGCGGCTCGATTGTAATCATGGAAGCACGCAACAAAAGCTTTTCACTGTACCTCGGTACACGTGACAATAAACTAAACTGAATTGAACTGAGATGGACACAAAATTGCTGGAGTAACTCAGCGGGTCAGGCAGCATCTCTGAAGAAAAGGAATCGGTGACGTTTCGGGTTGAGACCCTTCAGACTGAGAATTGGCGGGGAGGGAGGGGAGGGAACTAGAGGAATGTAAAGGTTCAGATCAAATTTGATAGTCGTTTTTCTGACAGGGTTTACAGGAACCTATGAATCTTCCTCACTGATAACATTATCATCTATGTTTAAGAAAGAACTGCAGATGCTGGAAAAATCGAAGGTAGACAAAAATGCTGGAGAAACTCAGCGGGTGAGGCAGCATCTACGGAAAGAAGGAATAGGCGACGTTTTGGGTCGAGACCCTTCTTCAGACTGATGTGGAGGTGGTGGGGGCGAGAAGAAGAAAGGAAGAAGCATAGACAGTAGGCTGTGGGAGAGCTGGCGAGGGGACTTTGCAGACCACTAGTTAGAGTGATTCACTGATAGGGAAAGAAGCCATTCTGCCCATCTGTACCGACCTTAAAACTGCTGCCCAGTCATTACCATTCCTTTGCTCTTCCTCCACAGCCTAAGATTTTGTTTGCTGAGGTGTGCATTCAATTCCCCTTTGAATCTTGCTTCAGTATTGGCTTTCAACTACATTAAAACTGCACTCGAGATCATACCAACTTGTCACAAAACAAATTATCTCCTGATCATCTTTCTTTGAACAATGAATTCTGACAAATGGGCCTTGTTACCATGAAGGTGTGGCCCAGGTGAAAGGTTACCTAGTTACTTGATGCAGAATACATTGTTCAATAAACAGGGGGCACAGTGGCGCAGCAGTAGAGCGACTGCCTTGCAGCGCCAGCGATCCAAGTTCAATCCTGACCACGGGTGCTGTCTGTACTGAGTTTGCACGTTCTCCCCGTGACCTGCGTGGGTTTTCTCCGAGATATTCGGTTTCCTCCCACACTCCGAAGATGTACAGGTTTGTAGGTTAATTGGCTTGGTACATTAAAATCTTTTTAAAATTGTGTGTGTAGGATAGTGTTAGTGTGCGGGCATCGCTGGTTGGTGCGGACTCAGTGAGTCAAAGGGCCTGTTTCCACGCTGTATCTCAAGACTATACTAAAACCATACATACAGTTATTAAGCCATACCTTGTCCAACTAGCCAATAACTAGCACTTGTTTAGAAGGATGGAGGGGGCATCTAATTGAAACCCCAGCAAATAATGAAAGGCCCAGATAGAGTGGACGTGGAGAGGATGTATCCAGTCGTGGGAACTTCTAAGAACAGAGGGCACAGCCTGGAAATGAAAATTGAATTGACGTACCTTTAGAATAGGGACGGGGAAAAATCTGTGGACAATTATTACCACAGAGGCCAAGTCATTGAGTATTTTTAAAGCGGATTAATAAGAGCGGCAAAGGTTACAGGGAGAAGGCAGGAGGATGGGGTTGATCGGGAGAAACAGATCTGTGATGATTGAATGTTGGAACAGACTCAATGGGCCAAATGACCTAATTCTGCTCCGATGCCTCATGGTCTTATGGGGGAGTTGAAAAAAGGCTTTAATTTAATTAGCATTAATCACATCCATCATAAGACGCTACCAAACAGTTGCACAGCCAAAGGAATATTACTCCTACGATGTGACTGCTGAGGTGGAAACAGCACAGCCAAATTGTTTGTATCAACAGTAACACAAGAAAGGCGGGGTATTTTTTTTAGTGACATTGATTGGAGTATAAATAATTGCAGGGACTTTGGGGGGAGGGGGGAAAGGGGGAGTGTGAATGGGGGGGGGTGGGGAGGTAGGGGGGGGAAAGGGGGAGGGAGAATAGGGGAGGTGACGGGAGGTGGGGAAGGGATGGCACTCATTCTTTACAATTATGTCATGAGATTTTTTCACAGCTAAGCCTATGGAATTAATAAAAATGTGTGAGGTAAATTGGGTATATCATTGCAATGATGTTCCAATTTTTTTAAAATATTACTAGCAAAAACAGGCCGCGGAAACAGGCCCTTCAGCCCACCGAGTCCGCACCGACCCGCAATCCCCGCACACTAGCACTATCCTACACACACTAAGAGCAATTTTACAAACGCACCAAGCCAATTAATCTACAAACCTGTACGTCTTTGGAGTGTGGGAGGAAATGGGAGATCTCGGAGAAATCACATGCAAGTTACAGGGAAACCGTGCAAACTCCGTACAGACAGCCCCCAATGTAGTCAGGATTACATCTGGGTCCATGGAGCTGTAAGGCAGCAACTCGACTGCTGTGCCACCGTGCCGCCCCCAATGAAGAGGGTCTAATGAGGATGGCTCTCTGTTTAATAGCCAGTGGACTTCACGGCACTGTCTTGGACTTCAAGACTCCTCGATGCCCATCTGCAAAGGAGTATATACTCCACAAGCCTAGTGTCTCCACAATATGGAAAGAAATGCAAAAGGATTAACCTACAATAAGTATAGGAAGGAACTGCAGCTGTTGATTCACACTGGAGATAGACACAAAATGCTGGAGTAACTGCGGGTCAGGCAGCATCTCTGGTGAGAAGAAATGGGTGACATTTTGGGTCGAATTGGCCTCTGTAGATTGTCGCGATGTGTAGGGAGTGGATGAGGAAGAGAGATAGAACTGGTGTGAATGTGCGGTTGATAATTGGCATAGACTGAAGAAGGGTCTAGACCCGAAACGGGCACCTATCCATTTCCCCCTGAGATGCCGCTTGGCCCGCTGAATTACTCCAGCATTTTTGATGTAAGCAAGCATCTGCAGTTCCTTCCTGCACACTTGGATTTTGTGACTACCTAACCTGTACTGAGGCCTCTCCTCG
The DNA here is from genome assembly GCF_028641065.1 of Leucoraja erinaceus. NCBI lineage: Eukaryota > Metazoa > Chordata > Chondrichthyes > Rajiformes > Rajidae > Leucoraja > Leucoraja erinaceus. The sequence goes on from NC_073385.1 coordinate 11,977,278, forward strand.
GGTAATCACTCTACCTCTCCCTTGCTTTCTCCTTATGACGAGCAAGTGTGGGGGCTTATCAGAAAAGCCCTAGGATTCAGCCTCGCCATTTTCTTGCCCAGAGATGTCCTAGAGCCAAACAGTAGTTGTGACATCTGTCAGTGGCCCTGTCAAACTAGAGAGATACATTGGTATCTTGTTGGTTGCTAGACTCAATCACCCTTCAAGGCCGGTACTCCATTCGAGTCATGTGACTAGATCTCCAAAGAGGGCGATTGGTCGGTGTCAGTCACGTGGCTTTTGCCCGCCAATCACTATGGCAGAAAGGAGTAGAGCCAGGCCAAGTTTGGTGGGATATGGACCAGGCGCAGGCAGGTGGGACTAGTGTAGCTGGGACATGTTGGTCGGAGTGGGCAAGTTGGGCTGAAGGACCTGCTTCCATATTGTATCACTCCATGACTCTAAGTCCATCAGGTGACCTGAAGGAGCCCATGATGGGGCCATGGTGGGAACCTGGTCTTGGTCTTGAACCTTATACTGAGGTCCAGGTTGGACTCTCAATGCCTGTGGGTGCAGTGCTTCCCCGCCCTGGGCTCGCAAGGATTTACCTGCATCTGCCCTTATGTTCTGAAGGCAAACCAACCAGTTCAAGTGGAGGCACGGGGAACTGCAGAGGCTGGATACTTGAGCAAAACACAAAATGCTGGAGGAACTCAGCGGGCCAGGCAGCATAGAAACATAGATAAATAGGAGCAGGAGTAGGCCATTCCACCCTTCGAGCCAGCACCGCCATTCAATATGATCATGGCTGATGGAGCCGCCAAGACATTTGACAACTGTTGCGATGCTGTAAGGTCATAAGGCCATAAGTGATAGGAGCAGCATTAGGCCATTCGGCCCATCAAGTCTACTCCGCCATTCAATCATGACTGATCTAACTCTCCCTCCTAACCCCATTCTCCTGCCTTCTCCCCATAACCTCTGACACCCGTTCTAATTAAGAATCTATCTATCTCTGCCATAAATATATCCACTGACTTGGCCTCTAGCCTTCTATGGCAAAGAATTCCACAGATTCACCACCCTCTGACTCAAGATATTCCTCCTCGTCCCCTTCTTAATGGAACGTCCTTTAATTCTGAGGCTGTGACCTCTAGTCCTAGACTCTCCCACCATTTCTCTCCCATCATTCAGTCATTCAGAATTCCCAGTTTTAACTAAATGGGCCAAAGCCAAGGATGCGGTTAGAGATCATTCTCTGGCTGCAAGGTCATATTTTATTTTTCCCAAGCCTCTCCTGGCTTCAGGCTTGAAAAATCACTTAAACGTTAATCTTTGAAATCTCGCTTCCATAATGAATGGAAATGAATGTAAAAAAAAAAAAACTGAATTTAAAACCCATAGCACTTGGAAATCTAAACTAGGTAAGCACCTGGGAAATGTGTAGGAAGGAACTGGCAGATGCTGGTTTACACCAAAGATAGACACAAATTGCTGAAGTGACTCAGCGGGACTGGCAGCATCTCTGGATAGATGTTTGAAGAAGGGGTTGTGACCCGAAACCTCACCTATTCCTTCTATCCAGAGATGCTGCCTGTTCCGCTGAGTTACTCCAGCAATTTGTGTCTGTCTTAAGCACTGGGAAATGTTACATGTACATTGGAATCCTTGAAAAGTGGGAAGGATAAATCAGACCATAACGAGTTGGTCTCCATTTGTTGTCTTTTTGGAATTATATGGTGCAACACAATTGTAAAAGTTAACTGTTTCAAGACTGGATGAGGGATGGTCAAGATTATAAACAATGATCTCTTTACTTCTTTTTTTTATTTTCTTACTCTCTTTTTCCTATTTTCTTTTCTTCAACTTTCTTCATTCATTCTTCTTTTTTCTTCTTTTTCACACACTATATATCTCACGTTTTTCAATCCTTTACTTGTCACAGTCTGCCCTCTCCTCATTCTCATCCACTTCACCTCCCAGTACTTTTCCACCGGTCCCTCCTTCTCCTCGCCTGCCTGCCACTCCCCTCTCATCAGCCCAACTCTCCTCACCTGTTGCCTCTGATCACCAATTAACCCGGTATATAGACTCTCCTCACCATTCACACAGTGCCAGATTGTTCTCAGCATTCATGCAAGACTCTCCAGCGATTTCCCGACTGACTACACGGATTCGAACCTGCCTGCCCCCGACCATTCCGTCCTGTCGTCTTCCTGGATATCACCTCAGCCTTCTGTCCCCGACCACGGCCTTGGTCCCGTACCTCCTGGTTTCTGTCTGCCTCTCTCCTGGGCTGTTTGGTGTATCCCTGCAACGGCTCCTCGACTTCCTGCCTAGCTTCGACTCTCCTTTCGTCTGTCCCTCGCTGGTTTGTTTGCATCGTGTGTTGGATCTCCTGGTTACCGGACCTTCCGCTACCCCGACTATGTCTCCTGCCTTCCCCTCTTCGGAACCCTCGCTCAATCCTGAGCCTCTGTGTGAGTACGGTGTACCCATTCCTGTGTTACTACTCTGTGTTACAGTATCGTAATAAAGTTCATGGCCAATTATACCTGCCTGATTCTGTGCTGCTATTGGGTCCAAGCTATACCAGTTACATTACTATCTAATTTATTTTATGAAAATGTATTATGAAAATATATATTTGGCACTTTGGTGCCATATGATTGTACTTGCTTCTAATAAAACTAAAAAAAATAAAAAGTGGAGGAAATTGAGACAAATTCGAACTGAGGTAAAATGGTACCAATGATAAGTTGAGGGAGTGAAATGAACTTGAGCAACAGAATAGCCCGGGGCTTGAGAATTTCATCAGCACGAGAAGGAAAAGGGTTGCGGAGCCAACATTTACTCTTGTGTTCTTAAGGCAAAACAGGCAACTAATCTGGAGCAACATAGAAATTAGGTGCAGGAGTAGGCCATTCGGCCCTTCGAGCCTGCACCGCCATTCAATATGATCATGGCTGATCATCCAACTCAGTATCCCGTACCTGCCTTCTCTCCATACCCCCTGATCCCCTTAGCCACAAGGGCCACATCTAACTCCCTCTTAAATATAGCCAATGAACTGGCCTCAACTACCCTCTGTGGCAGAGAGTTCCAGAGATTCACCACTCTCTGCGTGAAAAAAGTTCTTCTCATCTCGGTTTTAAAAGGATTTCCCCTTTATCCTTAAGCTGTGACCCCTTGTCCTGGACTTCCCCAACATCGGGAACAATCTTCCTGCATCTAGCCTGTCCAACCCCTTAAGAATTTTGTAAGTTTCTATAAGATCCCCTCTCAATCTTCTAAATTCTAGAGAGTATAAACCAAGTCTATCCAGTCTTTCTTCATAAGACAGTCCTGACATCCCAGGAATCAGTCTGGTGAACCGTCTCTGCACTCCTGAACTGTCTCTGCACTCCTGAACCGTCTCTGCACAACAGGGGACCGCAAATGCTGGAATCTGGAGGAGCTTAGCAGGCCAGGCAGCATCTGCAGAGGAAATGGAAGGCAACATCTCGGTTCACTGAACAAGATGCAGTACAGCACAAGAAGAGGCCCGTTGGCCCACAATGTCCATGCCAAACATGATGCCAAGACCAAAGACAGACACAAAATGCTGGAGTAACTCAGCAGGACAGGCAGCATCTCTGGTCAGAAGGCATGGGTGACGTTTCGGGTCGAGACCCTTTAGGTCTGGTGCAGGGTCTCGTCGTCCCGAAATCTCACCATATTAATGATTTTACAAAATTCCCCGTTCGCTCTGCTGCCCCTGCTAGCGGCAGGAGGGAGGGACTATAAAACCAGGAAGTGGTGTGCCTCAATCAGTGTCTGCAAGCTGGAGGAAGGCAGAGGGTCATGTTTCTCTGAGCTGTGAATAACACTGAACACATGTCTACTCAAATGTAAACGTCCTTAGTGGTTCTAAAACGCTTGCAGAATGTGTCTATTGGTTCTAAAATGTTTGCAAAAAGTGTTTATTGGTTCTAAAATGTTTACAAAAAGTGTCTCTTTTGGTTCTACAATGCTTGCAGAATGTGTCTTTTTTGGTTCTATAATGTTTTTTAGGTTCTTTCCCCCCCCCCCCCCCCCCCATCTCCTCTTCTCCCCACCTCTCCTCTCCACCCCCTCTCCTCTCCACCCCCTCTCCTCTCCACCCCTCTCCTCTCCACCCCCTCTCCTCTCTCCCCCCTCTCTCACCCTTTCTCCTCCCTTCTTCTTTCTCTCTCCCCCCCCCCCCCCTCTCCCTCCCTACACCCCCCCTCCCCTCTCAGCACCCCCCTCTCTCTCTCCCCCTCACTCGCTCCTCCCCTCCTTTCCCCCTCACCCACCCTAACACTTATCCTCCTCTCCTATATATATATACTAGACCAAGTGCAGACCCGTTGGGTCTGTTCCCCCAACATGTGGGGGGGGGGGGGGGTATAGTTAGTGTGTGTGACGCTGCGTGCCGCATCCCCCCCCCCCCCCCCCCCCCCCCACCCCCACCCCCACAACCGCACGTTGGGGGAACAGACCCAACAGGACTGCACTTGGTCTAGTATATATATATATATATATATATATATATATATATATATATATATAGTTTTATCAATTCTCCCTGCAACCTCCAGCGTTCCAGAAAAAAACAATCCAAGTCTGTCCAACCTCTCCCTCCTGTTAATACTCCCCTAATCCAGGCAACATTCCTGTAAACCACCTCTGCACCGTTCCCGAAGCCTGCTCGTCCTTCCCGTAACGGGGGCGAATGCACATCAGCAAGCAAACATGTGGACCGGTTAGTTTAAAAACCGACAACGTCTCGTTACTCAAATAACCAAAGAGAACGCGAAGGGACGGGAATTAAAAGCGACTAAAATTAATTGGTAGAGAAAGATTGTCAGGGCAAAGGGAAATATATATATAGATATATCACAGTGTGGAGAGGATAAATGAAATTGTAGCGGAAACAAGCCCACAAGAGGAAAAAGTGGAGCGAGAGGAGAAACGAGCAACGTTTGTTGTGCAGATGATTAGTATTCGGTTCACAACCAGTCTCCGCTCCAGGGAGGGGGGGGAGAGAGGGGGGGGTGGGGGAGTGAAGGAAGGAAGGGAGGAGTGAGGGAGGGAAGAGAGAGGTGAGGGAGAGAGGGGGAGGGAGGGAGAGAGAGAGAGTGGGGGGGTGAGGGAGGGAAGGAGTGAGGGAGAGAGGGAGGAGGGAGAGAGGGGGGGGAAGGAGAGAGGGGGGGAAGGAGGGAGGGAGGAGAGAGAGGGGGAGGGAGGGAGGGGAGCACCGTGCGAGGCAGTCGCTGGAAAGGGACACACACACACACACACACACACACACGTTAGCTTGCCCGGCGCCGCTGAAACAACACATCCATCCACACGCCGCCTTGTATGGTACATGGACTGAGCCACGTTGGCGAAGTGGCTGTGTGTGATCGGGCCAGCTCTGCCCTTCATGCCTCGGCTTCCCCGCCGCTGACCGCCACCCTCAACTGGAGGAACGGGTCCAGTCGCCGGCAACGTTCGGCGCCGGATCCACAAGTGATTCATTTCAAACACCTCCAGCGAGTATATATCTTTTTTTGTGTGGCTGGTGTTGTTATTTTGCCCGAGAGTGCCGCTGCCCACGGAAACAGCCCAGCCTTCGGGGAGTTGCTGGTCAGTGCAGCCGGACAGATGCCTCGATGTGCCCGCCCGATGCAACTTTGCTGCCGATGGCAGGTAAGATGAGCGCTGATAATATGCAGGACTATACCCTAGAATAGGTGTGTGTGTGTGTGGGCGGGGGGCGAGGAACGAACGGAGAGAGGGGAAGAGGAGAGGGGGAGAGAGAGGAGATGGGGAGAGAGATGGGGAAGAGAGATGAGGGGAGAGGGGAGGGGATGAGAGATGAGGGGAGAGGAGAGGGGAAGAGAGATGAGGGGAGAGGAGGAGGGGGAGGGGAGAGGGAGGGAGGGGAAGATAGATGAGGGGGAGAGGGGAAGAGAGATGAGGGAGAGAGGAGAGAGGGGAAGATAGATGAGGGGAGAGGAGAGGGGGAGAGAGATGAGGGGGAGGAGAGGGGAGGGAGGGAGAGAGAGATGAGGGGAGAGGGGGAGAGATATGTGTTTAGAGAGATGAGAGGAGGGGAAGAGGGGGGATAGGGGAGTGTGAGAGAGAGAAGAGGCGGAGAGAGAGATGAGGGGAGAGGAAAAAGGGGAGGAAAAAAGGGGGGGGAGAGGATGGGGTGGGGGGTGGGGAATGATGGGGGTGGGGGGGTGGGGATGGGGGGGGGGGGGGGGGGGGGGGGTTGTGAGGAGGGGAGGGGGTGGGCGTGGGGGAGAGGAGAGGAGGGAGAGCAACTTGCTCGCCGCAAGTACCTTTGCCTTTGCACGGACGAGATGCGAAACTCTTGATGTTACTAAAGCGCAGCTTGCGCGGGGAGGGGAGGCTCGGTTCCTGCAGCGGTCCGGATCCCAATACTAAACACTGCTTGTGATGGAAGTGAAGTTATGTGTGGGAAGGATGCATTTGATTCCGCCTGGGGGTTTTTTTAACGTGAATGTTGTACGCGGTCTTCTCTAGATTGTGTCAGTAGGTGGATTGGAAAGTTGGTAGATCGCTACGGGAGAGTCGCGTCTGTAGGAACAGCAGATGCTGGCTGTCACCGAAGAGAGACACCAAATAACCTGGAGTAACTCAGCGCGTCGGCTAGCATCTCCGGAGAGAACGTCACCCATTCCTTCTCTCCAGAGACGCTGTCTGACCCGCTGAGTTACTCCAGCACGCTGTGCCTATAAACCAGCATCTGCAGTTCCTTCCACATTCTCCTTCTATCCGTCAGCCTGAGAAACGGGGATATTTCTCTTTTACTTGGAAACAGGGATATTCCCAACTCCCACGCGGAAATTGGTGCCGTTTATTCGCAGCCCCGTGTGTATTTAATGATAAGGAGAATCCTCGGGCCAGCGCGTTTGCAGGCTGCCTCGGCAGGTATTTCCATTGATTACAATGTGAATTGCAGACATCGTTCTCAGCCTGGTTTCTGCTGCGCGTTCCCCACGGTCCTCCCTTCCACACTGTATATACTAACGGCTGTATATATATATAAAATAAAACATTGCCATCACTTGTCTTCACAATGAAAGAGGGTGTGATGATATAATTGGCTTTTAGTAAAAAAATAAATTCAATTAGCCTTGACTGACTCTCAGGCTGAAGAATGGTCTCGACCAGAAACGTTCTCTCCAGAGATGCTGCCTGACCCGCTGAGATTCTCCAGTCTTTTTGTCAGCATCCAAAGCTTTCATTTTTAGTTTTAGTTTAGGGAGACACAGCGCGGAAACAGGCCCTTCGGCCCGTCCAGTCTCCACACTAACACTATCCTAGATACACTAGGGACAATTGATATTTCCACCAAATTAACTTTGAGACCTGTAAGTCTTTGGAGTGTGGGAGGAAACCGAAGATCTCTGAGCAACGTACGGGGACAACGTACAAACTCCGTACAGACAGCACCCGTGGTCAGGATCGAACCCGGATCTCTGGCGCTGTAAGGCAGCAACACTACCGCTGCGCCACCAGCTTCTTCCTTGCCCGCTTTTGTGTGCTTTTGGGCTGAAGACCCACCTTGTACGCCCTCTTACCGCGCGGTTACTGATCTCTCTATAGAGTGCTGGCCATACCAATGGGCGAGTTGGATCAGAAAGCCATCACTCCCCAATTCTGTCTGACCCCCCCCCCCCCCCCCCCTCCCCTCCAGGCCACTTGCATCTTGAAGAAGTGTCTCAACCAGAAACGTCACTCATTCCTTCTCTCCAGAGATGCTTAGGTCGGGTCTATCCACAACTGCCGAAACGTCACTTTGGGTCCATCTTCGGTCCTGCAGTTCTCTCTCTACACACGCCTCCTGCATTGGTGCTCGCACTCAGATGCATGAATCCAGGGTGAAGATAGACCCACAAAATGCTGGAGTAACTCAGCGGGACAGGCAGCGTCTCTGGGGAGAAGGAATGGGTGACGCTTCGGGACGAGACCCTTCTTCAGACCTTCGTCACATTCCTTCTCTCCAGAGACGCTGCCTGTCCCGCTGAGTTACTCCAGCATTTTGTGTCTTTCATCGGCGTCAACCTGCATCGGCAGTTCCTTCCTGCTTGGATAAGGCAAGATGGTTGGGTGCGAACGGGTAGCATTGCAGTGAGAACGGCGCCCTGCCACCCATAACCGTCACAGTAGACGCGGGTGGTTAGGGAGGTAGGAATGAAGAACTCATTAAGTTTGCGGATGGATTCAACCCCCGTGGACCACGGCATCCAACTTTGCTGTTGTCGGGCCGTTAATATCAACACCTTCTCTCCTCACCCAACCCAACACTTGGTTCCAACAGTGTTGCGAATACTGATTTCCCCACTTCTGGCAAATAGATTCAGATTCAGATCACACCAGTGTGTACATCATACGGTCATAAGTGATAGGAGTAGAATTAGGCCATTCGGCCCATCAAGTCTACTCCTCCATTCAATCATGGCTGATCTGTCTCTCTCTCCTAACCCCATTCTGCCTGCCTTCTCTCCATAATCTCTGACACCTGTACTGATCAAGAATCTATGTTTAAGAAGGAACTACAGATGCTGGAAAATCGAAGGTAGACAAAAATGCTGGAGAAACTCAGCGGGTGAAGCAGCATCTATGGAGCGAAGGAAGGGTTTCGACCCGAAACCTTGCCTATTTCCTTCGCTCCATGGATGCTGCCTCACCCGCTGAGTTTCGCCAGCATTCTGATCAAGAATCTATCTATCTCTGCCTTAAATATATCCACTGACTTTGCCTCCACAGCCGACTGTGGTAAATAATTCCACAGATTCACCACCCTCTGATTAAAGATGAATGAAATTCCTGGTTGGCATGCAACTGGTAGAGCACAAAATCACGAGAGGAATAGATCATGTGATTGCGGAGTCTCTTGCCCAGAGTAGGGGAATCGAGAACCACAGGACATAGGTTTAAAGTGAGGGGGGAAAGGTTTAATGGGAACCAGAGGGGTAATCTTTTTAAACAAAGGGTGGTGGGTATATCGAATGAGTTGCCAGAGGAGATAGTTGAGGCAGGTACAATCATAACACTTAAGAGGCATTTGGACTGGTACTTGGATAGGATAGGATTAGAGGGTGATGGGCCAAGCATGGGCAGGTGGGACTAGTGTAGATGGTCGGTGTGGGCAAGTTGGGCGAAAATGGCCTGTTCCAACACTCTATGACTCTATGACTCTTGTCAGTACAAAATATATATTATAATAATAGATACAGTAATAGGGGCAATAATCGAATAAGCTAATGTTGTGGAGTTATGAGTAAAAGTGGCAGCATCTCCGGGAAGAGAGTGGGTTGGGTGGGGGGTGATTTGTTCATGAGTCTGATAGAGTGGGCAAGAGACCAATCTGAGCTCACAATGTCCAAGCCATCGAGCACCTGCATCTTCTCCAAGATACTATCATAGCGGCACAATGGCGCAAGGGTAGAGTTGCTGCCTCACAGCGCCATAGACCCAGGTTCAATCCTGACTACGGGTAGGGAGTTTCTACGTTCTCCCTGTGACCAGGTGCTCCGTTCCCTACCACACTCCAAAGACATACAAGTTTGTGGGTTAATTGGCTTCAGTAAATTGTAAAATTGTCCTGAGTGTGTAGGATAGTGCTGGTGTACGGGGCTCTAAAAGCATAACGCAAAGGGAATGGCCAGGGTGACATGCACGCTTGAAGATACTTCCCATCTTCCTGATGCCACACACTGAAGATGGACTGTATGTAAGCTAGTGATGAGCCTGTGATGGATTGCGATGCTCGAGGGCAGGATTGTGGCCACACCAGGCTGAGATGCAGCTCATCAGAATATTCTCTGTAGCGCATCTGTTGCAGTCTGAGAATCTTCATGGACATGCTAAAATCTTCTCGGACACCTAAGGAAGTAAATACACTGACAGGCTTTCTTGTTTACCACATCAGTGTGAATGGACCAGGTTAGATTGTGCGGTGATATTGAAGCTTGGGAACTTGAAACGGTTGAATATTTTTGTACCGTCTCTTTGTTGATGAGGCCAAGCTGGGTTATCATGCAGTTCCATGGAAAGCTCCAGGCCTCTTGGGTCAACAACCATCTCTTGTCATCAACGACCGGGGCTGTTGGCCTGACGCCATGGCACAAGGTTCTCGATCTCTTCCCTGCACTCCGTCTCATCGTCATGAATGGCTCCATCCCTGTGAAGATGTACATTCAAAGCACCAGACCATGCAGTGTGAAGACAAGGGAGGAGTGGACCGCCTCACAAATTGTCCACCCACTGACCCATCCCTGGAAGTGTCCGTAATCGCCACACTGATTTCCGCCATGCGACATCTCAGAACCCAGAGGACTGCAATGGAAGCGAGCCATGCTGAGAAACTGCCCGAGAAGAAGGTAAGAAGGACATCACAACCCAGCCCTCCGCTTGGTGCCCAGAATACAGAGTCACACGGCGTGGAAACAGACCCTTCGCACCAACTTGCCCACCAACTTGGCCTGGATATAGTGGATGTAGAGAGGATGTTTCCACCAGTGAGGGATCTAGGACCAGAGGCCGTAGCCTCAGAATTAAAGAAAGTTCTTTTGTGAAGAGAGATGAGGAGAAACCTCTTTAGTCAGAGGGCGGTGAATCTGTGGAATTCGTCTGTGGAAGCCAAGTCAATGGATATTTTTAAGGCAGAGATAGATATCGCAAACAGAGATAGATTGACAGATTCTTGATTAGTACGGGTGTCAGGGGTTATGGGGAGAAGGCAGGAGAATGGGGTTAAGATATGAATGGCAGAGTAGACTTGATGGGCCAAATGGCCTAATTCTGCTTCTATCACTTGTGAACCTATGAACAAAGCAGAACGACTAACCTGGACCCAACAGCAACCATGCAGTACCATGGAGAGCTCCAGGCCCGTCTAGGCCGAGTTTACAAAGGCAATTTCAATCACATTTTAAAAAAAATGTTTTAAGTTGAGCCCAAGCTTTAAATGGAGTTTGGTCCAAGGAACAGATAACAGTTTTTGGGGAATGTTTTGAGAATTAAAAAGGGGATTGGATAGTTTTGGGCTGGAGAAGGCGTGTAAAAGGATATTAAATGGAAATCCTGTGTTGGAAGGAACTGTCAATGCTGGTTTTAACCAACTTACTTACTGCCTATTATGCCTCCTGGCATGTAGGACGGCAATGAAGGTCCTCCACTCCTGTCTGTTCTGGGCTAGCTTCTGGACACTACCCCAGGTCAGTCCCTTCCGGTGTCCAGTGCAGGGCTATTCTTGGTGTGCTGTCTGATACATTCATCCTAGCATCTGTCGATAGCCTTGGAAGTCCATCACGCCCAATAGTGTTGATTCCTTCAGTTGCTGTTTCTGTAACATATTTGTTTTACGAGACAGGGTTGTTAGCCCTGTGCTCAGCCTCCAACCTGGAGGACCAGTGGATCGCTCTTCGTCTCGCCTCTACCCTTCGACCTCCCACTGGCATAGTTCTAGGGGTCACTGAGACACACACGCTCCCCGGCCACGACAAGGTTGCAATCCAACAGGGAGGGTTTTAACCAATGATAGACACAAAAAGCTGGAGTAATTCAGTGGGTCAGCCAGCATCTATGGAGAGAAGGAATGGGTGACATTTCGGGTGGAGACCTTTCCTCAGACCCGAAACATCACCCATTCCTTCTCTCGAGAGGAGTCTGAAGAAGGGTCTCGACCTGAAACATCACCCATTCCTTCTCTCCAGAAATGTTGCCTGACCCGCTGAGTTACTCCAGCTTTAAATGCAAGTCCTGGCCGGCTATGCCTGACTGGTTGTATGCGTGCAGCCTTTGGTGAATGTATTAATGACTGAAGTCGTTGTATGGGTCAATGACTGCTTTGCAAAGAGTAAAGCCCGCCGAGCAGAGTGACCAGCCTAGAATGAGCGCAAGGTTTTGAGTCTGAGGAAGGGTCTCGACCCGAAAAGTTACCCATTCCTTCTCTCCAGAGATGCTGCCGGTCCCGCTGAGTTACTCCAGCTTTTTTGGTCCATCTACAAGTTTGCTGCTGATGGTTAAAAATTGCACGTCAGGTTTTAAGTGCGCAGTTCGGTGGGAGGGTTGAGGCGTTGAATGCTCGCTATATTAATGGCTGCATGGTGAACAAACTACTTCAGAATGAAAGTCATTATGTGAAGCACAGTGAACATTTATATATAATGAGGTGCTTTCTGAATACATTATTTTCACTATCTTCAATTGATATTACCAATGATGAATTTCCTTCCATTGCCATTATGTTTGTAATTTTGAATTCTGAAGTTTCCCAGTTATATAAATAATGCAAGATGGTCAGTAAGCCATTATTCTGTAGTTGAAAACAACAAGCAAATTCAAGCCTGTTATAACCCTCCTCTGGATAGCACTTCTCAGCTATAGATAAACTATGAAGACGTCTGTAGTAAGCAAGCTCATCAGTTCAGTTTAGTTTATTGTCACGTGTACCGAGGTACAGTGAAAAGCTTTTGTTGCATTCTAACCAGTCAACGGAAAGACAATACATGCTGACAATCGAGCCGTTTACAGTGTGCAGATAAATGCTACGGGAATAAAGTTTAGTGCAAGGTAAAGCCCGATCAAAAATAGACTGAGGGTCACCAATGTGCTAGATAGTAGTTCAACACTGCTCTCTGGGTGTGGTAGGATGGTTCAGTTGCCTGATAACAGCTGGGAAGAAACTGTCCGCGAATCTGGAGGTGTGCAGTTTCACACTTCTGTACCTTTTGCCCGATGGGAGAGGGGAGTGGCCAGGATGCGACTCGTCCTTGATTATGCTGCTGGCCTTGCCGAGGCAGAGTGCAATGTAAATGGAGTCAATGGAAGGGAGGTTGATTTGTGTGATGGTCTGGGCTGCCTCCACAATTCGCAACAAAAGCTTTTCACTGTACCTCGGTCCACGTGACAATAAATTAAACTGAACTTAGCTCTAACCTACACGCATTCGGGATAATTTTACAATTTTTACCAAAGCCATTTAACTGACAAATCTGTACGTCTTTGGAGTGTGGGAGGAAACCAGAGCACCCGGAGAAAACCCACGTGGTCACAGTGAGAACGTACAAACTCTGCACCGACAGCGCCCGTAATCGGGATTGAACCCGGGTCTCTGGTGCTTCTTCTTCCGTGTCCTTATGCTATATAGTGGCTCGCCACTGCTGTACACATCGTTGCGCTATTGGAGTGCTAAGTGCAAGGTCTGCAGTAGTACATGGATTACCCAGCAATGGGCATTGCAGTAGGTGTTGCATTGTGTGTGTGTCTGTGTGCCACAGTCACAGGTTGTTGTACCCTTGATGTTGCCCCCATTTGAGCATTGTCCACCCATGACCACCCGACCCCAGCTCGCAGTCGGTGGAGACATCTCCAGTGTCCATCAGCACCTGGTGGTAAGCACCCTGCTGCTGGGATGCCCATCTTGGTGGCAATAGGGACAGTGGCTAGTCTGTTCTTCCACATCTGGGGGTGATCTTCAGTTGGTGTTGTTTCCAATGGGGTGACACTGGTTAGGAAGCTCTTACGGGATTTTAACCACGTAGCAGGGGGCACGTGGTTGTGTAATGGGTGTCTGTCTCCTGTCAGTTGTTTCAGACAATCTGTCCTACTCGTGACAGCTCTCCTGATGTCTGGGGGAGCGCTGCCAGCCAGTAGGTAGTTGTTGTTTATGTCCGTAGATCGGAAGCAACCAGTGATGTTACGGCAGCTGGCGCTGTAAGGTGGCAACTCTACTGTTGCGCCATTGTGCCACCCCCATACAGTTCCTACATTGCAACAATGATTGCACTTCAGAAGCAGTTAAATAGCTAAATATGTTGATAACATCTTGAGATTATGGGGGGGGGGGATTGAGGGGCGGAGTGGCGGGGCACGCCCTGGCATCCTTGCTCGCAGCAGCATCACAGGAGTATAAAGAACACATGACCATAAGACATAGGAGCGGGTTTGGTCCATTCGGCCCATCAAGTCTGCTCCACCATTCGATCATGCCTGATCTATTTTGTTCCCTCTCAAGCCCCTTCTCCCGCCATCTCCCCGTAAACTCAGACAAATCACACAAATGCGTTGATTATTACATATAAATTCCACGTAAAATTTACACAACTTAGCGAAAACGAAACGAAAGGAAAGCGTTTCGTTGTCCCTCGGTACACGTGATCATAGACCAAAGTGAAAGAAAACGACTGTGCAAAAAGATGAGACATTCGCGCAAAAATACACAATCAGCGCGCATGTCGTTGGCAGTGTAAAGGGCCTGTCCCACTTGGTGATCTTTTTCGGAGACTGCCGGCGTCATATCAGTGTCGCCAAAATAATTTGAACATTTCAGAAATCCAGCGGCGACAAAAAAAAATGTTGCGACACTTGAAAACACACCGCGCGTCATGCGCCATCACGCTGCGTCACGCCGCTAATGTTTTTGGTAGTGAGCTAATACGTCAGTCAATGATGCTGGCAGTCGCCAAAAAAATCGGCGAGTGCATCAGGCCCTTAAGAGGTGGCCCATGGTGCCCCTGCCCTGCCAACACCGAGTCTCTTGAACAATGGACGTCACTCGCTGCTATATTGCTGCTGTCAAACGTTCCACAACATATTACAAGGCAGAGGAGTCCATGGTGCCCCCCCTGCCAACACCTTTCCCCACCTCAATTACCTTGTGCTGCCTTCCAGACAATGAATTTAAGAAGACCCCCTATTGCGTGGGCAAGGGTCAAATAATAACTGACACGAGGACATATATTGCGCGCCATATTTCTAAGATGAAGGCGCCTTCTTTCTTTACAATGTGAATGGCTCGATTGTAGTCATATATTGCCTTTCCGCAGTCTGGATGGCATGCAACAAAGGTGTTTTTCACTGTACCTCGGTACACCTGACAATAAACTAAACTGAACATTTGTTTCACATAGAAACATAGAAAATAGGTGCAGGAGTAGGCCATTCGGCCCTTCGTGCCAGCACCGCCATTCATTGAGATCATGGCTGATCATCCACAATCAGTAACCCGTGCCTGCCTTCTCCCCATATCTCTTGATTCCACTAGCCCCTAGAGCTCTATCTAACTCTCTTTTAAATGCATCCAGTGAATTGGTCTCTACTGCCTTCTGTGGAAGAGAATTCCACAAATTCACTACTCTCTGGGTGAAAAGATTTTTTCCCATCTCAGTTTTAAATGGCCTCCCCTTTTTTCTTAGACTGTGGCCCCTGGTTCTGCACTCCCCCAACATTGGGACCATTTTTTTCTGTATATAGCTTGTTCAGTCCAGTTATAAGTTTTCTATCTATACTCACTTTTAAATTATTTTAAATTCATCCAGTGGATTGGCCTCTACTGCCTTCTGTGGCAGAGAATTCCACAAATTCACAACTCTCTGATTTTCTCGACATAAGGTACAAAAGATCATAAGGCCATGTGGTAGGAGCAGAGTTAGGCCATTCGGCCCATCAAGTCTACTCCGCCATTCAATCATGGCTGATCTATCTCTCCCTCTCAACCCCATTCTCCTGCCTTCTCCCCGTAACTCCTGACACCCGCACTAATCAAGAATCTATCTATCTGTGCCTTAAAAATATCCATTGACTTGACCGGCACAGGCTTCTGTGGCAAAATGTGAGCAATTTGTTTACTGGCCAAGTGAGTTCTTGCCATCTAGACCTTGTACTGCTACCGTTTTTCCCAAACATGACCCAGCTTGTAGGTCATTTGCTTAGAATTAAGATGCTATCTTAAGATGTTAAGATAACTGGGGTTCATCCCTTCAACTTCTGTGATTCAACCTCACGGAGCTACGCTGAGCCATGGTGGGGCCATCTTCTACTGAAGAGATACCCAAACTGCTGGAGAAACTCAGCGGGTCAGGCAGCGTGTCTGGGGGAAAGGAATTGGTGATGTTTCGGGTCGAGACCCTTCTTCCCTTGGGGGACGTTTCGGGTCGAGACCCTTGGGGGAGTCCAGAACCAGGGGCCACGGTTCAAGAATAAGGGGTCAGCCATTTAGAACGGAGACGAGGAAACACTTTTTCTCACAGAGAGTGGTGAGTCTGTGAAATTCTCTGCCTCAGAGGGCGGTGGAGGCCGGTTCTCTGGATACTTTCAAGGGAGAACTAGATAGGGCTCTTAAAGATAGTGGAGTCATGGGATATGGGGAGAAGGCAGGAACGGGGTACTGATTGGGGATGATCAGCCATGATCACACTGATTGGCGGTGCTGGCTCGAAGGGCCGAATGGCCTATTCCTACACCTATTGTCTATTGTCCATTCATACTACTGCCAGGCACAGATACTCCTAACCACATATGGCTGAGCCTTTACCTGGATTATTGTTCATGCACACCATTTCTGTGTGTCTGCACCAGGAAGGATATCAGGGCTGCAGGCAAGACTCAGAGTTCTGGCAGGCTCATTGCTGGTTAGAATACATTGAGCAATGAAGTACTTGCTAATGAAGGAGCCTTGTCTTTGCAGGTGTCTTCGTAAGTTCATAAAGCGATAGGAACAAAATTAGGCCATTCGGCCCATCAGGTCTACTCGTCCATTCAATCATGGCTGATCCATCCCTCCTTCCTAACCCCATTCTCCTGCCTTCTCCCCATCACCCCTGACACACTGTGTGTGTGTGTGTGTGTCTCTGGGCTGAAATCCTACAAGACGGGGCGACTGGATCATTCTGAAGAAGCTTGGAGTGAGAACGGATTCCCTTCTCCAAGGATGCTTCATGTTGGATGAGACCTGCTCCCACGCTGTACTGTTCCATTTTAGTATAGTTTCTATATTCAGCATGGAAACAGGCCCTTCGGCCCACCAAGTCCATGCCGACCAGTGATCACCCCGTACACCAGTTCTATCCTACACACTAGGGACAATTTGCTGAAGCCAATTAGCCTACAAACCTGCACGTCTTTGGGATGTGGGAGGAAACCGGAGCACCCGGATAAAACCCACAAAGTCACGGGGAGAATGTACAAACTCCATACAGACAGCACCCACAGTCAGTATCGAACCCAGGTTTTCTGCCGCTGTGAGGCAGCAACTCTACAGTTGTGCCACTGTGCCGCCCTTAATGTTCTACTCAACTTTAGACTTTAGAGATGCAGCGTGGAAACAGGCCCTTCGGCCCACCGAGTCTGTGCCGGCCACCGATCACTACCACTATCCTACACACAAGGGGCAATTTACATTTTTACTGAAGCCAATTAACCTACGAACCTGTACGTCCTTGGAATGTGGGAGGAAACCGGAGCACCCGGAGAAAACCCACAAAGTCACGGGGAGAACGTACAAACTCTGGAATTCTGGAATTAATTAATGATGGGGTCAACATCTCTCAACCATTGAAGATCAGGGCAACAGTAAAAAGCAAAGGGCTGAGATCACTTGAGTTCGGGTGGGAGATTAGTTTAGTTTAGTTTAATTTATTGTCACGTGTGTATCGAGGTGCAGGGAAAAGCTTTTGCTGCGTGCTACCCAGTCAGCAGAGAGAAGATACATGATTGCAGTGGATCCATTTACAGTGTACAGATACATGATAAGAGACTAACATTTATTGCAAGGTAAAGCCAGCAAAGTCCGATCAAGGATAGTCTGAGGGTCACCAGTGAGGTAGACAATAGTTCAACACTGCTCTCTGGTTGTGGTAGGATGATTCAGTTGCCTGATAACAGCTGGGAAGAAACTGCCCCTGAATCTGGAGGTGTGCGTTTTCACACTTCTGTACCTTTCGCCTGATGGGAGAGGGGAGAAGAAGGAGTGGCCAGGGTGAGTCTGATCCTTGATTATGCTGCTGGCCTTGCCGAGGAGCCGATGGAAGGGAGGTTGGTTTGTGTGATGGTCTGGGCTGCGTCCACAATTCGCTGCAATTTCTCGGGTCCTTGGATGGCGCTGTCCGCAAACCAAGCTGTGATGTTATGATGTGTTGGCCCGGCTGTTCAACACTTTAACTCCCCCTCCCATTCCCTTTCTGTCCTGGGCCTCCTCCATTGTCAGAGTGAGGTCCAGCACAAATTGGAGGAACAGCGCCTCATATTTCACTTGGGCAGCTTACACCCCAACGATATGAACATTAACTTCAAATAGCCCTTGCTTTCCCTGTCTCTCCATCCCTCCCTCCCCCTTCCCAGTTCTCCTACCGGTCTTTCTGTCTCCGACTGCATTCTATCTCTGTACCGCCCACTCCCCTGAGATGAGTCTGAAGAAGGACTCGACCCAAAAATTCACCCATTCCTTCTCTCCAGAGATGCTGCCTGTCCCGCTGAGTTACTCTGGCATATTATTTCTACCTTCAAGCTGTGATGCATCCTGCTAAAGGATGGGCGTGATTGCAGGCTCCTGAGGTGATTGTAGCTTACATGACTTGTTTTTGTATCTCTCCGAGAAGGTTTGAGTACTGGAAGGACTCTGTTGTAAAATGTGGTGGGCATGAATTAGCTCACTGACTTTTACTTAACCTGACCACGCTGTACAAACAGACCATGTTCTCCTGAGGCACAAATGAGGCATTCTTGAACAGTTTTCCATCAACGTGTAGTGAATATGCAATGGAGTGGCGCTTGAAAGGTAATGTAATGAATAACCCGCCACATTTCTGTGCAAACAGTCCTGAGTAAATGTACTTGCCTAATGATTAATGCTGATGTAAATGAAGATGATGAAACAAACAAGGATAGGAATGCATAAGAGGTGGAGGAGTTGCATTAGTGATCAGGGAGAATGTCACAGCTGCAATTAGATACTGTAGTATGCTTTGAGCTAATCAGTCCTGACCCGAAAGGCAACCAGATGCTGCCTGGCCCGCTGAGTTACTCCAGCACGTTGTGTCATTTTGTGTAAACCAGTATCCGCAGTCCCGTGTTTCTGCACTTGTCATTGGTGGGGGATTCTGCTTCCATAAGTTTATCAGTGATAGGAGCAGAATTAGGCCATTTGGCCCATCGGGTCGACTCGTGGCTGATCTCTCTCTCTCTCTCTCTGAACCCCATTCTCCTGCCTTCTCCCCTTAAACCCCCTATTCCCCCCCCCCCCCCCCCACCCCGTACAAATCAAGAATCTATCGCTGCCTTCAAAATATCCATTGACTTGGCCTCCGCAACCTTCTGTGGTAATGAATTCCACAGATTCACCACCCTCTGACTAAAGAATTTATTCCTCATCTCCTTCCGAAAGGAATGTCCTTTAATTCTAAGGCTATGACCCCTGGTCCTAGACTCTCCCACTAGTGGAAACATCCTCTCCACATCCACTCTATCCAGGCCTTTCAATATTCGGTAAGTTTCAATGAGGTGACCCCCCTCATCCTTCTAAACTCCAGCGAGTGCAGGCCCAGTGCCGTCAAATGTTTGTCGCCTCTCTGTGATACTTGGTCATACTTGCAAGGCCTGGCAAGCGAATGCTCCCCAGATCTGGGATATCTAATGGTGAATTGCTGACTCTACAATCTACCATGGGATTCACTTTGGCCATCCTGACAGCGGCTTACCTCCCACCCCATGCTGATGCTCTCCTTCTTGCGTATGGCGTGCACAGCGTAACGTTGTAAGACAAGTTGTTCTATTTGATTGTGCATGCCAGGATGATTGCATTTGGCGAAACAGGGCGGACCACGTGAAGGTTGCAATCTTCCACCCCATGCTGATGCTAAGCTTGCATTGGATGTACTATACACCACCATCAACAGCCTTGACAGAAGCACCCTGAGGCCTTGATACTAATAGCTAAGTACATCCATGCCTACCTCAAGAGTGTCATAGTGGCACCATGGTGAAACAGGCCCTTCGGCCCAACTGGCCCATGCCGACCAACATGCCCCATCTACACCAGTCCTACCTGCCTGCATTTGGCCCGTACCCCTCTAAACCTGTCCTATCCATGCACCTGTCTAACTGGTTCGTAAACATTGGGATAGTCCCTGCCTCAACTACCTCCTCTGGCCGCTTGTTCCATACACCCACCACCCTCTGTGTGAAAACATTACCCCTCAGATTCCTATTAAATCTTTTCCCCTTCACCTTGAACCTTTGTCCTCTGGTCCTCGATTCCCCTACTCTGAGCAAGAGACTCTGTGCGTCCACCCGATCCATTCTTCCCAAGATTTTAAACACCTGAATAAGATCACCCCTCATCCTCCTGTGCTCCAAGGAATCGAGACCCATCCTACTCAACCTCTCCCTATAACTCAGACCGTTTAGTCGTGGCAATATCCTGTTAATCTCCTCTGAACCCTTTCAAGCATGACAATATATTCTCAATAACATCGGTGCCCAGAACCTATCTGGAAACCATAGATAAACGTCGAGATCCACCCCTAATTATCTTAGCTTATAGATCCAGCATGGAAACAGGCCCTTTGACCCACCGGGTCTGCACCTACCAGCGGTCCCTGCACATTAACACTATCCTTCCATACACTAGGGACTATCCACACTTGGACCAAGCCAATTAACCTACAAATCTGTCTGCCTTTGGAGTGCAGGAGGAAAGCGAAGATCTCGGAGAAAACCCACGTGGTCACGGGGAGAATGTACACACTCCGTACCGACAGTGCCCGTAGTCGGGATTGAACCGGGGTCTACCCAAGCGCTGTAAGGCAGCAGGTCTACCTCTGTGCCACCGTGCCGCCCCAAAGAGAAGGGAGGTGAAATATAAGTCTACACCATTCAAGCCGAGCAACCCTGAGGGGTACGACCTTTACAAAGCCATCAAGGATAAGGATAAGGATAAAACTGGCGATCGATAGAACATGCTGAAGTAACTCAGTGGGCCAGGCAGCATTCAGTCAGACTGAAGAAGGGTCTCAACCCAAAACGTAAACCCATTCCTTTTCAGCATCTGCAGTTCCTTCCTGCACAGGGTAAGACTGGCCCTCGAGGGCAAGCTCGAAATTGGTGAAAGGCTCATCACAAAACGTTTGGATCGCAATGGGGAAAGTGGATGGAGAATGGCTCTCTGCAGGTAAATCCATATCTGGCGTCCAAGTCTTTCAAAGGCCAGCTGGCTAAAGATAGGGACCAGCATACTCTGGTGAAGATTAACAATAACGATGGCATGATAAGATATTTTGTAAATTTAGTTAACCAGTTGTGCAGGAAGGAACTGCAGACGCTGGTTTAAACCAAAGGCAGACACAGAATGCTGGAGTAACTCAATGGGACAGGCAGCATCTCTGGAGAGAAGGAATGGGTGACGTTATGGGTCGAGACCCTTCTTCAGACACATATATATATATGTGTGTGTGTGTGTATGTGTATATATATGTTGCACTTTATATAGATTTTTGGAAAAACGCTGCCACTTACAGCTGTGATTTTTGGCCATCTTACTCAGAGTCCCCCTCTGCTCATCAGGTGCCGAGGATTTTTCCCATCGATGAAAAATAAAAGAGTTATTAGTGTTTAACAGATGTTGAGATTCTCTCTCCTGTCAATCACGCCATGAAGGCCACGCCCCTTCTGGTGGGAGGGGGGAGGGGCTATAAATCCCAGAAGTGTGGGCGTGGTTCAGTCTCTGCAAGATGGAGGAGGGAGAGGTCATGACTCGCTGTCCTTAGTGGCCTTGCACCCTGCTTGAAGTGGTATGAAACTGCACTTGAATTTGGTGGCCTTGCACCCTGCTTGAAATGGAATTTCAAGGAATAACTGTGAGTCAACTGCCAGCCCACCAGCCGTGAGTGAGTGAGCTGCCAGCACAACAGGCTTGTGTGACTGAGCTGCCACCCCAAGAATCCATTTGGCCCACAATATCCATACTAGACCACTGGAAATCAGTCCCTTCAGCCCACAACACCCATACTAGCCCCCCCCCCCCCAACTGGCCACCAATATTGGAATTGGTGGAGAGGTGGAATATTGCGTTGGGGGTAGTCCTCCTGTGTGATGCTAGGACCCAACGCAATATATATATATGTTCTTCTGTGTCTCCATATATACATTCACACATTGACATGCACATGTGTGTGTATATATATATATATATATATACATATATATATATATATACACAAATATATACAAATGTGTATATCTACAAATATACGTGTGTGTATATATATATATATATGTGTGTGTGTTTATATATATATATATATATATATATATATATATATATATATATATGATACAAGGAACTGCAGATGCTGGTTTACAAAACAAAAAGATACAAAGTACAAAGTACTGGAGTAACTCAGTGGGTCAGGCAGCATCTCTGGAGAACATGAAAAGGTGACTTATTGGCTTGGGACCCTTCTTCAAATGAGGGAGATTGTTGGGGCCTTGACAGAGATCTTTGTCTCCTCGTCAGTTGCAGCCAATGTCCCAGAAGACTGGAGAATAACCAATGTTGTTCCTTTGTTTAAGAAGGATAACAGGATAAGACAGGAGTCGGAAGTAAGGTCCCGACCCGAAATGTCACCCATCCTTTTTCTCCAGAGATGCTGCTTGACCCACTGAGTTACTCCAGTACTCCATGGTGGCACGGTGGCGCAGCGGTAGAGTTGCTGCCTCAAAACACCTGAGATCCCGTTTTGATCCTGACTACAGGTGCTGTCGGTTCGGAGTTTGTATGTTCTCCCCGTGACCACGTTGCTTTTCCCCGGGTGCTCTGGTTTCCTCCCACACTCCATAAACATACAGGTTTGTAGGTTAATTGGCTTTGGTAAAGATTGTGAATTGTATCTGGCGTGTAGGATAGCGCTAGTGTGCGGGCATCGCTGGTCGGCTCAGACTCGGCAGGCCGAAGCAGGGCTCTCGCTTAACTTTGTTTCCCTGTTGCCAGCCGGGCAACCTCGGCAGCTTTCTAGGTTGCCAAATGACAGTTTAGGTGGTCATTTAAGACGGCTTGCATGACACGTGCGATAATGTGCTCGGACGAAGTGCGTAGTTACCAGTCGGAATTATACTCAATGAAACATTCACATATTATTTCTGCTTCAAATAAAGTCACAAACTAAACATTCATCAATCAAGACATGATATGTCCCACAATGACATGCAGCAAAATTATAAGACAGTATCTCAACTCTTTTTACACATTGCAGTTAATGCAATTTCTATTAGTTCTTTCCACTTCCAAACAAAAATGTGGTTGAATTATTCAGCGTATGATCAACCTGTGACAATAAATCCTGGACCATGGTCACATATATGCGTACGTATAGTTGTGAATGTTGCTCATTAAATAACTACAGTACTGATATTCCATATTAAGAGCATTGATTTGCCGTTAAAATGAATTATGTAATAATGTGTCAACTGCAGCAGTGACAATCAGATACTGCGGCTTTAATGTTTAACATGTTCACAATTTAATTA
This sequence comes from Leucoraja erinaceus, assembly GCF_028641065.1. Classification (NCBI taxonomy): domain Eukaryota; kingdom Metazoa; phylum Chordata; class Chondrichthyes; order Rajiformes; family Rajidae; genus Leucoraja; species Leucoraja erinaceus. The sequence continues at coordinate 12,000,585 of NC_073385.1, forward strand.
ATCCATCTTTATGGATTAAAACAAATAATAACATTGGGAATTAAAACATATTTTATTGCATTCCGTTCTCAAACATAGTCAATGTTCGCTCTGAAGACATTTCCAGGACAATAGGGTCAGGGAGGGGGGTGTGTGTGAATCAGTGTGGGTTGGATAGATGGCCGGTGGGGGTGGGGGGGTTAGAAGGCAGTCGGTGCAGAATGGATGGATTGAGGCTGGTGAATTAGTACGTGTTTGTTGGAGTAGGTAAAATTGTGAGGGGAGAGCACGGGGGGATGTCCGTGATGTTGAATGGGAGGTTCAGTACGGGATGGATGGGGTAGACAAAAGTGCTGGAGAAACTTAGCGGGTGAGGCAGCATCTATGGAGCAAAGGAAATGGGCAACGTTTCGGGTCGAGACCCTTCTTCAGACTGTTCCCCCCATTCTTCTTGAATGGGAGGATCAGTACAGGATGGTTGACGGGGGGAGATCAACGCAGGATGAATGGGGGGGGGCAGTACAGTGTGGATCGGAGGGTCTGTGCAGAATGAATGGGGGATCACTACAGGATGAATGAGGGGAAGGTGCAGGGTAAATGGAGGGTGGGTCAGTACGGGATGAATGCGTGGATTAGTACAGGATGGATGGGGGATCAGTACAGGATGGATGGAGGAGAAGTGCAGGATGGATGGGAAAGGGGTAAGTACAGGGTGAATTGGGGAACCAGTGCAGGATGGATAGGGGGGTGGCAGGAGAATCAATGCGAGGTGGATAGGGTGATCAGCGCAGGATGAATAGATTGGGGGGGAAGGGGAGATGGGGAGGGGAGCACAGTGGATGTCAGTGAGGACTGAATAGAGGCGGGAATGGGTATCAGTGCTGGATGTAGTGGAGGGGTCCAAGGATAAGGGGGGGGGGAGTGTACAAGAGAGAGAGAGAGAGAGAGAGAGAGAGAGAGAGAGGGGGGGGGCAAGGTGGGGAGGAAGGAGAGGCAGTGCTCCTCAGACAACATCGCCCCGCAGCCTTGGCCGTTGGGAACTCCTCGCCACCGCCTCCCTCCTCCGCCAGCCAACAGCAAGGTGCGGGGCCGAGCGGTGCAGCTCAAAAATCCCATAGCTATAGGATCTTTGGTGCAGCTGCTTCAGAAGTGTCGGAGCAAATGATGGTTCCCGCACAGCGGCAGCAGCGGCCGCGAAAGTGGCTCCATCTCCTCCTCCTCCTGCACCCCGTCCGCCCGCCCTGATAGCGGCCGCTGTTTGCAAATGCGCTAATGGCGCTTTCAATACAAACGCTCCCGCACGCCGAGGCCTTCCCATCCCTCCTTCCTCCCGGCCTCGGCGTGCGGGAGAGTTTGTATTGAAAGTGCGGGTTCGCAAGCAGCGGCCCTTATCAGGGCGGGCGGGGTGCGGGAGGAGGTGGAGAGGAGGAGGAGATGAAGCCGCTGCTCGGGGCCCGTCATTCGCTGCGACCGTTCGTCACCCCGCACCTAGTATCTTTCCCACGCAATACAGCCGTCACCGCCGACACAAAACGTTGCGTTCCTTTTGTCCAGAGATGCTGCCTGACCCGCGGAGTTACTCCAGTTTTTTGTGTCTATCTTCGGTACAAACCAGTATCTGGTTGCCAAACCGGGCAAAATTACTCGGTGTTTAGTTGCCCGGCGGCGCTTTGAGTGGTCAATGGCACCCGGGCAACCGTTAATTTCGAGCCCTGCGAAGGGCCTGATTTTGCACAGTATCTCTAAACTAAACTAACCTAACACTATCCTTGGTCAAAGCCAGCATCTGCAGTTCCGTGTTTCTACATTAAGAAAGGAATTGATGGGCCAGCGAATATAGAACAATAGGTGCATGAGGAGGCCATTCGGCCCTTTGAGCCAGCACCGCCGTTCACTATGATCATGGCTGATCATCCAAAATCAGTACCCCGTTCCTGCTTTTTCCCCATGTCCCTTGATAGGGTGATTATTGGAAATGTTTCTTAGGGACAAGAATTAATTGCATCTGTAAAAGCACGGACTCATTTGGGAAAGTCTGTGTGGGGGCGGTCTGGCATCAGGAATCTCTGAGTCCTTTCAGGATGTGACATGGAAGATTGATGAGGATACGGCAGTGGAGGGTTTTTAAAGGAGATTTTCAAGGTAGGTTTTCACACAGAGAGTCGAGGTGCCAAGGGAACAGTTATGGTTGTGGTGTTTAGGAGACAATGAGACAGACACTTGAACAGGCAGGTATTGAGACGTATACCCACCAATCATTCATCATCGTTGAAAACATTAGCGACGCAGTGGCGCTGGTTTCCGACGGGAACGGTGACGGACGCACCACACATCTCTGTCCTCCAGTTCCTGCGGACTTCCGCCACTGGAAGTATAGGATGTTGGTGTGTGTGCTTTATCATCGTTCCTTACAATGCCGTGTACGAGAGTGATCGCAACTTCGCAACCATTCAATATGATCATGGCTGATCATCCAACTCAGTACCCCGTACCTGCCTTCTCTCCATACCCTCTGATCCCCTTAGCCACAAGGGCCACATCTAACTCCCTCTTAAATATAGCCAATGAACTGGCCATGACTACCCTCTGCGGCAGAGAGTTCCAGAGATTCACCACTCTCTGTGTGAAAAAAGTTCTTCTCATCTCGGTTTTAAAGGATTTCCCCCTTAACCTTAAGCTGTGACCCCTTGTCCTGGACTTCCCCAACATCGGGAGCAATCTTCCTGCATCTAGCCTGTCCAACCCCTTAAGAATTTTGTAAGTTTCTATAAGATCCCCTCTCAATCTCCTAAATTCTAGAGAGTATAAACCAAGTCTATCCAGTCTTTCTTCATAAGACAGTCCTGACATCCCAGGAATCAGTCTGGTGAACCTTCTCTGCACTCCCTCTATGGCAATAATGTCCTTCCTCAGATTTGGAGACCAAAACTGTACGCAATACTCCAGGTGTGGTCTCACCAAGACCCTGTACAACTGCAGTAGAACCTCCCTGCTCCTATACTCAAATCCTTTTGCTATGAAAGCCAACATAACATTCACTTTCTTTACTGCCTGCTGCACCTGCATGCCTACCTTCAATGACTGGTGTACCATGACACCCAGGTCTCGCTTCATCTCCCCCTTTCCCAATCGGCCACCATTTAGATAATAGTCTGCTTTCCCGTTTTTGCCACCAAAATGGATAACCTCACATTTATACCTCACTATGATCATGGCTGATCATCCAAAATCAGTACCCCGTTCCTGCTTTTTCCCCATGTCCCTTGATAGGGTAATTATTGGAAAAGTTTCTTAGGGACAAGAATTAATTGCATCTGTAAAAGCACGGATTCATTTGGGAAAGTCTGTGTGGGGGCGGTCTGGCATCAGGAATTTCTGAGTCCTTTCAGGATGTGACATGGAAGATTGATGAGGATACGGCAGTGGAGGGTTTTTAAAGGAGATTTTCAAGACAGGTTTTCACACAGAGAGTCGAGGTGCCAAGGGAACAGTTATGGTTGTGGTGTTTAGGAGACAACGAGACAGACACTTGAACAGGCAGGTATTGAGACGTATACCCACCATTCATTCATCATCGTTGAAAACATTAGCGACGCAGTGGCGCTGGTTTCCGACGGGAACGGTGACGGACGCACCACACGTCTCTGTCCTCCAGTTCCTGCGGACTTCCGCCGCTGGAAGTACAGGATGTTGGTGTGTGTGCTTTATCATCGTTCCTTACAATGCCGTGTACGACAGTGATCGCAACTTCTACTGAAGTGTGGATGGCCGTTGGCTCGCTAGAAGCTCATCCGCCCTTTGACAGGTCTTGTTTTTGGCCCTGCTGGGGGTCCACAGCCCCCTCCTCACCTGGCAAACCAGTTAGGGGAGACAGTTTAGTTGCCGACTATCCGACCATGGAGCAGGTAGCACGGGATTACAAGGTACCCGTGGTGGGGGGAACTCCCCCGACCTGAGTGCAAGCAAATGAAATTAGTTTGGATTGGTTTAGACAAATGAGCCGTGGGGCTGAAGAAGGGTCTCGACCCGAAACGTCACCCATTCCTTCTCTGCAGAGATGCTGCTGCCTGTCCCACTGAGTGACTCCAGCATTTTGTGTCTATCTTCGAGCCTTTACTTACACTGTATTGTCCTGATGCAGGGTTTCAACCAAGAATGTTTACAATTTCTTTCATCCACAAGTGCTTTGACCCGTTAAGTTTCAGCAGCAGACTACTTGTTGCTCCAGATTCCACCATCTGCAACCTCTTGTGTCTCCCGTACCATTCTTTAGACTTTAGAGATACGACGTGGAAACAGGCCCTTTGACCCACCGAGTTCCCTCCGGCCAGCGCCCACCTCGTACATTAGCCCCATCCTACACACTAGGGCCAACTTATAATTTGCACGTCTTTGGAATATGGAAGGAAACCGGAGCACCAGGAGAAAAACCCATGCGGTCACAGGGAAAAACGTACAAACCCCGTACAGACAGCACCTGTAGCCAGGATTCAACCTGGGTTTCTGGCGCTGTAAGGCAGCACCGCTGGGGTGGGAGATTGCAACCTTCACTGTTTCGACGAATGCAATCAACCCGGCGTGCACAATCAAACAAGATCAAATAGAACAAGTTGTCCTACAACTTTAGGCTGTGCAGGCCATAAGCAAGAAGAAGAAAAAGCAGCAACACAAGTACTGCGCAACCCACCGTGCTGTACCAAGAGGTTCTGAGTTTTATGTTCTAAATGTGCCACCCTGTTCCAAGTGAGAACATGTTTAAATGAGATGATGTGATCACCATGAATGGCAGCAGAACATGTGATTGAGAGGTCAAAATGTGACTGTGAAATCAATTAGAAAACTGCAGAGAGTTTACAGATTGAAATGATCAGGTAATTGCTCCTTGGAACAACAGCCGTGCTCATCTCCAGAGCTCTTGCATATAATACATTGCAGGGCATGGGTGAACAGGATATTGCGTTTTATTTCATCCGGTGTAACTCTTCCCCTGACACCCGCCCTAATCAGGAATCTATCTATCTCTGTCTTACAAAACTTTGACTTGGCCTCCACACAGCATTCTGCATTGAGGGTAATGGGGAGAAGGCAGGAGAATGGGGGTTGCGAGGGAGAGATAGACTAGCCATGGTTGAATGGCGGGGTAGACTTGATGGGCCGAATGGCCTCATTCTGCTCTGCGAACTTATGAACGTACGATGGTGGGAAGCTCTTCCTCTTAACGGAGTCACCGTTGACCAGAGGGCAAAGATAAAGGAGAGGGGTATGAGACGCAAAGAGGATTAAGGAAGATATTTTTCATTCAGGGAGTGGTTGAAACATAGATCGCACAGCCTGATTTGAAGGGAGGGGTGGGGGGGGGTGGTAATCCCACAACATGTAAGAAGTATTTAGTTGGGCGCTTGAAACACAATGGCATAGCGTGGCATGAACCAAGTGCTGGGAAGCGGGTTGACACGGGCACCTTATGGCTAGCACAAACCCGGTGGACCGAAGGACAAGTTTCCTCACGACAATGTTCCTCCTCATTCTCTCCTCCCTGTTTCATAACAGAAAGCAGCCAAATTAGATTCAGGAAAGGTGCCAGGTTATGTAGTTATCTCTCTCCTACTTAAAGCCATGGATGTTAGAAACTAGGATTTCTATTATTCATGTAAGCAATAATTAGCAATTATCTTTTCTAATTAAATCTGAATGAGAACCAGCTCGCTTTAAAATTATGTCATCATCCCCGTTTCAAACCTGAGCTAATATTAATGTCACGTGTCTTTGGTCAGTCCTCTTGTATCCCAATTTCTTGTGTCTGAAGAATTTCACTTAAATTATTAACGTTTTTGCAATTCACTTTCGTAAAATTCAAGGCGTCAGCAACAATAATGAAATAAATTCACTCCCTGCCCATCTGTTTTTTCTTTCAAACAGTCATATATATTCGCCTGTGTATTTCTCCTCTTTTCAATATTATTTGGTTGACAGAAAGCATTGATGGCAGATGCAAATAATTTAAAATACAGTTGGAGTTGTGGTATCTAAATGCATTTACGGCACGGTGGCGCAGCGGTAGAGTTGCTGCCTCACAGCGCCAGAGACCCGGGTTCCATCCTGACTACTGGTACTTGTCTGTACGGAGTTTTCTCCGTTTCCCCGTGGCTGCGTGGGTTTTCTCTGGGTGCTCCGGTTTCCTCTCACACTCCAACTGCAGGTTTGCAGGTTAATTAGCTTTGGCAAGATTGTAAAATTATCCCCCGTCAGTGTGCGGTGGGATCGCTGGTCGGCGCGGACTCCGTCCGAAGGGCTTATTTCTGCTCTGTAAACTAAACTAAAAACACGTGATACTTGATTAGCATCAACGGATTGGAACAATTCCTGATGCTAACCTGATCATTTATGAATCTGCAGCAGAAAATAAACGAGTGGCTAAAAACCTGAGTCACATCCTTCAGGAATAGGGATATGCCATCTTTGCATACTCTGATTTGCACGGCATGGATGATGGTTCACTGTTATTGCCTTCAGTCCGAACAACATTGAACAATAAATGCTGCATTGCCCTGTTGACCACATTGTGAATGAGACCAGTGCTCAATGGGGATTCAGGCACACTGCATGCTTTCCGACTGTGCAATCCAAAATCAGCTTGCAAGAGGCAAGAATATCAAGGCAGGCTTTTGGGCAAAAGCTGTGATTTCAAAGCAGAACCATTATTGAACAAATGTGATAGAATTCAACGACCTTATAATTTCTTTTTTAACCTTTCTCTAAATGTTTTTAATGCATACCACTGGGGGATAAAATGACACAAACGAGGTCAGACAAAATACTGGGCGATTTGTGGGAGACCGCCCAATAATAGTCCCAGCATAATGCACACTCTCTAAAAATAGGTCACTCAGCACCAGAGAAGTGTGATATCTTCCGAGTGCTCTGCTTTGGCCCTTAAAGCACGCACGAAGAATGAGTTTCAATGAGATGTGTTGCCCTTTCGTCAAATTTAATACCTTTATAAGAAACAACATCTTACACGGCGGCAGCAGTAGAGTTGCAGCGCTGGAGACCCAGGTTCGATCCTGACTATGGGTGCTGTCTGCACAGAGTTTGTACGTTCTCCCTGTGATCTGCATAGGTTTTCTCCGGTGTTTCTCCAGTTTCCTCCCGCACTCCAAAGACGTACATGTTTGCAGGTTAATGGGCTTGGTGTAATTGTAAATTGTCCCTATAGTGTGTAGGATAGTGTTAGCGTGCGGGGATCGCTGGTCGGCATGGACTCAGTGGGTCAAAGAGCCTGTTTCCACTCTGTATCTCTAAACTAAACTTTGGGCCAGACTTGGGTAAATGCTGGAGTAACTCAGCGGATCTCTGGAGAAAAGGAATAGGTGTATTTGCAGGTCGGAACCCTTTTTAGACTCTGTCTCAGAAACATCACCTATTCCTTTTCTCCAGAGATGCAGCCTGACCCACTGAGTTACTGCAGCATTTTGTGTCTATCTTTGATGAGTGCAGGCAGATTGGATTTAAATGGAAATTGGATCTAAGTGGATTTAGGCTCTGTGTTAGAGGAATTTCCTTTGCCCTTTACATTGGCCTTTCTCAGCGCACGCGTCCCTGCTGAGCACGGTGGTCACGGTGGCGCAGCGGTAGAGTTTCTGCCTTACAGCGAATGCAGCGCTGGAGACCCGGGTTCGATCCTGACTACGGGTGCTGTGTGTACGTAGTTTGTACGTTCTCCCCGTGATCTGATTGCGTTTTCTCCGAGATCTTCGGTTTCCTCCCACACTCCAAAGACGTACAGGTTTGTAGGTTAACTGGCTTGGTAAATGTAATTATTGTCCCTAGTGGGTGTAGGATAGTGTTAGTGTGCGGGGATCACTGGTCGGCGCAGACCCGGTGGGCCAAAGGGCCTGTTTCAGCGCTGTATCTCTAAACTAAACATAGACTCCAACCTCCCAATGAGGCAGTGACGCTGATATTTATTCAGTGGTGCAAATTCTTACTGGTAGAAAAAGAACAGTACCTCCCAGGAACAGGCTGTTCGGCCCCACAATGTCCATGCTGAAGTTAAACTAATTTCCTCTACTGCACATGTTCCCTATCCCTCCATTTCCTGCATATGCATGGAATCAACAGTGTCTGATTTTGTTCTGGCCTTTTCTGGTCTCCAGTTGAATTGCCCCCCACCCCCCTCACCCCACTACCCCACCTCTACTTTCAGTCTGAAGAAGGGTTCCAATCCGAAACATTATCCATTCCTTCTCTCCAGAGATGCTGCCTGATCTGCTGAGTTACTCCAGCATTTTGTGTCTATCTTCAGTGTAAACCAGCACCTGAAGTTCCTACCAACACAAAGAATGTTTTACTAGAATGTTGCCTGGGTTTCAGCAACTAAGTTACAGAGAAAGGTTGAACAAGTTAGGGCTTTATTCTTTGGAGCGCAGAAGGTTAAGGGGGGACTTGATAGAGGTATTTAAAATGATGAGAGGGATAGACAGAGTTGACGTGGATAAGCTTTTCCCACTGAGAGTAGGGAAGATTCAAACAAGGGGACATGACTTGAGAATTAAGGGACAGAAGTTTAGGGGTAACATGAGGGGGAACATTTTTACTCAGAGAGTAGTGGCTGTGTGGAATGAGCTTCCAGTGAAGGTGGTGGAGGCAGGTTCGTTTTTTATCATTTAAAAATAAATTGTATAGTTATATGGACGGGAAAGGAATGGAGGGTTATGGTCTGAGCGCAGGTATATGGGACTAGGGGAGAATACGTGTTCGGCACGGACTAGAAGGGTCGAGATGGCCTGTTTCCATGCTGTAATTGTTATATGGTTATAAAGAGAACAAGGGTCTTGGCTCGAAATGTGAACCTATTCCTTCTCTCCAGAGATGCTGCCTGTCCTGCTGAGTTACTCCAGCTTTCTATATCCATATGATTGAAACTCTAAACTTGACCACTTCCTGTTTGCACTGTAAATTGATTTTAGAAAAAAAATGCTACCATTTACGGCTGTGATTTTTGGCCATCTTACTGTGATCTTTGGCCAGTCCCCCTCCAGCTGTCAGGGCCAGAGAATTTTTCCCATCGGTGAAAAATAAAAGACATTAATGTATAAAAAATGTTGAGATTCTCTCTCATCTCAATCATGCCATGGAGGCCACGCCCCTTGAGGGGGGAGGGACTGTAAAACCCGGAAGTGTGGACGTGCCTCAGTCTCTGCAAGATGGGTGAAGGAGAGGTCACGACTCTCAGTCTGAGCTGTGAAAAACACTGAACACTGAACACATGTCTACTAAACTGTGAATGTGGTTTTACTAACATGGGCGTGCCCTTAATGTGATTTGAAAATCAAGTTTGAAAATGAAAATGTGGTTTGAAAATGAAGTTTGAAAATGAGGTTTGAAAATGAAAATGTGGTTGGTTTGAAAAAGCGGTTTGAAAATGAACATGTGGTTTGCAAATCTATGTAATTAAAAGTCTGACCTTAACCACTTCCTGTTTGCACTGTATATTGATTTTAGAAAAAATGAATTTGGTGGCCTTGCACACTGCTTGAAATGGCATGAAACTGCACTACGATTTTTCGCCACTTTATTTGTCATTCTCTGCTGCAATTCAAAGATATTTTGTTCCGATCGGTGAAATAGTACAATGGTTATGAAGGTTTTGAAGGTTCACCCTCCCTGTTTGTGTAGGAAGGTTGATAGGGGATACAACCTATCCCCAACAACATTTGGGGATAGATTGTTTCAGTAGCCTGATAACAGCTGGGAATAAACTGTCCCTGAATCTGGAGGTGTGCGTTTTCACACCTCTATAACCCTTTTCCTATGGGAGAGGGGAGAAGAGGGACTTGTCGGGGTGAGACTCGTCCTTGGTTACGCTGCTGGCCTTGCCGTGGCAGCGTGAGGTATAAATGGAGTTAAGCACAGTGAGCGGTCGGTATCTGGAACCTGGAGCCAGAGGAGATTGGTTTAGTTTAGCTTAGAGATACAGGATGAAAACAGGCCCTTCGGCCCACTGAGTCTACACCGATCATCAACCATAGATTCACACCACTTCTGTGTTATCTCACTTTCTCATCCAAGTCAAGTCAAGTTTATTTGTCACATACACATACGAGATGTGCAGTGAAATGAAAGTGGCAATGCTCGCGGACTTTTGTGCAAAAGACAAACAACAAAACAACCAAACAAATTATAAACACAATCATAACACACATATTATTTTACATAATAAATAATGGAAGGAAAAACGTTCAGTAGAGTTAGTCCCTGGTGAGATAGGCGTTTACAGTCTGAATGGCCTCTGGGAAGAAACTCCTTCTCAACCTCTCCGTTCTCACCGCATGGCAACGGAGGCGTTTGCCTGACCGTAGCAGCTGGAACAGTCCGTTGCAGGGGTGGAAGGGGTCTCGCCATGATTTTATTTGCTCTGGAGTTGGCACCTCCTGTTGTATAGTTCCTGCAGGGGGATGAGTGAAGTTCCCGTAGTGCGTTCGGCCGAATGCACTACTCTCTGCAGAGCCTTCTTGTCCTTGGCAGAGCAATTCCCAAACCAGATGGTAATGTTCCCAGACAAGATGCTTTCCACCGCCGCTGCGTAGAAGCACTGGAGGATCCTCCACTCATTGTAGTAAATGCCTACTATGTTCTGTGTGCTGAAGCAAAGCAAGAAGTTCATTGTCCTATACAGGGACACATGACAATAAACTCACTTGAACTTGAATACTCCCGACACACCAGGGCAATCTACAGAAGCCAATTAACCTGCAAATCTGCACGTCTTTGGCATGTGGGAGGAAACCGGAGCACCCGGAGCAAACCCACGCAGTCCCAGGGAGAACGTGCAAACTCCGCGCAGACAGCGCCGGTAGTTAGGATCAAACCCGAGTGTCTCTGGCGCTGTAAGGCAGCAACTCTACCGCAGTGCCACCGTGCCGCCACTTTGGCTGGATCAACTTGATGGTGGTGCATTATGCAACTCCACGGTTAGGATGGAACTTGAGGTCAGAATCGAACCTGGGTCTCTGGCACTGTGAGACTGCACCATTGTGCCACACCTTTAGAATGTGGGTGAACAGTTTATGGAGATGGTGAAAGCAGATACAATCGCAATGTTCAAGAGGTGTTTGGGCATCCATTTGTATCGGCAATACATAAAAGAATACAGATGTAATGGGGAACAAATTGGATTAGTACAGGGAGGCACAGTGGTCAGCATGGATGCGATGGGTCAAATGGCCTGTTTTATGCAGCATAGCTAAAATGACACTTGATAGACACAAGCATATATAATCATATGCAAACAATTACAGCACGGAAACCGGCCATCGCGCCCCTTCTAGTCCGTGCCGAACACATAAACGCCCCTAGTCCCATATACCTGCGCTCAGACCATAACCCTCCATTCCCTTCCCATCCATTTAACTATCCAATTTATTTTTAAATGATAAAAACGAACCTGCCTCCACCACCTTCACTGGAAGCTCATTTCCACACAGCTACCACTCTCCAAGTAAAGAAGTTCACCCTCATGGTACCCCTAAACTTCAATCCCTTAATTCTCATGTCATGTCTCCCCTTGTTTGAATCTTCCCTACTCTCAGTGGGAAAAGCTTTTCCACGAGCACTTTGATGTACTCAAGCAGGTTAGATTTGAAATAGTCAAGTCTATTGTCATGTGTCCCAGATAGGACAATGAGATTCTTGCTTGCTGGAGCAAATAGAACATGGAATGAACCTGAATCACCTACAGAATCCCAGTGTGCAGGAAGGAACTGCAGATGCTGGTTTAAACTGTAGACACAAAATGCTGGAGTAACTCAGCGGGACAGGCAGCATCTCTGGAGAGATGGAATAGGGCGATGTTTCGGGACCGAGTCTGAAGAAGGGTCTCGACCCGAAACGTCACCCATTCCTTCTCTCCAGCGATGCTGCCTGTCCCGCTGAGTCACCATAGAATCCCAGGATTAGGTTCAATTACTGTTCCTTGTATAATGTAGTGCAAGCTAAATGAAAGAGAAGAGACGTTAATCTGCTCTGTAAAGCATGAAGGATTTTGGGGAAATTACGCTCTGCAGAACTAAGATAATTATCCTGCACTGCCTGCCATCCCTCTAGCGCTAAACCTTTCCTTTATGAAACTTATAACTAGCTCCATCCAAATCTCCTTGGTAGCAGTGGGTGTGAACCATCTGGGCTTGAGGTTTTAGTCGAAGAGATTTGTGAATTATTTTTTCTCCCGGCTGTATTAATGCTTATTAAGCCTATCCAACGTGAAATATCCTTTCTGTTGTAGTTAGTATAAAATGACAGTCACAGAGTGATGCAGCGTGGAAACAGGCCCTTGGGTCCAACATGCCCACGCCGCCTAACATGTCCCATCTACACCAGTCTAACTTGACGTAAATTGGAAGAACAGCACCTCATATTTCGCTTGGGTAGCTCACAACCCAGCAGTGTGAATATTGATTTCTCGAACTTCCAAGTAACCCTTCTCCCTCTCCGTCCCTCCCCCACCCTGGTTCTCCGACTAGTTTCACCTTGGTTAAAAATTACTGATTGTATGCCTCGTTGTCACCTTCCCCTCAGCCAACATTGAGCCGTTCAACATCTCCTTTGATCATCGTCCCCTTTGATCTGTGCTTTCACACCTTACCCTTCCATACCTCTATGTCTCCCACCCCCCCTGACTCTCAGTCTGAAGAAGGGCCTCGACCCGAAACGTCACCCATTACTTCTCTCCGGAGATGTTGCCCGTCCCGCTGAGTTACTCCAGCATTTTGTATCTATTTGTGATGAGACGTTTTACAAAGCTTGCACCAGTTCTATGCTTGGATCCATAATTACCATTTATTGGCCCTGTCAAAGTTAATTTACTTTAATTATTTATTTTATTCTTTGTCTCTGTGGATCATTTATTCTTTATTTATTGCTTGAAATTTGATTTTGTAAATTCTCGGCTGCTTTGATTTTTAACTTCAATTTCTTTTCGCCCTCAGTTAGTTTACACCAATCTCTCATCGTGATTTCTTTAATTCAATTTTCTCTTTAGTTTTTTTATTGCCCGTAATTAATTAGCTTCCGTTTTGGCTTTCAGACAAATTCTTTTGCCGTTGCTTTTCCTTTCATACATTTTGTACATTTTCAGTCTGGTCTTCCAAGGCATTTTCCTTGTATTTGTTAATAACGGACTTAATAGAGGGGGACAGAATTTAAACCTTTGCCACTGATAACCAAAGTTGGCCTTGTCATTGATAAATGGGGATAGACAATAGACAATAGGTGCAGGAGTAGGCCATTCGGCCCTTCGAGCCAGCACCATCATTCAATGTGATCATGGCTGATCATACCCAATCAGTACCCTGTTCCTGCCTTCTCCCCATATCCCCTGACTCCGCTATCTTTAAGAGCCCTATCTAGCTCTCTCTTGAAAGTATCCAGAGAACCAACCTCCACCGCCCTCTGAGGCAGAGAATTCCACAGACTCACCACTCTCTGTGTGAAAAAGAGTTTCCTCATCTCAATTCTAAATGGCTTACCCCTTATTCTTAAACAGTGGCCCTTGGTTCTGGATTCCCCCAACATCGGGAACATGTTTCCTGCCTCTAGCATATCCAAACCCTTAATAATCTTATATGTTTCAATAAGAATCCCTCTCATCCTTCTAAACTCCAGAGTATACAAGCCCAGCTGCTCCATTTCCTCAGCATATGACAGTCCCGCCATCCCGGGAATTAACCTACGCTGCACTCCCTCAATAGCAATTATGTTCTTCCTCTAATTAGGAGACCAAAACTGCACACAATACTCCAGGTGTGGTCTCACTAGGGCCCTATACAACTGCAGAAGGACCTCTTTGCTCCTATTCTAAACTCCCCTTGTTATGAATGGATGGAAAGTTTACCCCTGGCAGCTTTAATAGCACATAACAATGTTCTTTCACATATTTATGAACAACTAATGATGAACAGATACCGACCGGTATACCAGAACCAAACACAGTCAGTCAATGAAAATAAATATGTACAAATCCAGAATCAACAAATTGACCCCCTGAGTAGGCGAATATATTTACCCCAGGTTGGGAACCCTTGATCTAGACCATGGGAAGGCAGTAGAGGCTAATTCACTGGATGTTTTCAAGAAAGAGTTAGAGTTAGCTCTTCGGGCTAACAGAATCAAGTGATATGGAGAAAAAGCAGGAACGGGGTACTGATTTTGGATGATCAGCCATGATCATATTGAATGGCGGTGCTGGCTCGAAGAACCGAATGGCCTGCTCCTGCACCTATTTTCTATATTTCTATAAAGATATCAGTGGACAGAAAACAGGGTGGCACGGTGGCGCAGCGGTAGAGTTGCTGTTGAATTTTCTTTGGGTGCCCCAGTATCCTCCCACACTCCAAAGCTGTACAGGTTTGTAGGTTAATTGATTTATGTAAATTGTAAATGATCCTTAGTGTGTACTAGCGTATGGGGTTGATCGCTGGTCGGCGCGGACTCGGTGGGCCGAAGGGCCTGTTTTCATGTTGTATCTCTAAAGTCTAATGTCTAAAATCTAAAGGGCCTGTCCCACTTACGCGACTTTTTCGGCGACTGCCGGCACCCGTCATTGGTCGTTGCAGGTCGTCGAAAATCTTTAACGTGGTGAAAATTCAGCGGCGACCAGAACAAGGTACGACTCTTTGGGCGACTACTCATGACCATACAGGCTTCACCCCGCGACATGTCGCCAGGGTGTCGCCTGTATGGTCGTGAGTCGTCTCCTCAGTCGCCCAAAGAGTCGTAGCGTCTTTCTGGTCAACCGACCTTCAACGACCTATGCCGGAAGTTGCCGAAAAAGTCGCGTAAGTGGGACAGGCCAATAAAGATATGTGGCAACGAGCGTTCTGTCTGGGAAGGCCAAACAAGCTGAGGGAATTCACAATAAAGGGTGGGGTACAAGGATGTGTGGAGGAACTGATGGATTTAGACAATAGACAATAGGTGCAGGAGTGGGCCATTCGGCCCTTCGAGCCAGCACCGCCATTAATTTGGAGAACATGTCCTTAAGAAGATAAAATTGAAGCAGAAGGGATAATTAACTTTGCTGGCTGAGTAACAGGATTAAAGAGCGGTGTGCTTATGCTGAAACGTTGTCAAATGCTGGCAAGGCCACAGATAGAGGTCTGTGTGTACACGTAGCAGGAAGGATGAGACAGCACTGGGGAGGGTTGCGGAGGAGGTTTCTGTAGATGCTGCCAATGCTGGTGAGCTACAGTTACAAGGAGAGACTGTCCTGGCTGTGGCTGCAGTGCTTGGAATGGGGGAGTCTATTTAGTTTAGATAGGCACAAAATGCTGGGGTAACTCGGCGGGGCAGGCAGCATCTCTGGAGAGAAGGAACGAATAACGTTTCGGGGTCGAGACCCTTCTTCATAATCCAAACCGGAAACGTCACCCATTCCTTCTCTCCAGAGATGCTGCCTGTCCCGCTGACAGTATTTTGTGTCTATCTTCGGTTTAAACCAGCACCTGCAGTTCCTTCCTACAACAGAGGGTTTAGTTTAGTTTAGAGATACAGACCCTTTGGCCCAACGAGTCCACACTGACCAGCAATTCCCCACACACTAACACTATCCTACACACTCTAGGGACATTTTTTACAATTATACCAAGCCAATTAACCCACGAACCTGTACGTGTTTGAGTGTGGGAGGAAACTGGAGCACCCAGAGAAAACCCAGGAAGAAAGGAGGGGGAACGTGCAAACTCCGCACAGACAGCACCCATAGTCAGGAGCCTGCTGCCCTACATTCAACGTAAAATCAATGAAATAGGAAGAACCAATGCTCTTTGACAGAGAGGTAGAGAACTAGGGAACATAGATTTAAGTTATGGAAGAAGGAACTGCAGATGTTGGATAAAATTGAAGGTAGACACAAAATGCTGGAGTAACTTAACAGGACAGGCAGCATCTCTGCAGAGAAGAAATGGGCGATGTTTCACGTCAAGACCCTTCTTCAGACTATAGATGTAAGTTAACTGTAGTAAAATTGACTTCATTCAACCAATATTTGAGGATGTGGACTCACAACTGCCTTACAGCGCCAGAGACCCGGGTTCGATCCTGATCTTGGCTGCTGTCTGTGTGGAGTTCGCAGGTTTTCCCTGTGACCGTGTGGGTTTCCTCCGGTTGCTCCGGTTTCCTCCCACATCCCAAAGACGTGCGAGTATTGAAGATAAAGCTCTTAGGGCTAATGGAATCAAGGGATATGGGGCGAAAGCAGGAACGGGGTGTACTGATTCTGGTTGATCAGCCATGATCATGTTGGATGGCGGTGCTGGCTCGAAGGGCTGAATGGCCTACTCCAGCACCTATTGTCTATGTTTCTATGTTTCTCTGTTTGTAGGTTACTTGCTCTGACTGTGTTGAGACTGGACGAGAACAAGGGATAGCATAGGACTAGTGTGAACGGGTGATCGGCGGTCGGCATGGGCTCGGTGGGCCGAAGGGCCTGTCACCGTGCAGTATTTTGAATCCACCATTGCCCCTTTGTGCGCCTGCTCTATCCCCTGCTGGACACTGATACCATGCTGTGAAGAAACTGCCAATCCCTTACCACCCATCTTACAGGGTCATTCTCAAAATCAACATCGGGCTAGAGGAACGAAGGTGCAAATCTAGAATGTTCTATCTGCCCACAAACTCCTATATGCCAGTGTCCAGCCACACTAGCACTTTATTGTATCGTAGATGTGTCTATTTGTTATTGTTGGTTATCTGTGGTTTAATTTTCTAAACTAATCGACCTTTTAATTTTATCAAATAAGTGGATTTACGTACAGTAGCTTGATTTCAAATGAATTAGGTGTGATTAGATCCACAGCTCCATTTATTTGCTATTAACATTTTAAAAAAGCATTTAGAATGTAATCACTTCTAAGTGTCTTTTGATTCGAATTTGCCCTTGTATTAAATTCTTGCACTTAAATTCTTACTAACTAAAGGTTAATGGTAATGATTAGAGACGCAAGCTCAAGAGGCTGTGCAGACTCTTGGCTGCTCTTGTTCCTCAATGTCCTTGGGTTGTGATACCCCGTTCTCTGTACGTACTCCAGAGCTGATTCCCCACTGCAAATTTACATTGTCTGCAGCAGGGAGTTACATCTGCTTGCCCTCTCCACTAGCATGAGGGTAGCAGAGTGGCGCAGCAGTAGAGTTGCTGCCTTACAGTGCCGGAGACCCAGGTTCAATCCTGACTATGGGGGTGCTGGCTTAATGGAGGATGCTTGTTCCCTCTGTGACCGCATGGGTTTCCATAAGTTCATGTTCACACGTGATATGAGCAGAATTAGGCCGTCCGGCCCATCGAGTCTACTCCGCCATTCAACCATATCTCTTCCCCTCCTAACCCCATTCTCCTGCCTTCTCCCCATAACCCCTGATACCCGTACTAATCAAGAATCTATCGATCTCTGCCTTAAAAACATCTACTGACTCGGCCTCCACAGCCCTCTGTGGCAAAGAATTCCACGGATTCACCACCCTCTGACTAAAGAAATTCCTACTCATCTCCTTCCTAAAGGAACGTCCTTGTATTCTGGTGCTCCGGTTTCCTCCCACATTCCCAAGGCATGCAGGGTTGCAGGTTAATTAGCTTCTGCAAGTTGTCCCTAGCCTTTAGACTTCAGAAACACGTCGCATAAACTGACCCTTCGGCCCACCGAGTCGGCGCCGACCAGCGATCACCCCGTACACGAACACTATCCTACACGCTAGGAACAATTTACAATTGTTACAGAAGCCGATTAACCTACAAACCTAGTGTGTAGGATAGAATTAGTGTCGCTGGTCGGCATGGACTCAGTGGGCCGAAGGGCCTGTTTCCGCGTTGTATCTCTCAACTAAACTAAACTACCCTTCCAGCCTCTATCCACTTGCTGCCCACTCAAACAGATCCCTCCAGCTGCCTTATTAATTTGGCAACTGCAAGTTCTGTGTACGCAGCTTATTGTAATGATCATACGTTTGTTAGAACAGGATATAAAAAAAGGTCATTTAGGTTTAACGAGCTGCCCTACCTTTAATTAGTATGCTACGAGAACCATCCCAATTATTCGTGAATATTCTAAATAAAATGTAAATATCTTTTAAATCATGCTTAATATATTCATTATACATGTACGTGCCGTTAAGGCTCTGCGAGATTTAATTAATGAATGTATCACAACAGGGACTCTCATCGGGGGCAATGGCCAGGGCTCTGTCTTGCAGTTGTATACAGATTATAGAACAGTACAGGACAGGAACAGGCAGTTCGGCCCATAATGTCTGTGCTGACATGATACCACAATAAACGACTCTCACCTGCCTGCTCATGAACTCATTTATTTCGCGAGGGCTTGTGTACAAAAACAGGCGTGCAATGTTGAGGCTCTACAAGGCACTGGTCAGGCCACATTTGGAATATTGTGAGCAATTTTGGGCACCATATCTGAGGAAGGATGTGCTGGCTCTGGAGGGGGGTCCAGAGGTTGTTTACAAGAATGATCCCAGGAATGAGTAGGCTGACCCATGATGAGTGTTTGACGGCACTGGGCCTGTACTCGCTGGAGTTTAGAAGAATGGGGGGGGGGGGGGGGGGGGGGGGGACACCTCATTGAAACGTACATTATAGTGATTGGCCTGGATAAAGAGGATGTGGAGAGGATGTTTCCACTAGTGGGGGGGCGTCTCGGATTAGAAGTCACAGCCTCAGAATTAAAGGACGTTCTTTTAGGGTGGAGATGAGGAAGAATTTCTTCAGTCAGAGGGTGGTGAATCATTGGAATTCTTTGCCACAGAAGGCTGTGGAGACGAAGTCAGTGATTATATTTAAGGTAGAGATTGAGAGATTCTTGATTAATACGGGTGTCCGAGGTTATGGGGAGAAGGCAGGAGAATGGGGTTAGGAGGGAGAGTTAGATCAACCATGATTGAATGGCGGAGTAGACTTGTTGGGCCGAAACGCTTAATTCTGTTCCTATCACATATGATGTTATGATCCACATCCCTCCATTCCCGGCATATTCACCTGCTTACCAAACACCACTATCACTCCACCTCCAGTAATGCTAGCAAGTGCTTTCCATTCACCACCATCCTCTGAGTGAACCCTTAGTTGTTGTCATCCTCATCAGTGCGCCAGAACGGGCTGCCTCTGGGGGTCCTGACCACATCCTTTCCTTCTCACCCCCTCCCATTCCCCTCACCCTATGCCCCAGACACTAGCTTCATTATCCACTCCCTCTTCTCCCCTCTACATTCCTACCTATCTCTTCCCACCCCCCCCCCCATCTCCAAATCTTCCATGGCATGGTGGCGCAGCGGTAGAGTTGCTGCCCTACAGCCCCAGGGACCCGGGTTCGATCCTGACCACAGGTGCTGTCTATACGGAGTTAGCACGTTCTCCCTCTGACCACTTGGATTTCCTTCAGGCGCCCCGGTTTCCTCCCACGTCCCAAAGGCGTGCGGGTTTTGGAGGGTAGCTGGCGTTTGTAAATTAGGGTGATTAATGGATGGCAAGGACCCAGTGGGCCGAAGGGCCTGTTTCTATGCTGTGTCTCTCTCCACTCCCAATATCCTCTGCTATCCTCCTCACTTCCCACTCCC
Source organism: Leucoraja erinaceus (assembly GCF_028641065.1). Taxonomy (NCBI): domain Eukaryota; kingdom Metazoa; phylum Chordata; class Chondrichthyes; order Rajiformes; family Rajidae; genus Leucoraja; species Leucoraja erinaceus. The sequence continues at coordinate 12,020,184 of NC_073385.1, forward strand.
CATCCCCCTTCCCCACTCCTCCCTCTCCCCCCCCTCCTCCCCACTCCCCCCCCCCCCCCCCCCCACTTCCCCTCCCCCTCTCCCCACTCCCCTCCCACTCCCCACTTCCCCCCCCCCTCTCCCCTCATTCCCCCTCCCCCTCCTCCTCCCACTCCCAACCCACATCCCATGATGCTTTCTACTTAGGATAGACACAAAATGTTGGAGTAACTCAGCGGGACAGGCTGCATCTCTGGAGAGAAGGAATGGGTGACACTTCGGGTCGAGACCCTTCTCTCAGACCCAGTCAGAAGAAGGGTCTCTTCCCGAAACATCACCCATTCCTTCTCCCCAGAGATGCTGCCTGTCCCGCTGAGCTACTCCAGCACATAATTGTTCACTGTATGTCGTGTTGTTACTTGCGGGCGGAGCACCAAGGCAAATTCCTTGTATGTGAACATACTTGGCCAATAAACGCATTCATTCATTCATTTATTTTGTATCTATCTTTGGGTTAAACCTGCATCTGCAGTTCCTTCCTACACAAGTTTTCTACTTATCCAGTTTGTCCTTTGAAGTGATGTGCAGACATGAGCACTCTTAGATGTCCTTAGGTGTGAGCTTTTCACCTTTCAATTGTTTAGTCTGGTGCTTCTCCTAATGGCAGACCCTCCTCTGCTTCCTATCAATGGGATACTGGAACACACCTCTCTCCAGCTAGGGCAGATGGGTCAGGGAATAGGTTGGAGGCCAAGTCAATGGATATTTCTAAGGCAGAGTTAGAGAGATTCATGATTAGCACCTGGACTAGATAAGGCCAGGATAAGGTTACAGTACAGGATATAGAGTATAAGCCTTGGATATAGGGAGGTTTCACGGCAGTCGGGTCACGACCCATGACCCGCACTGTTGCTACGCTACTCCAAATGAATTACACGCGATGTACTGCAGGTAGGCACTTACCATAGTTTCCAGCGTCTCGGACCCATTAAAACCCGCTGAAATTGTCAATTTTTTCGCTGTAAATAATTATGGAAATCGGGATAAGTGTGCGAGACATTTAGCCTACTTCAGAATTCCAAAAGTGAGGAGAAATGACGGTAGATAGAAACGAGAGCTGAAGGGACAACAACAGCCAGAGTGCTTAGCGAACATTGGCCGTTTTCTCACTGCATTTCATCAACAGTAAGGCATTATTTGTGTTTTTTCTTGATTCCTTTGGCATCTAAAAAGTTTCAGAAGTGATAAATCTGGCTGTAATTTTTTCTAATCGCCCATGGTTCTCAAGTGGGTTTTTACATACAAAATGATCTGAAGAAAAATTTACAGCCAGATTTATCACTTCTGAGAATTTTTAGATACCAAAGGAATCAAGAAAAAGCACAAATAATGCCTTACTTGATGAAATGCAGTGAGCAAACGTGATAATTCCCAATATTTTCAATGTTTACCAAGCACTTTAGCTGCTGTAGTCCCTTCAGTTCTCGCCTCTCTATACCTTCATTTCGCTTCACTTTTGGAATTCTAAAGTTGGGTACATGTCTCTCACATTTACCCACTATTTTTTTCAACGCAAAAATTCAACATTTTGGCGGTTTTTAACAGGTAGGAAAGTAAGCGTTTCTAGCATTAATAACATATACCGGAAGCGACGGATGTCCTCCAGTTGGATTTAGCGGCTCCGTGCGTCGAGCCCTATGACCCAGTGACCTTCCGTGCAACCCCCCTATAGTGGATGTGGACAGCCTCAGAATAAAAGGACATACCTTTGGAAAGGAGATGAGGAATTTATTCAGTCAGAGGGTGGTGAATCTGTGGAATTCATTGCCATGGACAGCTCTGGAGGTCATCAATGGTTATTTTTAAGGAAATAGACTTGATGGGCCGAACGGCCTAATTCTGCTCCTGTCACTTGTGAACTTATGAATAGGTTGCAAGAGGAATTGTAAAAAAAGAGAGTGAGTCGGAGGGGGGTAGGAATCGAACAGGGCCTTGACAAGGCATGCAGCACTGAAATGTTAAGCTCAGGGCCGCCACAGTTGAACAAACGATGATACCTATGTGGAAAGGAACTGCAGATGCTGGTTTACACTGAAGATAGACACCTAGTGCTGGAGTAACTCAGCGGGTCAGGCAGCACCTCTGGAGAAAAAGGATGGGTGACCTTTCGGGTTGGAACCCTTCTTCTGACATAGTCAGGACACCTAATGACTGGAGATGATTTTCGCGGAAAATCACGATCGCTTGAAAGGATTTGAAAATGAGTCAAATTTATCTGCTTTGATTTTAGACATATTTGATAGCCTAAAGCAAGAAATTTTTCAAAAAATTGAATGATAAGAATTTATGCAGCGGAGAAAATTTGGTTGTGCGGCACGGTGGCGCAGCGGTGGAGTTGCTGCCTTACAACACCAGAGACCCTGGTTCGATCCTGACCGCGGGTGCTGTCTGGACGGAGTTTGTATTTTCTCCCTGTGACCTGCGTGGGTTTTCCTGGGATGCTCCGGTTTCCTCCCACACTCCAAAGACGCACAAGTACGTAGGTTAATTGGCTTTTGCCTATCCTTTTTTTTTTAATGTTATTTTTTTAGAAGTAAGTACAGTCATATGGCACCAAAGTGCCTAATATATATTTTCATAATACATTTTATGTACAACTTCTTTTTTTTTTTTTTTTTTGTTACATTGAAAAAAGATTAGAATAAGAAAAAGAAGTTAGATAGTAAAGGATAGAAAGGTGTGAAATATATAGTGTGTGAAGAAAGAAAACGAGTAAATGAAGAAAGTTGAGGGAGAAAATAGAGAAAATAAAATAAAAAAGAAAAGGAGATCATTATTTATAATCTTGAGCTTTTGCCTATCCTAATGTGAAGGATAGAACTAGTATACGGGTGATCCCTGGTCGGCGTGGACTCGATGGGCCGAAGGTCCACGCGAGTCCACGCTGTATCGCTTAACTAATTAAAAAATACGTAGGCAGGAACTGCAGGCACTGGTTTACACCATAAGATAGACACAAAATGCTGAAGTAGCTCAGCGGGCCAGGCAGCATGTCTGGAGAGAAGGAGTGGTGCGTCGTTTCAAGTCGAGACCCTTCTTCAGACTGAGTCAGGGGAGAGGGAAACGAGAGATATGAAAAGGTACAAAGAACAAAACGATGAATGGTATGCGAAAGGACAAATCGAAGCCAGCAACGATGATCAGGGAAAGCTGGAGCCCACAATGGTCCGATGTTGGTTGTAGGGAAGGTTTTTTACATTTTTGTGCCATCAAAACAAAATGATACTTATTACATAACACCAGAGATGCTCTTTCAACACAGACGTGTTTGAGAAGCTGTCGGTGCCCCTCTCTGTGCGGTAGATGTAAGCTCACTTTCAGTGGCGCATTGCCACTTGTCCCACTGCAACGCTCCTTATTTACGATACGATAGAACTTTATTTAACCCAGGAGGGAAATTAATCTGCCAACAGTCATAAAAACACTAGATGCATGAAACATGAAATTAAAGTGACGAGTGGGAAGGATTGGGGATGTGCAAAGATTGTGTGTGTGTGTGGGGGTGGGGGTTGGGGAGTCAGTCTATCCCATGGCAGAAAGTGGAGGAGTTGTACAGTTTTGACAGCCACAGGGAAGAAGGTTCTCCTGTGGCATTATGTCCTGCATTGTGGTGGAACCAGTCTCCTTATTCCTGCAACATATCCACTCCTGCTTGATCCACCTTTGCTGTCAATTGCCACTAGGTTGAGATCTACAGCTAATAAACCTGCCAGCACAAATCACGCGAGGTGGGGGAATGTACAAACAGCACCCAAGGTTCACATTCAACCCTGGCCCTTGGAGCAGTGCGGCAGCATCGAGATCTGCAGTCTCCGTGCATCTTACATGCATAACAATTCTTTTATGACATTCTACAAAAAAATATTATTCACGATATAAGATGCAACTGTGAGATACTGTGTACAATATCTTTCTTTTTAGAAGGAAGTCTTGTCAAAGCATTGAACTGAGAGCTAGTCGCCATGGTACCAGATTAAGCTACGCCTAGATTCTGTTAGGCATTAAGCGCAGGTGAAGGTAGAAGGAGTAGGTGCCCTTCAGTTTAGTTCAGTTTATAGATACAGTGCGGAAACTGGCCCTTCAGCCCACCGAGTCCGCGCCGACCAGCGATCACCCCATACACTAGCACCTGTCCACCACAGGCTCCTCACTAACTTCCATCCAGTCCATCTTCGTAGTTCATAAGTGGCAGGAGCAGAATTAGGCCATTCGGCCCATCAAGTCTACTCCGCCATTCAATCATGGTTGATCTGTCTCTCCCTCCCAACCCCATTCTCCTGCCTTGAGCACATAACCCACCACACCCCTACTCATCAAGAATTGCATTGCGTCAGGGAGGCTAGAAGTATCTTAAAGGATGTCTGCCACCCTCCCCGTTTGTGCACAAACACCCTCCCCCCAGTCCCTGCTTGCGACTGTGGACATCCAGACCACACCATCCCACACACCGTGAATGACTGCCCACTGAGGCTTTTCCCTGGTGGCCTCAAACCCATCCACCCAGTAACTGATGCTGTCCTGGCCTGGATGTCTACCCTTGACCTACAACTTTAAGGTTGTGCACGCCATACGCAAGATGCCATGCGCCATACGCCTCCCCGCTCCCTTTTCTTTGGACTTCTGGAGACACGGTGTGGAAACAGGGTTACCAAGTCCCCATGGGCCAGCCATCACTGTACACTAGCACAATCCTACACACTAGGGACAATTTTACCATTTACCGAAGCCAATTCACCCACAAGCCTAGGTGCGTCTTTGGAGTGTGGAAGGAAAACGGAGCTCCCGGACAAAAACCCTCGCGGTCACGGGGAGAACGTGCAAACGCCACACCGACTGCACCCGAGGTCAGGGTCGAGCCCGGGTCTCTGGCGATGAACCGTTCTACCACAGCGCCACCCAAAAGTTGAAAGGGGTCGGGCATGTTCTCTGTTTACATACCTGCCAATTAAATCTTGTATGCTGGAGGAAAATTAAAGAACACAGTCTTTCCCAGTAAGATTAATGGCCTGGTGTAAACCTTTAATCTCACTGAGGGATCGGAGAACTCTTACTAATTAATGCAACTACTCCAGAGTTGTGGCCAAGTCGATTTGCTTCTGCAGCCAGCAATTCAGCAGTTGATCTTCATCCACCATTAAGTACAACAAATAAGCTCCTTAAAACCAATGTGAATGGAATGCCAGCCTTCCATGCAATCTAGCACAACAGCACTGCGATACCTTGATGATATCCCGATTAAACCTTGGGTCCAGTCATAAAATCCATTAAAGGGCCTGTCCCACTTTCACGACCTAATTCACAACCTTTTTTACTCATGGACATTTTTCATCATATTGAAAAAACGCCCCGACCTTCTTGATGCAACGAGTACCTACGACTAGCATCACGACCTGCTACGACCTCGTGACGACCATGCTGCGAGTATGAGTCAAAGGCAAACTCTGCAGAGGTCGTGAACTAGGTCGTGAAAGTGGGACAGGCCCTTAAGTTAAGAAACATTTCAAGAGGTACATGGATAGGACAGGTTTAGAGGCGGGCAGGTGGGACTAGTGTAGATGGGGCATGTTGGTCGGCGTGGGCAGGTTTGGACCAAAGAGCCTGTATCCACACTGTAGGACGCTGTTGACTTTGTGTAGCAACTGGATTCAATGGACTGAAAGCAGCCATCTTGGCCTCTAGTGCAGAGTTGATCAGATGATTGATAAGTGCCGGAGTAGCTCAGCAGGTCAGGCTGCATCTATGGAGAACACGGATAGCTGACATTTCAAGTCGGGACCCTTCTTCGGACAAGGTGTTCAGGCCAGTGTCATTGTGATTTTTTAGTGAATTGGATAAATATATCCAAGGGGGGGCTGGTGGCGTATCGGTAGAGTTACTGCCTCAGAGCTCCAGAGACCAGGGTCGATCCTGACTACGGGTGCTATCCGTAGGGAGTTTGTACGTCCTCCCCGTGACCAGCGTGGGTTTTTCTCAGAGATGTTCGATTTCCCCCCACGCTCCAAAGAGGTGCAGGCTTGTAGGTTACTTAGCTTGGTATAAATGTAACAAATATCCCTGGTGTTTGTAGGGTAGTGTTAAAGTGCGGGGATCGCTGGTCGGCGCGGATTCGGTGGCCTGTTTCCGTGCTATATCTCTAAACTGGACTAAACTAAACTATATATATGGTGAGTTTAGGGATACAGCGTGGAAACAGGCCCTTCGGCCCACCTAGTCTGTGCTGACCAGAGACCACCCTGTACACCAGTGAGGAAGAATTGGCAAGCTCACAGCAAAAGGACCAGGGGTGGGACTCGGGAGTTTCTCTGACAGGGAGTCAACATGGATACGATGGGTCAAATGGCCTCATACTGGATTGAAACCATTCTATGATTATTTGATACACATTAATACTGCACAAATAACATCATACTTGGCACCAAATGCATTTTCTTAGATTCTGTGGAGAAGTGATTTTATATGTCTATAATCATGAACCTTGGACTAGGACCAAATTTAGTAGCATCAGCAATAGCATTTGACACATCTTCTGTTGGGGTTCCATTTTGTATTCACCAAGTCTACCCACTGGTGTTAATTTGTTCCCATTGAGTCTGTTTCAGGGCAATGATGGTTGGCCAAAGAGATGTGGCTGGGAACTTAATTGTTCCCTGCGTTTATTGTTGTACGGGTCAAAGTTCATTGTAATTAGACACGGAATGCTGGAGTAACTCAGCGGGACAGGCAGCATCACTGGAGGGAAGGAATGGGTGAAGTTTCGGGTCGAGACCCTTCTTCAGACCGAGAGTCAGGGGAGAGTGAGGCACAGAGACATGGATGGGTAAGGTGTGAAAACAAGACATCAAAGGGGATGAAGCTTCAATGAAAATGTAGAACAGATGATTGTTAGCTAGGGGAAGGTGACAATGAGGCATACAAAGACAAAACGTAATCAGGAGGACAGGCAGACTGTTTGGAGAACTGGGATGGGGAAGGGATGGGGGAGAGAGGCTATCGATGTTGGGGGAGTCCAGAACCAGGGGCCACAGTTTAAGAATGAGGGGTAAGCCATTTAGAACGGAGACGAGGAAACACTCTTTCACACAGAGAGTGGTGAGTGTGGAATTCTCTGCCTCAGAGGGCAGTGGAGGCCGGTTCTCTGGATACTTTCAAGAGAGAGCTAGATAGGGCTCTTAAAGGTAGCGGAGTCAGGGGATATGGGGAGAAGGCAGGAACAGGGTACTGATCGGGGAGGATCAGCCATGATCACATTGAATGGCAGTGCTGGCTTGAAGGGCCGAATGGCCTACTCCTGCACCTATTGTCTATTGTCTATTGAGAGGGAAAGCAAGGGTTACTTGAAGTTAAAGATTTGGTTTATTGTGGATGTTTGTCACTCTGCTCAGCAACCAACAGCTTCACCACAAAGCCTGAGACGGGAGCAAATAGTTTGCCCTCAGTGTGCCGATTTGCCTCGGAAGCATAAAGCTGTAGTTTCGAATCCCACTTGAGCCCTGAACTACCCAGTCTGAAGAAGGGTCTCGACCCGAAACGTCACCCATTCCTTCCCTCCATAGATGCTGCCTCACCCGCTGAGTTTCTCCAGCATCTTTGTCTACCTTCGATTTTTCGAGCATCTGCAGTTCATTCTAAAAGATTTAGAGTGTTCATTTGTGTGACTTCTTTCTTGGATGATCAGCCATGATCCCATGTTATGGCAGTACTGGCTCGAAGGCCCGAATGGCCTACTCCTGCACCTATTGTCTATTGTCCTGAAGCACACTGTAGTCGGTAAAGTAGTTCTAGAAGTAGTTATTATTCTCATAGAAGGCATCAGGCTATTTGCGCTTCTCAAAACAACCCGGGATCATCTAGTTTATTGATGTTGATTAAGGATATAAATGGGGTCAAGGCCCTGCCTCTTGTGCCTCATCTTAGTGGATGAGATAGAGTTTAACGCTTCAGTAGACAGTTATTTTGACAGTGTTGGCTCCTGATTGTGTCAGTCAGACCTTGGTGGCTGCAATTTGATTTTAGGATGTTGGATTTTGGAAGCGCAGCACGGAAACAGGCCCTTCAGCCCATCAAGTCCGTGCCGACCAGCGATCACCCCGTGCACTAATTGAATTGAACACTTTATTGCCACATAAGGTCACAAGGAATCATAGTAGAATTGGGCCAATCGACCCTTCAAGTCTACTCCGCCATTCAATCGTGGCTGATCTATCTCTCCCTCCGAACCCCATTCTCCTGCCTTCTCCCCATGACCTCTGACGCCCGTAGAAATCAGGAATCTATCTATCTCTGCCTTGAAAATATCCACTGACGGACTCCACAGCCGACTGTGGCAAAGAATTCCAAAGATTCACCACCTTCTGACTAAAGACATTTCTCCTCATCTCCCTCCTAAAAGAACGTCGTATATCACAGTGAAATTCTTGGCTTGCATACCCAAGTTAGGCAAATAGCCGCCATCCCCACTACGAGTGCTGTCTGTGCGGAGTATGTAGGTTCTCCCCGTGACCTGCGTGGGCTTCCACCGATATCTGTGCTTTCTTTCCACACTCCAAAGGCGTACAGGTTTGTACGTTAATTGGCTGGGTAAAAATGATTTTTAACAATGTCCCTTGTGGGTGTGTAGGACAGTGACAATGTGCGGGGATCGCTGGTCAGTGGGAACTCGGTGGGTTTAAATTATGGGGCAAAGGGCTTTCCTGTGCTGCATATATATATATATATATACCCTGTGTTATATATTTTAAACATATATAAAGAGTGAGAAAGGGAGGAGACGGAAGCTTAGCTGTCGACTGCCATACCTTTCCCACTCTCCATGCCTGCATGCATGAGTGTATAAACCTGCCCGGCTGCTGAAGTGTAATTATTTCTCTCCATTAAAGCTTTTCTTGATTTGTAGTTCAGAGTTAATTATATCAGTTATATTAATGGTGTTTTATTTCTCCTTTGTTAGAGACAGGGAACAGCATATTAATATCCAGGCTCTATTTACAATTAGACCTCTTGTCCTAGATTTCACAAAAAAAACAGCATGGAAACAGAAAACAAGCAGACAAAAGGGCTTGGGCCGAGAATAAGAGAAATTGGGCTCAATTCATTGTTCACGTTTCTGCAGGAATATGGGTCATACTTGGTGCAGTGGTCACAGATGAGACTATTCTACATCAAGGTACAATAAGTACTGAGGTGGTGGGACTAGCAATAGATCACATGTTCCACTTAAAGTACAATGTTCCATAGTATAATTCTCAAGGGCTGGTAGGGCTTATATAAGACTATGGTTACATAGAAACATAGAAACATAGAAATTAGGTGCAGGAGTAGGCCATTCGGCCCTTCGAGCCTGCACCGCCATTCAATATGATCATGGCTGATCATCCAACTCAGTATCCCATACCTGCCTTCTCTCCATACCCCCTGATCCCCTTAGCCACAAGGGCCACATCTAACTCCCTCTTAAATATAGCCAATGAACTGGCCTCAACTACCCTCCGTGGCAGAGAGTTCCAGAGATTCACCACACTCTGTGTGAAAAAAAGTTTTTCTCATCTCGGTTTTAAAGGATTTCCCCCTTATCCTTAAGCTGTGACCCCTTGTCCTGGACTTCCCTAACATCGGGAACAATCTTCCTGCATCTAGCCTGTCCAACCCCTTATGGTTGCTGCCTGTACGGAGTTTGCACGTTCTCCCTGTGACCGCATGGGTTTCCTCTGGGTGCTCCTGTTACTTACTTTGGTTTAGAGATACAGCACGGAGACGAGCACTTCGGCCCACCGAGTCCGTGCCGACCAGAGTCCATGCCGACCAGCGGCACCAGAGTTTTAGACCAGCCCCGTACACCAGCTCCATCCTACACACACCAGGGACAATTTACAGAAGCCAATTAACCTGCAAACCTGTACGCCTTTGGAATGTGGGAGGAAACGAGATCCCATGCATGTCACGGGGAGAACGTCCAAACTCCGTACAGACAAGCACCCGTAGTCAGGATCGAACCCGTGTCTCTGGCGCTGTGAGGCAGCGACTCCCCCGCTGCGCCACCGTGCAGCCTGGAATTGTCTGCTGATGCTTGTCTTTATGGGCAAGAAGAGATCATTTCATGATGGGATTATTGTTCCTGTAACTGTATTTCACTACAATGGCGATGCCTTCAGGAGAATGAGAGAATGGGTGGAACAACAGAGAGCAAAGCGCTCTAAGATCTTTGGTAGAGAGAGGCTGTCAATAGTCAGCCCCTTACATCACGGCCCATTTAATCCATTCATTAAAGTTAGACAAAGCATAAATAAGCAAATCACTGAGCAAAAGCTTACATTTTACATAAAGCTAATTAGATTTCCGGAATGTGCTGCTGACTCCAGGTCAAATCTTGAAGAAGTTTGTTACTAACGATGTTGTTTAAACAAACACTGGATAATTGGAGAACAGTTTCTGCTTGAATGGAGATTCTAAGTTTAACCTGTTGCGTCGGATCAAGAAGTAGGTGACTGATTTTTACACTTGAGACTTTACTTTGGACTTTAGACATGCAGCGTGGAAATGGGCCCTTCGGCCCGCCGAGTCCGTGCCGACCAGCGATCACCACGTACGCTTGCTCTATCCCACGCAGTAGGGGACCATTTACAATTTTTTACCATAGATAATTAACCTACAAACCTGTACGCCTTTGGAGTGTGGGAGGAATGCGGAGATCACGGGGAAAACCCACGCGGTCACGGGGAGAACGTACAAACGCCTCACAGACAGCACCTGCAGTCAGTCAGGATTGAACCTGGGTCTCTGACACTGTAAGGCAGCAACTCAAAAGGATTTGACTATAGGAGCAGGGAGGTTCTACTGCAGTTGTACAGGGTCTTGGTGAGACCACACACCTGGAGTATTGCGTACAGTTTTGGTCTCCAAATCTGAGGAAGGACATTATTGCCATAGAGGGAGTGCAGAGAAGGTTCACCAGACTGATTCCTGGGATGTCAGGACTGTCTTATGAAGAAAGACTGGATAGACTTGGTTTATACTCTCTAGAATTTAGGAGATTGAGAGGGGATCTTATAGAAACTTACAAAATTCTTAAGGGGTTGGACAGGCTAGATGCAGGAAGATTGTTCCCGATGTTGGGGAAGTCCAGGACAAGGGGTCACAGCTTAAGGACAAGGGGGAAATCCTTTAAAACCGAGATGAGAAGAACTTTTTTCACACAGAGAGTGGTGAATCTCTGGAACTCTCTGCCACAGAGGGTCGTTGAGGCCAGTTAATTGGCTATATTTAAGAGGGAGTTAGATGTGCCCCTTGTGGCTAAAGGGATCAGGGGTTATGGAGAGAAGGCAGGTATGGGATATTGATTTGGATGATCCACCATGATCATATTGAATGACGGTGCAGGCTCGAAGGGCCGAATGGCCTCTACTCCTGCACCTAATTTCTATGTTTCTACCTCTACCGCGCTCTAGTCCTCGTGTTAACAGATGCCTTAACTTGGAGCACTTGGAACGGGCTGCGATTACAATGGACAACAGGTCTGGAAACAGCCACAAAATGAAAGGGAGAGAAGATTGAAACAGGTAGAGCAAAGGGCAGCAAGACTTTACTTTAGACTTTAGACTTTAGAGATATAACACACAAACAGGCCCTTCATCCCATCAAATCCGTGCCAACCATTAGGACCACCCCGCACACTGGCTATTATCCCACTTCATGGGACCATTTACATTTTTATGAAGATAATGATCACCTACAATCTGTATTCCATTGGCTTTTTGTGGGAGGAACCTCGGATTCCTGGAAAAAAGTACAAATTCTCTCTACAGAAAACAGGATTGAACCCTGGCGCTTCACAGGCAGCAACTGGCTAGAGAATTCCACCGATGCCACCCTCTACTACTCCAGTAGATAGATTAGTTGGGATCATTGAAATATAGAAACATAGACAAATAGGTGCAGGAGTAGGCTATTCGGCCCTTCGAGCCAGCACCGCCATTTAATATGATAATGCCTAATCATCCCCAATCAGTACCCCATCCCTGCTTTTTTTCCCCATTTCCTTTGATTCCAATAACACCAAGAGCTAAATCTCTCTCTTGAAAACATCCAGTGAATTGGCCTCCACTGCCTTCTGTGGCAGAGAATTCCACAGATTCACAACTCTCTGGGTGAAGACATTTTTCCTCATCTCAGTCCTAAATGGCCTACCCCCTATTCTTAAACTGTGGCCCCTACTTCTGGACTCCCCCAACATCGGGAACATTTTCCTGCATCTAGCCTGTCCAATCCTTTAAGAATGTTATATGTTTCTATAAGATTCCCTCGCGTCCTTCTAAACTCCAGTGAATACAAGCCCAGTCGACCCATTCTTTCATCATATGTCAGTCCCGCCTTCCCGGGAATTAACCTGGTGAACCTACATTGCACTCCCTCAATAGCAAGAATGTCCTTCCTCAAATTGGGGCATCAGAATTGCACACAATACTCCAGGTCTGGTCTCACCAGGGCCCTGTACAACGACAGTAGGACCTCCTTGCTCCTAAACTCAAATCCTCTCAGCTTTCTTCACTGCCTGCTGTACCTGCATGCTTAATTTTAGTGATTGAAGTACAAGCACACCCAGGTCTCGTTGCACCTTCCTTTTTCATAATCAGAGAGAAAGGGACAAGCAAAAGAGCAAAAGAAAGACCAAAAAGCTACCAAAAGTATGTAAAAGGCACGAGTTTAGAAAAAAATAATAGGGAGTTTCTCACAAGCAGAAAGAATATAACGAGGAATGAGGATATACCAGAGACATTAGCTCTGCATTAGAACACAATAAATACTGAATTAATGGAAAATGAATGATTTAATAAGAATGAGCAAAAGAGACATTTGATATTACAAAATATACTGTACTTCTACACAGTCTGAAGAAGGGTCCTGAACCAAAATGTCACCTATCCTTTTTTTCTCCAGAGATGCTGCCTGACCCGCTGAGTTACTCCAGCACTTTGTGTCTATCTTCGGTATAAAGCAACATCTGCGGTTCCTTCCTACACAAGTGCCTCTCCACTTTCCATGAATTGGGAAGGTTTAGAGGGATATGGACCAAACGGGGGATAATGGGACGTGCTGAGTTGAGGTATCCAGGCTGGCATAGAAACATAGAAACATAGAAAATAGGTGCAGGAGTAGGCCATTCGGCCCTTCAAGCCTGCACCGCCATTCAATATGATCATGGCTGATCATCCAACTCAGTATCCTGTACCTGCCTTCTCTCCATACCCCCTGATCCCCTTAGCCACAAGGGCCACATCTAACTCCCTCTTAAATATAGCCAATGAACTGGCCTCAACTGCCCTCTGTGGCAGAGAATTCCAGAGATTCACCACTCTCTGTGTGAAAAAAGTTCTTCTCATCTCGGTTTTAAAGGATTTCCCCTTCATCCTTAAGCTGTGACCCCTTGTCCTGGACTTCCCTAACATCGGGAACAATCTTCCTGCATCTAGCCTGTCCAACCCCTTAAGAATTTTGTAAGTTTCTATAAGATCCCCTCTCAATCTTCTAAATTCTAGAGAGTATAAACCAAGTCTATCCAGTCTTTCTTCATAAGACAGTCCTGACATCCCAGGAACATACCATTTGCTTTCTTTACTGCCTGCTGCACCTGCATGCCTACCTTCAATGACTGGTGTACCATGACACCCAGGTCTCGCTGCATCTCCCCCTTTCCCAATCGGCCACCATTTAGATAATAGGCATGGACGAGTTGGGCTGAAGGGCCTGTATCCGTGCTGTAGGACTCTATGACTCTGGAGGAGATATCAAACACCACCTTTGGGAGAAAGTGACACCAGGTCTGTTTGTTCCACTTCAGTAATAGCGAACAATTTAGGACTTGTATTGTGCATTAGATAATCATGATATGATTAGGCAGAGTCAGCATGGATTTATAAGGAGGAAATCATGTTTGATAAATTGGTTTGTGTGAAATGATAATGAGCGGAGCGGGTAAGTGCGCATCAGTGACTGCAAGTGTAGTTGGATTTTCTAAGAGCTTTTCAAACATGTCGCAAGGGGGAACAGATGAGGGTCATTGGATTAACAGCAAAGATTGTGGATTGATTAATGGAAGATGGAGAATAACGATAAAAAAACTTAATTTTTATGATGGCTGATAATGACCGATATCACAGGCACAGCCAGTTCAAAGGGAAATGGGAAACATCAGCTCCGTGCACTGAGGCTGCAAGATGATTGTGAGTTCAATGAGTGAGTAATAAGGTGATATTTGCAGGATAATAAGGTAAACTGTGAACATGCAATTAGCTAGAAAAACAGTTCAATTAAGAAACCAACATAGCAGAATTTGTTCTAAATGGTAAGCCTTTCTGGGAAGGCTTTTCCTCAGAAGCCTATTTAGGAAGTTTGGCATGTCCCCAACAACTCTCACCAACTTCTACAGATGCGCCAGAGAAGCCATTTTATCGGGCTGCATCAGAGTTTGGTTCGGGGTCAGCTCCGCCCAGGACCGCAAGAAACTGCAGAGAGTTGTGGACGCAGCCCACAGACCATCGCGCAAACCAACCTCCCTTCTACTGACTCCATTTATATCTCACGCTGCCTCGGCAAGGCCAGCAGCATAAGCAAGGACGAGTCGCATCCCGGCTACTCCCTCTTCTCCCCTTTCCCATCGGGCAAAAGATATAGAAGTGTGAAAACGCACACCTTCAGATTCAGGGACAGTTTCTTCCCAGCTGTTATCAGGCAACTGAATCATCCTACCACAACCAGAGAGCAGTGCTGAACTACTCTCTACCTCATTGATCACACTCAGACTATCTGTGATCGGACTTTACTGGCTTTACCATGCCCTAAACATAATTCCCTTATCATATACAGTATCTGTACACTGTAAATGGCTCAACTGTAATCATGTATTGTCTTTCCGCTGACTGGCTAGCACGCAACAAAAGCTTTTCACAGCGCCTCGGTACACGTGACAATAAACTTAACTAAATTAAACTAAACCAAACTATACTAAACTAAACACAGGAGATGTTACCGTGATGAGGAACCTCATATCTTTGCAAGCAATGTCACATTTTAGTGCAGGAGCAATTCGTTTTTATTCTATGGCACTCACAATGTAAGTCCCAATGCAATTCATCAGGGACCTTGGTAAAGCCTCACCAGTTATGCCATGTTTATCCATCCAGTGCAGCGTAGGTTCACGAGGTTAATCCCCGGGATGGCGGCACTGTCATATGAGGAAAGATTGGAAAGACTGGGCTTGTATTCACTGGAATTTAGAAGGATGGGGAAGGAAGTCCAGAACCAGGGGACCACAGTCTAAGAATAAAGGGGTAGGCCATTTAAGGCCTTTAGTCAGGATCACTGGATGAATTTAAAAGAGAGTTAAATAGAGCTCTAGGGGGTAGCGAAATCAAGGGATATGAGGGGAAGGCAGACACGGGTTACTTGATTGTGGATGCTCAGCCATGATCACAATGAATGGCGGTGCAGGCTCGAAGGGTCAAATGGCCTCCTCCTGCACCTATTTTCTAACAGTCATTCAACAATACAGAAAGAAACAGGCCCTTTAGCCCAACTCCACCAAGCCGAGGAAGTAGATGTTGGGGCGATATTATTCTTCACGTATCTCTTCTCCTGGGGACAGTGTGGCGCAGCGGTAGAGTTGCTGCCCCACAGGGCCAGAGACCCGGGTTCAAATCTGACTATGTGCGCTGTCTGTACGGAGTTGGTACGTTCTGCCAGTGACCTGCTTGGGTTTTCTCCGCGATCTCAGGCTTCCTCACAACAGGTTTGTACATTAAATGGATTGGTGTCAATGTAAAAGTGTTCTAAGTGTGTGTAGGATAGTGTTGGTGTGTGGGAATCGCTGGTCGGCATGGGCTCAGTGGGCCGAAGGGCCTGTTTCCGCCCTGTATCTAAAGTCTAAAGTAAGAAGCTAGTGGATGGCTGAACATGTACATGAACACTAACCAAACTAAACTGGACTAGACTAGGGAGTCTAGAAATAAGAGTCATTTATCTCAGGACAAGGTAGTTGAGATTTTGGCTAAAAATGAAGTGATCCAAAACTAGAATTCGCTACCATGAGAGGGATAGACAGGTTCTAGCTTTTTGTTGAGTTTGTAGAAGATTCAAACAAACTGACATGATTAAGGGGCTGATTTATGGAGGGGGAACTTGAGAGAGACTGGGTGTGTGGAAGTGATGGAGGCAGGTTCGTTTTTATCATTTAAAATAAATTGGATAGTTATATGGATGGGAAGAGAATGGAGGGAATGGAGGGTTATGGTCTGAACGATGGGTGTATTGCACTAGGGGAAAATACGTGTTCGGCAGCCTGTTTCCGTGCTGTAATTGTTAGGCTAACAGGAACGATGGACTTAGGCTGTCTGTCATGATCTTATTCAGCGATAAATAAGGTTTAATGTTTTAGTTTTTTTTAGTTAAGAGATACAGTGTGAAAAATAGTAGTGAAGCCAATTAGCCTACAAACCTGCAAGTGAGGGGAAACTGGAGCACCCAGAAAAAAAACATGCATGTCATGGGGAGAACATGCAAACTCCGTACAGACAGCATCTTTAGTCAGGATCAAACCCAGGTATCTGACGCTGTAAGGCGGTAACTCTACCGCTGCACCACCGTGTTACCTCTACAGGTAAACAGGGTTGAGTTGGTTTTATACCCCTGTCCCACTTAGGAGACCTGAAAGGAAACCTCTGGAGACTTTATGCCCCACCCAAGGTTTCCGTGCGGTTCCCAGAGGTTTTTGTCAGTCTCCCTACCTGCTTCCACTACCTGCAACCTCCGGCAACCACCTGCAACCTCTGGGAACTGCACGGAAACCTTGGGTGGGGCGCAAAGTCGCCAGAGGTTTCCGTTCAGATTTCCTAAGTGGGACAGGGGCATTATTCTTAGTGAGATATTGATATTCTAATGAAATGTACAGTTAGAGAAATATGTTCTGCTAAGATTAAGCACAACAAAGATTTAGTAATTAGAACATTACCATGAAATAGAACTGATCATGAGTTAAGGGAATATCGGTTGGCATTCTACAACTAATTGCTATTGAGGGAATGCAATGGATGTTCACCAGGTCTTATCCGTTAGAAATAGATCGGGTAAACACACAGAGTCTCCATATCTTGGAGCACAGAAGGATGAGGGGTGATCTTATGAAGGTGTACAAAATCATGAGAGGAATAGATTGGGTAGATGCATAGAGTTTCTTGCCCAGAGTAAGGGGATTTGCGAACCAGAGGTTCAAGGTGAGGGGGGAAAGATTTGATGGGAGCCTGAGGCGTCACTTTTTTTACACAAAGGGGGGTGGATGTATGGAACGAGCTGCCAGAGGAAGTAGTTGAGGCAGATAGTATTGGAACAATGATGAAACATTTAGACAGGTACATGCATAGGACAGGTTTAGAGGGATAGGGGCCAAATGCAGGCAGGTGGGACTAGTGTAGACAGGGCATGTTGGTCAGTGTGGGCAAGTTGGGCTGAAGGTCCTGTTACCACAATGTAGGACTATGAAACATTTAGATCACGTAGAGAGTTAGATTTATCTCTTGGGGCTAACAGAATCAAGGGATATGGGGAAAAAAAAGCAGGAACGGGGTACTGATTTTGGATGATCAGCCATGATCATATTGAATGGCGGTGCTGGCTCGAAGGGACGAATGGCCTACTCCTGCACCTATTTTCAATGTTTTCTGTGTTTCTTTGCATTTACAGTATTAGTGAATAGAACAGTTGTGATCAATTGAAGATAGATAATGTGTTAATGAAGCAAATAGGCTTGGTCCATTGGAATTCTGCAAAGGGTTACTGAAGGGAATAATTTAGTCCATTCAATTCCGGGGTGTTAATAAAGGTAAGGATTTGCTTGATCGGAATTATGGGCAGTGTTACTGAGGAGACTAGGTTTGACCTACTGGCTTGCGAAGTGTTAGTGATCGGAGTGAGAATTGATCCGTGGAATTCTGCATTCTACTTGCAAATAAAAATCAATTTGATTGTTGGAATTAATCTTAGCTTGGCATTAAATTACCTTGGGATTGTACATGGGGATTATCAATAACTCATTCGAATTTTGCCAACCGCAGGTGTATGACATTGTCACGCATAAGTAGTTTTATTTTATCCCTTTCTACGTCATTAATTGGCATGAAATGAAACAGCAGTCAGATTAGTTGGTGCACAGTGTTAGAATACATTAAACAGTGGTGAAAGACTGAAGGAAGACATGGATGCATTCTATTGCTGGGCATATCCCCAGGTAAGATATTGACATGAACGGGTGACCTGTTGAACATCCGTGCGCCACTTCCAATTATTTCAACATTTTCAAAGTCTTTTCACTCTCAGCGGGCTGCGCGTAATCAAACAAAATCCAATTGAAACCCACTTTTGCTTTGCTGAAAACGGCATGATTTACATATTTATGTTCGGGCTGAAATTGGCTCCATTAATGAGGAGTTTGGAGCTTTAGCCCCATGGCTGATGTAGGTGCCTCTCTCAAGGTGAAGAGTCGGACACTATTCCATCTTGGATGTCCCTTAGTGTGTCTTATAGAAACTTACAAAATTCTTATAGAAACTTACAAAATTCTTATAGAAACTTACAAAATTCTTAAGGGGTTGGACAGGCTAGATGCAGGAAGATTGTTCCCGATGTTGGGGAAGTCCAGGCCAAGGGGTCACAGCTTAAGGATAAGGGGGAAATCCTTTAAAACCGAGATGAGAAGAACTTTTTTCACACAGAGAGTGGTGAATCTCTGGAACTCTCTGCCACAGAGGGTAGTTGAGGCCAGTTCATTGGCTATATTTAAGAGGGAGTTAGATGTGGCCCTTCTGGCTAAGGGGATCAGGGGGTATGGAGAGAAGCCAGGTACGGGATACTGAGTTGGATGATCAGCCATGATCATATTGAATGGCGGTGCAGGCTCGAAGGGCCGAATGGCCTACTCCTGCACCTAATTTCTATGTTTCTATGTTTCTATCCCCGTTCAAGGGGCGTTATACCTGTGAGGATCGTTCACTCATGTGCCAGTCGACATATAGCTCTCCATTGGCTTCTGTCCTCGTCCAAACATGTTGACAGAATTGGTCACCCAAAACGTCACAGAGTGCATCGTGTCATCGTTTCCGGGGATCGCCACGAGGCGGCTTCTGTCATGATCCCCCCTCGTGAGGTTGAAGAGCTGAGTTTAGTTTAGTTTAGGCAGGAACGGGGTACTGATTGTAGATGATCAGCCATGAGCACATTGAATGGCGGTGCTGGCTCGAAGGGTCGAATGTCCTACTCCTGCAGGGAAGGGACAAGACTTTTCCTTCGATCACAGTGAGGAGGAGATTCACTGTGATGGATATCTGTGCGAATTGAGTTGGTTGTCTGTCTTGTAAAATTGTTACTTTTTGTTGTATGGCTGCAGAAACCAAAGTTCCTAACAGATAAATAAAGTTCATTGAAATTGAAATTGTCTATTGTCTATTTATTGTCACTTGTACCGAGGTACATTGAAAAGCGCTTGGTTTAGTTTGGTTTAGATACAGAGCGGAAACAGGCCCTTCGGCCCACCGAGTCCGCACCGATCAGCAATCCCCACACATTAATACACGCTAGTACACACACACTAGGGGCAAATTTTAACATTTATACAATTAGACCAAGCCAATTAACCTGCAAACCTGTACGTCTTTGGAGTGTGTGAGGAAACAGAGGATCTCGGAAAAAAACCCACACGGGTCATGGGGAGAACGTACAGTACAAACTCTGTACAGACAGCACCTGTCTCGTACTAGTAGGATGAGGAACAGCTTCTACAATAATACCATCACATTGCTGAACTCGGAGTCCCGCCGATAGATTTCTCCAGTCTCTCCGTCCACATTGTTTGATTATTCTGTATTTTTATTTCTATATTGCACTATTACTACGGACTGACGCTAAACTGCATTTCGTTGTACCCATACTTGTATTTGTGCAATGACATTAAAGTTGAATTGAATTGAATTGAATTCCATTTCAAGTAGGGTGAAAGCACCATAAAACCACATTAAAAACACATAAAAACCACATAAAACACACTCACAGTTCAGTAGACATTCAGTGTGTTCAGTTGTTTCACAGCTCTTCACCTCTGCCCCCAGAGACTTTTCTGGGTTTCTACTTCTCCCTCACCTTCCATCCCCTTTGCAGAGACGTCTTTTGCGGACCCTCGGTGAAACGTCCTGTCTCCCTGTCCCTGGGATAGCAGGGGACTCGAGTAAAACAGCACAAAATCACCAGCCCCCCTCCCCCCCACCCCCATTTTTCCATAGGAATTCCCCTGGGCAGTTTCGCCCACAGCCCGAGAATAGACGCCCATGGCACCCCCTTCCCACTGGAGTTGGAAGTGGACTGGAGTTGTGATCCTTCATGGCGTCCGATTGCACAGGGGAGAGAATCTCCAACATTTTTTGGTCCCGAAACACTGTAAGTGTGAACGGGGCATTGGGCTGCTCCTGGCTCATGTCGTTTTAGTGGCGGCCTGGCGACGGTTTTTCATCGACTGGGACGTGCTTTGGTGTCCTCTGGGAAAAAACCTCCACAGCTGGAGGACCGGGGGACTCTGCCACTCCTCGAGTGCCCCTAAGATGGGGGCAAAAATCACAGCCACAATAAGTGGTAGCGTTTTTCGCCCACAGCCCGAGAACAAGACGCACCATGCGCACCAGCAAGCTGCCCCTCTGGAGTTGGAGTTGGAGCGGGGCTGGACTGGAGTTAATATGCAGCCGTAGCGGCATCATCGGGAGCGGCTTCTGGTGGTCCCGACGTCTCCCGCTAGTTTGCAAGTTGGAACGGGGCTGGGCTGCTGCTGGCTGTGGGGTCTCAGGAAGTGGTCATGGCCGGGAAGCAGAGGGGTGTAGGTGGGGGTGAAACTGAAGGGAGCGACAATCTGCTACTCCCTGCCCGCTGAGTTAAAACGTTCCCACGCAAGACTCACGATACACTGTGTATCGTGAGTCTACCGTGGGAACTTTTTAACTCAGAGGGCAGACAGCAGCAGATTGTCAATTATTAACCCTCCCGCGCAATATACCCTCACCTTCTCTTTTATGAATGGGGATTTAGTTCCCCTTTCTTCGAGGACCGACCGGAGGTTCCGCTGTCACCTCTGCGGGCCGCCCTCCGTGAACGTTTTCAAGGACCTTTTTTCAAGGACTGAAAAAATGTCGCTACTCGGAGGTTTTCGTTATTTGGATCTTCGGCTAAAAGGTTGTGCACCTGTATATAGATACTCTTTCCAATGACTGGATGGCGCGTGACAAAAAGCTTTTCACTGTGCCTTGATGACAATAAACTGAACTAAATTAAACTAAACAGCTAGACAAAAATGCTGGAGGAACTCAGCGTTTTTTGTCTACCTTCCATTTTTCCAGCATCTGCAGTTCTTTCTTAAACTAACCACACCTGGAGTATAGTGTGCAGTTTTGGGCTCCAAATTTAAGGAAGGACATTCTTGCTATTGAGGGAGCGCAGCATAGGTTCACAAGGTTAATTCCTGGGATGGCGGGACTGTCATATGCTGAGAGAATGGAGCGGCTGGGCTTGTACACTCTGGAAATTAGAAGGATGTGAGAGAATCTTATTGAAACATATAAGATTATTAAGGGCTTGGACACACTAGAGGCAGGAAACATGTTCCCGATGTTGGGGGAGTCCAGAACCAGGGGCCACAGTTTAAGAATTAGGGGTAAGCCACTTAGAACGGAGATGAGGAAACACTTTTTCACACAGAGTTGCAAGTCTGTGGAATTCTCTGCCTCATAGGGCGGTGGAGGACAGTTCTCTGGAAACTATCCAGAGAGAGCTGGATGGGGCTCTTGAAGATAGCGGAGTCAGGGGATATTGGGAGAAGGCAGGAACGGGGTGCTGATTGTTGATGATCAGCCATGATCACACTGAATGGCGATGCTGACGAAGGGCCGAATGGCCTACTCCTGCAACTATTGTCTATTGTCTATAGAGAGCTTGTATTTTTCATGAAAATCTGAAATTGTGGAAATAGTATTAAAATTCCTCAGTGACTTTGCTAATTCCCCACCTTTAATCCATCCCGACTCTTAGAAAACAATGAAGGCTGTTTCTGGAAGTTCCCTGTTTTGCATTTAACAGGAGGACTACTATGTATCCATCGTGAGCCAAGTCAAAGCAAGGACCACTCATATGAGCGTTCTCGTTCCTTGGGGTGAAAGTAGCTTTGAAGAACCTGCAGCCAACGAGATGGGGATCTACCCTGTGGAAACAGTAAAATGAAGACATAAGGAATCTATAGATAGACATAAAAAGCTGGAGTAACTCAGCGGGACAGGCAGCATCCCTGGAGAGAAGGAATGGGTGACATTTCGTGTCGAGACCCTTCTTCAGACTCTCCACCCGAAACGTCACCCATTCCTTCTCTCCAGAGACGCTGCCTGTCCCATTGAGTTGCTCCAGCATTTTGTGTCTATATTTGATTTAAACCAGCACCTTGAAGTTATTTCCCTACACAGGAATCTACAGGTGTTTGTTTAAAAAGAAAAAGACACAAAGTGCTGGAGTGACTGAGCCGGTCAGGCAGCATCTCTGGAGAGAACTTAAATAGGTGACGTTTTGGGTCAGGACCTTGAAGGATCCTGACACAAAACGTCACCAATCCACCTTCTCTCCAGAGATGCTGCCTGTCCTGCTGAGTCACTCCAGAAACACTGTGTTCTTTAGAAGCAGGGTTGTCTTCACATAAGATGAGAGATTTGTGACCCACTCACAAAGTAAATATTTTTCACGTCATTAATTTTTATTTATACGTTCAGGAGAGAACCTGTAGCAACAGCCGGCATTTATTGCCCATCTCTGATGCTGTTGAGGGGGTGATGGTGAGCTGATGGCTTGGAGCGATGCAGTCAGTGAGATGAAACTCAATGCACAGTATCATTGGGAGGGGACTTCCAGGATTTTAGCCCAGTGTGGCCCAGGCGTTTCAGTGCACAGATCCTCTTGCCCAGGGAAGGGGAATCAAGAACCAAATGACATAGGTTTAAGGTGAGGGGGGGGAAAGGGTGCAGAGAAGATTTTGAGGATGTTGCTTGGACTCGAGGGCCTGAGCTATAGGGAGAGGTTGAGTAGACTGGGACTCTATTCCTTAGAGCGCGGGAGGATGAGGGGTGATCTTATTGAGGTGTACAAAATCATGACCATATAACCATATAACAATTACAGCACAGAAACAGGCCATCTCGACCCTTCTAGTCCGTGCCGAACACGTATTCTCCCCTAGTCCCATATACCTGCGCTCAGACTATAACCCTCCATTCCTTTTGAGTAGATTGAGAATAGATTGAGTAGATGCACAGAGTAGGGGAATCGAGGACCAGAGGACATCGGTTTTAGGTGAGGGGGACGAAAGATTTAATAGGAACCTGAGGGTTAACCTTTTGCACACAAAGAGGTGGTGGGTGTTTGGAACTAGCTGCCGGAGGAGGTAGTTGTTGCCAGAATCCTATGTTTCCACTTTAACCAGTTCACTGCCAAGTTTTATTTTTCATCATTGGCCATGACCCGTGTATGCTCGGGGATGGCACTGAACGGGTTAATAACTCCCCCCCCCCCCCCCCGCATCTTCTGGCCCCTTCACTTGATGTTGACTCCCAGTATCCAAGACCATACAAAGCCACCATGATTTATCACCAAGCATCAAGAGAATTGTGCTGCTCACGATATCCTGGAAGTAACATCCAGAAGCAGGAGAGCAGAGGTTAAGAAGTTCATGTGAGGGTTAATTGGTTAAATTTGTCCCTACTGTGCAGGATAGTGCTAGTGTACGGGGTGATCGCTGTTCAGCTCGGACTACGCGGGCCGAAGGGCCTGTTTTTGTGCTGTTTCTCTAAAGTTTAACGTCTAGAGTAAAGAGAATCGGATATTCCCCTCATCACAGTTCCTGTTGGACTGTCCCATCATCAATGATTCATTAGTTCATAAGTTCTAGGAGCAGAATTAGGCCATTCGGCCCGTCGAGTCTACTCGGCCATTCAATCATGGCTGATCTATCTCTCCCTCTCAACCCGATCCTCCTGCCTTCTCCCCGTAACCCCTGACACCCGTGTTAATCAATAATCTATCTATCTCTGACCTAAAAATATCCGTTGACTTGACCACCACAGCCGTCTGACCCCTGACACCCGTACTCCCAATCTGCGGAGTGTGATCGCAGCAAACGAGTCCTCCAGCTCTGGTGGTGTTAACCTTGATTAATATCTTCCTGGCGTGCTGCTGCACGGTGCCCCTGAGACTGATCAATAGAACTGAAATAATATTGCAGTTAAAATAGCATCAATTATCTCAGTCATGATTTGCCTTGCAAGGAAGCATCCCCATGCATAGTGTAGATTTGCCCTTCACACAGCTGGAGATGAATCCATCCTGTCAAGCACATCGCTATGGATTTCTTCATTTAAGATGAAGCCTGGGGAAACCTTTCTTTGACTTCTCTGCTGTTTCTCTGCTAATTCTCTGCTATTTCTCTGCACCTTGCTGGGCTGAATGGCCTTTTCAGCCACGTCTCTCTTTGCAATCAGCTCCAGGTCACAGACTCTCTCACTACTGATAGAGCCCAAATCCAGAGGTCACAGCCTCAGAATTAAAGGACGTTCCTTTATGAAGGGGATGAGGGGGGAATTTCTTTAGTCAGAGGGCGGTGAATCAGTGGAATTCTTTGCCACAGAAGGCTGTGGGGGCCAAGTCAATGGATATTTTTAGGTCAGAGATAGGTAGATTCTTGATTAGTATGGGTGTCAGGGGGTAAGTAAGTAAGTAAGTAAGTAAGTAAGTAAGTTTATTGGCCAAGTATTCACATACAAGGAAATTGGGCAGAAGGCAGGAGAATGGGGTTGAGAGGGAGAGATAGATCAGCCATGATTTAATGGCGAAGTGGACTTGATGGGCTGAATAGCCTAATTTTGCTCCTATCACTTATGAGCACACAAATCTTCAATAGACCTTCACTCTGTTTCTCTTTCTCTACAGATGCTGCCTGACCTGCTGAGTGTTTCCATCATTGTTCTAGGTTTACAGCATTGTTGACATTTAAGTTATGTCTATACTTTGAAAACCGCTCCATTGGTCATTAGTGGTGTTGCCCAGTTCGTGCCAAAAAACTTCTAGATTGGGGCTTCAAATGCGTTCCCCTCCTGCTTGGGGGGAACAGAAGTGTTTCTTCAAATGCCCACAGCCCCGAGCAGTGAATGAGGAGCCCAATGTGTTCAGTTCAGTTTAGTTTATTGTCACCTGTACCGAGGTGCAGTGAAAGGTTTTTGTTGCGCGCTGACAAATCTGCAGAAAGATAATACATGGTTACAATCGAGCCGTTTACAGTGTACAGATATACGATACAACACTATACGATAGAATTCTATTTATCCCAGGTGGGAAATTGATCTGCCGACAGTCATGTCAACAGATACATGATTGGGAATGCGCCAAGATTGGGGGGGGGGGGGGGGGGATGGGCCGTTACACACGCGATAAAGGGATAAAGTAATGCCCCTGTCCCACTTAGGAAACCTTAACGGAAACCTCTGGAGACTTTGTGCCCCACCCAAGGCTTCCGTGCTGTTCCCGGAGGTTGCAGGTGGTTGCCGGAGGTTGCAGGTAGTGGAAGCAGGTAGGGAGACTGACAACAACCTCCGGGAACCTCCGGGAACCGCACGGAAACCTTGGGTGGGGCATAAAGTCTCCAGAGGTTTCCGTTCAGGTTTCCTAAGTGGGACAGGGGCATTATGCGCAAGACAAAGCCAAATGAGGTAGGTAGTATGTCAGGACTGCTCTCTGGTTGTGGTAGGATGGTTCAGTTGCCTGATGAACAGCTGGGAAGAAACTGTCCCTGAATCTGGAGGTAGACAAAAATGCTGGAGAAACTCAGCGGGTGAGGCAGCATCCATGGAGTGAAGGAAATAGGCGACGTTTCGGGTCGAGACCCTTCTTCGGACTGATGTGGGGGTGAGGCGAAGAATAAAAGAAGAGGAGGAGACAGTGGGCTGTGGGAGAGCTGGGACGGGGAGGGGAAAGAAGGAGAAAGCAGGGACTACCTGAAATTGGAGCTGTCATTGTTCATATCGCTGGGGTGTAAACTACCCAAGCGAAATATGAGGTGAGCGTTTTCACACTTCGATATCTCTTCCCGATGGAAGAGGGGAGAAGAGGGAATGGGTCGTCCTTGATTATGCTGCTGGCCTTGCCGAGGTGTAAATGGAGGGGAGGTTGGTTTGTGTACTGGTCTGGGTGTATTGAAATTCTCTGAGCAATAGTAACCGGCTTTGTCTCTTTCAGGTCACGGGCTAGTGATCATCTCCACTGCCTGACACCTCCCCGGGGCTCAACCAGTCGCCCTCGATCCACTGCAAGGCAAGATTCGGAGATTTCTCCAACACCCCCCCCGCCCCCCTCCAACCCCCCCTCCCTCCCTCCTCTCTCCATTGCCCACCCTGCCCCCAGAATGGAAAGCCTAACAGAGCTGCAGAACCCTCTGCTGGAGAAATCCCAGCAGGTTGGGGGTGACTACGGTTTACAGGAGGATTACGACGGGGAACGGCGCTACAAGGAGAAGCTCCTGAGCTATTTTGTCAGCAGTAACTCGGGCAAGAACAAGCCCAAAGGCAACTTCACCCGGCAACTGCTCGACGCCAGCTCCCTGCACCTGGCTGTGGAGGCCTTCTACCGGCCCAATTTTATTTTGTACAAAGACGAGACGAAAGAGAACGCAAAGGATTACAGGAACGAGAGCTGCGAGACGACCTTCACTGAAAGGAAGAACTTGACTATTGACTGCCCCGACCACTCGGAGTCGAAACTTGTGGAGTACACGGAGAACGACGTGACCATTCAGACTGTCTCCTACGAGGTGGAGGAGGAGGAATTTCACGACTGTGAGGTAAGGCCATTCTTTGTCTCCAGAGTCACGACTTGTATTGTCATGTGTCCTGTAACTAGAACATTGACATTCTCACTGGCAGCAGCACAACAGATGTATAAACATGTGTAAAGAAAGAACTGCAGATGCTGTTTCAAATCAGTAGACACAAAAGGCTGGAGTAACTCAGCGGGTGAGGCAGCATCTCTGGAGAGAAGGAATGGGCGACGTTTCGGGTCGAGACCCTTCTTCAATCTCGACCCGAAACACCGCTCATTCCTTCTCTCCAGAGATGCTGCCCGTCCCGCTGAGTTACTCCAGCATTTTGTGTCGACCTTAGATGTATAATCATAGTACTCTGCAAAACCCATCATAATCCACTAAAAAGGTCAGCGTGAATATAACGGATATATTCCTTTACACACACATAAACATATTTCTTCACACACACACACACACACACACGCACGCACGCACACGCACACACACACACACACACACACACACACACACACACACACACACACACACACACACACACACACACACACACACACACACACACACAACCACCCCCACACACTCACCACCCCCGCACTCACTGGCCACCCCCCCCCCCCCACACACACTAACCACCCCCCTTGATATTATATTAATATTATTAATTTGCTCCTTTTCCCCCGTCCCCGCCCAATCCACGCACGCACAGCCCCCAACTCGCAGGCGCATCCGGAGAGGGAGGGGAGGTAGAGAGAGAGAACAGAGAGAGAGAGGGGGCAGAGACAGACAGAGAGGGGCAGAGACAGAGAGAGAGGGGCAGAGACAGAGAGAGAGGGGCAGAGAGAGAGGGGCTGAGAGGAGGAAGGGAGCGGGGAGCGGGGAGCGGGGAGCGGGGAGCGGGCAGCGGGGCGCGCGTCAACCAAAGGACTTCAGCGGCTTCAATCCAGAGCCTGGGAGGGGGGGGGCTTGAGGGGTCGAAGGGTGACGTCACTCGCAGCGCGTGGAATATAGCACGAGCAGAGCCATTGTGACGTGACCATCTCGTTTATTTTCAAACATTTATGAACATTTTCATAAATAACACAAGAAATAAAGCTCAAATTTTTCAGGTAAGCTGATTTTTGACTCCAGGGAGTAAATCTCTACCGGAATATGTAAAACATTTTCCCATTCGCGCATTGTTTCTTTGAGTAGATGTGATCACACACAAACAAATAAACTCACACACACACACACACAAACACACACACACACACACACACACACACACACACACACACACACACACACACACACACACACACACACACACACACACACACACACACACACACACACACACACACACACACACACACACACACACACACACACACACACACAATAGTTCAGACCCTATTTGGAGGTTGTAGTGTTTAAAGATTGGTGGTGCCACTCACCTGTTGCAGCGCCCCCTACAGCCTGTCTGTCTTTTTTTTATTTTGTGTCTAGTTAGATGTAGTGTTGGTGTTTTTAATACTGGTTTTAAATGTGTATATGTGGGGGCAGGGGGGGGGAGGTGGAAACCGTATAAAATCTCTTCCCTGTCCAGGAGATCCGACTTTTTCCCTGTCGGGTCTCCGTTGTCGTTGGGGCCTAGCACTGTGGAGCGGCCTCCAGCCTGAACGACCCGGGGGCTCGGGAGACTGCGGAGCTGCGGAGCTGCGGACTACTCACCATCGTGGGGTTGGCCGGCCTCGGAGCGTGGGGAGCGGTGGTGACTCGCTGCTGCGACTCGACTCCTGCGGCTCGGAGGCTCCAGCAACGCAGTCGCAGGTCCGGTGGACGGGACATCGGGAGCTCGCGGGTCCGGGGGGAGAGAACGCTTCCCGGAGCTCCCGCAACGCGACTTCTCCAGCCCGTGTCGCGGGGTTGGAACGACCCGGAGCGGGGCCGTACATCGCCCGGCGCGGCTTCATGGCCGTGGGACATTACAGCGCCCGCCGGGGGCTCCAACATTGTGACTTTTAGACCGGGAACGGGGCCGTAAATCGCCCGGCACGGCCTAAAATAGCCGTGGGACTTATCATCACCCGCCTGGGGCTTGGACATCGGGAGAGACATGGAGAACAGGGGAGAGAAAAGACTTTGCCTTCCATCACAGTGGGTTCACTGTGATGGATGTTTGTGTGAATTAAATTGTGTGTATGTCTGTAGGAAATTGTCTTTGTATGGCTGTGGAAACGGAATTTCGTTTGAGCCTCACTGAGGTTCAAATGACAATAAATGGTATTGTATTGTATTGTATTAATAGCCTGATGGTTGTAGAGAAGAAGCTGCTCCTGAACCTGGACGTTACAGTTTTCAGGCGCCTGTACCTTCTTCCCGGTGGCAGGAGTGAAATAATAACGTGGTCAGGGTGGTGTGGGTCTCTGACGACGCTGGCTGCCTTTTTGAGGCAGCGACTCTTGTAGATCCCATTGATGATGGGGGGGAGGATGGGTACAATTCTGGAGTATGGGGTACAATTTTGGTCGCCTAATTATAGGAAGGATGTCAACAAAATAGAGAGAGTACAGAGGAGATTTACTAGAATGTTGCCTGGGTTTCAGCAACTAAGTTACAGAGAAAGGTTGAACAAGTTAGGGCTTTATTCTTTGGAGCGCAGAAGGTTAAGGGGGGACTTGATAGAGGTCTTTAAAATGATGAGAGGGATAGACAGAGTTGACGTGGATAAGCTTTTCCCACTGAGAGGAGGGAAGATGCAAACAAGGGGACATGACTTGAGAATTAAGGGACAGAAGTTTAGGGGTAACATGAGGGGGAACTTCTTTACTCAGAGAGTGGTGGCTGTGTGGAATGAGCTTCCAGTGAAGGTGGTGGAGGCAGGTTCGTTTTTATCATTTAAAAATAAATTGGATAGTTATATGGACGAGAAAGGAATGGAGGGTTATGGTCTGAGTGCAGGTATATGGGACTAGGGGAGAATACGTGTTCGGCACGGACTAGAAGGGTCGAGATGGCCTGTTTCCGTGCTGTAATTGTTATATGGTTATATGGTTATACCCGTGATGGACCGGGCAGTGTCCACCACTTTTTTGCGATCTCCTTCGTTCCTGGGTGCTCGAGTTGGTGAACCGGGCCGTGATGCAACTGACAACATGCTCTCTACTGTACACCTGTAGAAGTTCATGAGAGTGTTCATCGCCATACCGAATCTCCTCAATCTTCTCAGGAAGTAGAGGCGTTAGTGGGCTTTCTTTATGATTTGAAGGGATTGTTTTACTCTCGAGCAGACGGGGAGGATCAGAACATTTTTGAATAGATTACAGAAGAGGTTTACCAGTAACCATGTTCTCCACAGATGCTGCCCGACCTGCTGAGTTACCCCAGCTCCTTATGTTTTACTCATGTTTACCAGAATGAAGCTTGGATTACGTGGGTATTAGCTGCACGGACAGGTCGGGGGGAGTTCCCCCCGCCACGGGTACCATGTAATCCCGTGCTACCTGCTCCATGGTCGGATAGTCGGCGACTAAACCGTCTCCCCCACCTGGTTTGCCAGGTGAGGAGGGGGCTGTGGACCCCCATCAGGACCAAAAACAAGACCTGCCAAAGGGCGGATGAGCTTCTAGTGAGCCAATGGCCATCCACACTTCAGTAGAAGTTGCGATCACTGTCGTACATAGCATAGTAAGGAACAATGACAAAGCACACACACCAAAATCCTGTACTTCCAGCGGCGGAAGTGTGTGGTGCGTCCATCCAGCACCACTGCGTCGCTGATGTTTTCAATGATGATGAATGAATGTTCTCCAGAGATGCTGCCCGACCTGCTGAGTTACTCCAGTTCTTTGTGTTTTGCTCATGTTTACCAGCATGATGCTCGGGTTATTTGGGTATCAGCTACAAGGTGAGGTTGGGGGAAACATTAATTGTTTTCTCTGGAATGCTAGAGGCTGAGGGGAGATCTGTATACCTTAGAGGGTGTATAAGATGGGGGAGAGTTGTAGACTGGGTAGACAGAACCTTTTTATCCCCAAAGTAGAAATGTTCATGTTCACACATTGTCGAAGCAGAATTAGGCCATTAGGCCATTTTCAGAAAGCCGGTGATAATGTGTATCCCGTGAGGCTGCTGGGGAAGATGAGAGCCCACGGTATCAAAGGGCAGATACTAGCATGGATAGCAGGTTGGCTGGATGACAGAAGACAAAAAATGCCAATGTAAAGGGGCTTTTTCAGGTTTGCTGCCAGTAACTAGTGGAGTTCCGCAGGGGTCGGTGCTGGGGCCGCTACTCTTCACGTTGTATATTAATGATTTGCACGAGATGGTTGAAGGCTGTGGCCAAGTGTGTGCATGATACAAAAATAGGGTGGAAGGGCAGGTGGTGTAGAGATAGCAGGGACTCTGCAGAAAGACTTGGACAGGTTGGGAGAGTGGGCAGAGAAGTGGCTGATGGATTATTGTGTAGCAACGTGTGGAGTCATGCATTTTGGTAGTAGGAATAAAGGCGTAGACTGTTTTCTAAATGGGGAGAATCCAGAAATCGGAGGTGCAAAGGGACTTGGGAGCGCTGGTGCAGGATTCCCAAAAAGTTAATCTGCAAGTCGAATGGAAAGCTAATGGAATGTTGGCCTTCATAACAAGAGGATTTCAATATAGGAGTAAAGAGGTTCTTCTGCAGTTGTACAGGGCTCTGGTGAGACCACATCTGGAGTATTGTGTACAGTTTTGGTCTCCTAATTTGAGGAAGGACATCCTCGTGATTGAGGCAGTGCAGCGTAGGTTCACGAGATTGATCCCTGGGATGGCGGGACTTTCATATGTGGAAAGATTGAAAAGACTAGGCTTGTATTCACTGGAGTTTAGAAGGGTGAGGGGGAATCTCATAAAAACATATAAAATTATAAAAGGACTGGACAAGCTAGATGCAGGAAAAATGTTCCCAATGTTGGGCGAGTCCAAAACCAGGGGTCACAGTCTTAGAATAAAGGAGAAGCCATTTAAGACTGAGGTGAGAAAAAACTTTTTCACCCAGAGAGTTGTGAATTTGTGGAAGTCCCTGCCACAGAGGGCAGTAGAGGCCAAGTCACTGGATGGATTTAAGAGAGAGTTAGATAGAGCTCAAGGGGCTAGTGGAATCAAGGGATATGGGGAGAAGGCTGACACAGGTTATTGATTGGAGACGATCAGCCATGATCACAATGAATGGTGGTGCTATGAATCAGTAGGAAAGAAAGCAAACTTAATGCTCGCATTTATTTCATGAGAGCTTGTATAGAAAAACAAGGATGTCATGCTGAGGTTCTATAAGGAGCCATAAGGCCGCATTTTAATATTGTGACCAATTTTGGGCACCATATCTGAGGAAGGATGTGCTGGCTCTGGAGAGGGTCCAGAGGAGGTTTACGAGAATTATCTCAGGAACGAGTAGGTTAACCTATGATGAGCGTTTGTCAGCACTGGGCCTGTACTCGCTGGAGTTTCAAAGGATGAGGGGGCACCTCATTGAAACATAGAATAGTGAAAGGCTTGGAGATAGTGGATGTGGAGAGGATGTTTCCACTCATGGGAGAGTCTAGGACTAGAGGTCACAGCCTCAGAATTAAAGGATGTGCATTTAGGAAGGAGATGAGGAGAAATTTATTTAGTCAAAGGGTGGTGAATCTGTGAAATTATTTGCCACAGAAAGCTGCCGAGGCCAAGTCAGTGGATATTTTTAAGGTGATAGATGGATTTGTGATTAGTTCATGTGCCAGAGGTTATGGGGAGAAGGCGGGAGAATGGGGTTAGGAGGGAGAGATAGATCAGCCATGATTGAATGGCAGAGTAGACTTGATGGGCCAAATGGCCTAATTCTACTCCTATCACATGACCTTATGACCTTAAGTCTACTCCACCAAACGTCAAAGACTAGAGGACATAGCTTTAAGCTGAGAGGGGGAAAGTCTAATGAAGATGTGCAGGGGGTAGTGGGTGCCTGGAATGCACTGCCAGGGGTGGTGGTCGAGGTACTTGTACTGTCTCCAATTAAGCAGCAATATATTTGATTGCAGCGCAGCTGCGCAGCTGGCGAGGTTTCATCCTATCCTCCACTTCTGACAGTGTGGAGTTTGCATGTTGTCCCTGTGACCGTCTAGGTTTACCTCACTTGCTTCAGCTTCCTCCCAAATCCAAACGGGGTGCTTGGTTTAGTTTAGAGATAGAGAGAAATACAGTGTGGGGACAGGCCCTTTGGCCCACCGGGTCCGTGCCAGCCAGCAATCACCCCATTCACTACCTCATTCTACCTCGTTGGTGATCCTTAAGGATCCTTGATCAGACTTTGCTGGTTTTACCTTGCACTAAATGTTATTCCCTTGTCATGTGTCTATACTTAGATTTTAGATTAGATTAGATTAGATTTGTTTATTGTCATTCAGACCTTTCGGTCTGAACAAAATTTTGTTTCCCTGCAGTCATACATATAATTTAAAAAAATGACAAAAACACACAATCAACACAAATTTAACATCCACCACAGTGAGTTCACCAAACACCTCCTCACTGTGGTGGAAGGCAAAATATTAACGTCTCTGTCTCTTCCCTCTTTGTTCTCCCTCTGCGCCGAGGCGATCCAGGCTCCAGATGTTGTGACCCCACCGGGTGATGGTAAATCCCGCGGCTCAACCCTGCTCCGTGAACGGGCTGGTTCATAAACTGTGAATGGCTCGATTGTAATCATGTATTGTCCTTTCGCTGACTGGAGAGCACGCAACAAAAGCTTTTCACTCTACCTCGATACATGTGGCAATAAACTAAGCTGAACTAAACTGAATCCTGGCACTGGGGACAATTTTCAATCTTTACCAAAGCCAATTAACCGACATACATGTACGTCTTTGGAGATGTGGGAGGCAACAGGAGCACCCGGGAAAAAAACCCACGCGGTCACAGGTCAAACTCCGTACTTACAGCACCCATGGTCAGGATCGAACCCGGGTCTCTGGCGATGTAAGGCAGTGACACTACCGCAGCGCCACCGTGCTGCTGGCCATTGTAAATGACCCCTCGTGTGTAAATAAGTTGGATTTGGAGGAAGCTGAAGCAAATACGGGGCGATTCTAATGGGATTTGTGTGCGATGAGTGTAAATAGGATCAGCACAGAATTAGAGGGCTGAAGGGACTGTTTCGCTGCTGTGTAACTCATGAAGCTGTGACATGCAGCTGAGTGGTAGTCTTTAAGGAACAGATGAAATGCAAACAGCTGGCGGCACGGTGGCACAGCGGTAGAGTTGCTGCCTCACAGCGCCAGAGACCCCGGTTCAATCCTGACTGCGAGTGCTGTCTTTAGGGACTTTGCGCATTCTCCCCGCGACCTGCATGGATTTTCACCGATATTTTTGATTTCCTTCCACACTCCAAAGACGTATATGCTTGTAGGTTAATTGGTTTGGTATAAATGTAGAAATTGTCCCTAGTGTGTAGGATAGTGTTAGTGTGTGGGATTCGCCGGATCAGGGTGGACTCGGTGGGCCAAAGGGCTTGTTTCCAATATTGGTGGCCAGTGGGGGGGGGGGGTGGTGCAGTTTCAAGTGCAGTTTCTTACCATTTCAAGCAGGGTGCAAGGCCACCAAACTCAAGTGCAGTTTCCTACCATTTCAAGCAGGGTGCAAGGCCACCAAATTCAAGTGCAGTTTCCTACCATTTCAAGCAGGGTGCAAGGCCGCTAAAGACAGAGAGTTGTGACTTCTCCCTCCCCCATCTTGCAGAGACTGAGCCACGCCCACACTTCCGGGTTTTATAGGCCCTCCCCCTCCCACCGCACGGGGCGTGGCCTTCATGGCGTGATTGACAGGAGAGAGAATCTCAACATTTTTTAAACTCTAATAACTCTTTTATTTTTCATCGATGGGAAAAATCCTCGGCACCTGATGAGCGGAGGGCGTCTCTGAGTAAGATGGCCAAAGATCACAGCCGAATGTGGTAGCGTATTTTCTAAAATCAATATAAAGCGCAAACAGGAAGTGGTCAAGATTAGGCTTTTAATTATATAGAAGGCAACACCACTTTTCAAACTGGCAAGGCAACTTTAGCATTTTTAATTAGGCAAGGCAACCTTAGCATTTTCTGACCATGAGCTTGGGACACAGGACATGAACAATGCAGCCAGCAACCAGGCTTCAATTCAATTCTCCGATCCTCTTGGCCCATAATTATCAAGAAGCAAACAGCTGAGTGTGTGCAATTATGTGTTCCATCCCTTGATATTTATAACCTGGCACACTGTGCAGGAGACAAATTCTCTGCATCATCTAGTAGAAACAAGGAACTGCAGATGCTGGTTAATACACAAAAGGACACGAAGTGCTGGAGTAACTCAGCGGGTCAGGCAACATCTCTGGAGAACATGGATAGGCGACGTTTTGGGTCCCGAACCAGTCCGAACCCAAATTATCTCCTCTCCGTGTATTAGACAATAGACAATAGACAGTAGGTGCAGAAGTAGGTCATTCGGTCCTTCGAGCCAGCACCGCCATTCAATGTGATCATGGGTGATCATCCCCAATCAGTACCCCGTTCCTGCCTTCTCCCCTTATCCCCTACTCCGCAATCTTCAAGAGCCCTATCTAGTTCTCCAGAGATGCTGCCTGACCCTCTTACGGCCTTGATCTGTCGTTTTCACACCTTACCCTTCCATATCTCCACTCTCCCTCTCCCCTGTATGCAAGGAGTCGCCACGTAAAGGGCGACGACAAAGTAATAAAAAGTATTCATTCTAGTCATGATGGTCCCTCTACCTTCTCGCAAACCCTCCCCCCACCACCCACTCACCCCCTCACTGCCTGCTGTTCTTGGTGGGGGGGGGGGGGGGGCACGCCAGGTCGTTCCTTGTTCTTTCGGCCCCCGCCCCCCCCCCTCCCCTCCCGCCCAGGCCATGCTGGGTTCCTCTTTGTTCTCGGGGCCAACCTCCCCCTCCCCCCATGCCAGTTCCTTTATTAGTGTGCAGTGTCCAGGGCATGGTGTGTACTTTATTTGTCACGTGTAACGGGGGGTGCAGCGCAATTCATTCCCACGTACAGTTTAGTACAAGGATCGCTACACAGAAGCACTTAGATAAATGCATATGAGGTCTCCACCACTAATGTTGAGACATGCTCTTCAAAATGATATCGCTGCCGGCGCAGTAATGCGCTAACGGCTCTGAGACGAGTTACAGGATTAACGTCACTGCTGCGGCAACACAATCCCGAGAATTGCACATTTGCCAGCCAAGCTTGCTTGCAGTTTGATTTGGAGGTTCGTTAATTTTTAAGAGGCAGCTTTAGCTCCCACTTGGAGAGACAGATGTCAGTCTCTTCCCGACAAAATTCCCAGTTATGCGGAACCGACCCGGAGCGCCCTGTGTCCCACCCCCCCCCCCCCCCCCCCCCCCCACGCACACATACTTTTAAACTGTTCTTCCTCACGCAAAAATAATAATCAATAATTAATTATTAAAAATGAAATCGTCTCAAAATTGTCCACTTGATGAAATTGCCCACAATTTGGACACACAAATGTGAGGGACACAGCTGAGAAATAATAAAAATAAAAACAAAAAAGCAGACTTAATAACCATCTAAAGCTTGGTCGTGTTTCTCCTCATGATCTGCAAAGATATAGATAGATAGATAGATATAATTTTATTCAAAAAAAAAAATTACCATATAAATGTTTCAGTTTTCTAAAAAAAGGCGTCAAGGGCAGAGTAATCTCTTAATCTTGTCTGTCAGCGTAAATCAGCAATGTTGACAGAATGCAAAGCAGCGCCTCTCCAATCTTCCTGCCATATTACCCAACATGACAAGGGCAAATCGAGTATTACCACAGCATTAGCATCGATGAGTATGTTTCATTCATTGCCTGTATCAGACGCCGCCTGCAAACATGGGCGATGAATTGCTCCTTTAGACTTTTAAAACCTCACAGCGGCAGAGACCCCTGTTCCATCCTGACTAGGGGGTGCTGTCCGTATGGAGTTTGTACATTCTCCCTGTGACCACATAGGTTTTCTCTGGGTGGTCCGGTTTCCTCCCACACTCTGTTTGTAGGCTAATTGTCCCTGGCATCTGTAGGATAGTATAATCGTGCAGGGATCAATGGTCGGTACGAACTCGGTGGGCCGAAGGGCCTGTTTCAGCGTTGTATCTCTAAACTAAACTAAACTTTATTTTAGGCCTCAGATATACAGCGCGGAGCCAGGCCTTTCGCCCTACCGAGTCCATGCCGACCAGCGATCACCCCGTACACTAGCACTATCCTACACACACTAGGGACAGTTTGGAATTTTACCAAAGACGATTACACCTACAAACTTGCACGTCTTTGGAGTGTGGGAGGAAACCGCAGCACCCGGAGAAAACCCACACAGGTCACGGGAAGAAGAACGTGCAAACTCCGTACAGACAGCACCCGTAGTCAGGTTCGAACCCGGGTCTCTGGCTCTGTAAGGCAGCAACTCTACCCCTGCACCACGGTACTGCCCTGTGGAAAGCTGAGTAAAGGTGAACAGAGGGATCTGGGAATAACTGTGCACAGTTCCCTGAAAGTGGAATCTCATGTAGATAGGGTGATAAAGAAAGCTTTTGGTGTGCTGGCCTTTATAAATTAGAGCATTGAGTATAGAAGTTGGGATTTAATGTTAAAATTGTACAAGGAATTGGTGAGGCCAATATTGGCGTATGGTGTACAATTTTGGTTGCCTAATTATAGGCAGGGTGTCAACAAAATAGAGAGAGTACAGCGGCGATTTACTAGAATGTTGCCTGGGGTTTCAGCAACTAAGTTACAATGATAGGTTGAATAAGTTAGGTCTTTATTCTTTGGAGCGCAGAAGGTTAAAGGAGGACTTGATAGAGGTCTTTAAAATGATGAGAGGGATAGACAGAGTTGACGTGGATAAGCTTTTCCCACTGAGAGTAGGGAAGATTCAAACAAGGGGACATGACTTGAGAATTATGGGACAGATGTTTAGGGGTAACATGAGGGGGAACTTCTTTACTCAGAGAGTGGTGGCTGTGTGGAATGAGCTTCTAGTGAAGGTGGTGGAGGCAGGTTTGTTTTTATCATTTAAAAATAAATTGGATAGTTATATGGACGGGAAAGGAATGGAGGGTCTGAGTGCAGGTAGATGGGACTAGGGGAGAATACGTGTTCGGCACGAACTAGAAGGGTCGAGATGGCCTGTTTCTGTGCTGTAAATGTTATATGGTTATATGCTTAAAGGTTTCTGTAATTGCTGCCTTTGTGAACTTGGGCTGTGTTACATCAGAAAAATCACTGCAGATAACTTGGCTTCATTTTCCATGCTCTCTTGGCAGTAAACCCCTGCACATCCAATCATTGAGAAGAAAATTGCTCCAGCTTAAACTTTTCACCGCCAAGTTTTTTTTTTTCACTATTGGTCGTGACCCGAGTATACTCTTGGGTGGCACCGAACAGGAAGACATAATTTCATAGATTCATAAGCTCGAGGAGCAGAGTTAGGCCATTCGGCCCATCCAGCCTACTCCACCATTCAATCATGGCTGATCTATCTTTCCCTCTCACCCCCATTCTCCCGCCTTCTCCCCCTGACACCCGTACTATACAAAATAAAAAATGATGTCAATATTTAATTATTTTTTAAATAATTAAAACATTTAAATTAAAAATAAACCTTTCCCCAGTTTAACATTTAAAAAAACATTTGGACAATATACCAGGTTTAGAGGGATATGGGCCAAACGCAGGCAGGTGGAACTAGTGTAGATGGGGCATCTTGGTCAGCATGGGCAAGTTGGGCCGAAGGGCCTGTTTCCCAATCGTATGACTCTTAATTCTGTAATACTAATTCTGTTGCTTCTCTTCACGCACACTGCTTGAACAGCTGAGTATTTGCAGCATTTTCTGCTTTGCCTTTCGAATTATTCAGTAGGAATAACTGGATTCTGATGGATCTCCCCAAATAATTCCATTCTTCATTCCCTGCTCATCCCCCAATGCCCTATAACTTTTCCCATGAAAATCTAATGACTTTTCCATTGAGAGGATGAAACACGAGACCATCAATCTATCTACTAGTGTTCTCTAGCGAGTCTTAGTTCTGCTGCACTTTGTTGTAACCAATTCCAAGCCAATCGGCCAGCAGCATAATCAAGGATGGGTCGCACCCTGGCCACTCCCTCATCTCCCCTCTCCCATCGGGCAAAAGGCATAGACGTGTGAAAACGCACACCTCCAGATTCAGGGGCAGTTTCTTCCCAGCTGTCATCAGGCAACTGAACCATCCTACAACCAGAGAACAGTCCTGAACTACTATCTACCTCATTGGTCACCCTCGGACCATGCGTGATTGGACGTTACTGGTTTTACCTTGAACTAAACCTAATTCTCTTATCATGTATCTGTACACTGTAAATGGCTCAATTGTAATCATGTATTTTCTCTCTGCTGACTGGTTAGCGCCCAACAAAAGCTTTTCACTGTACCTCGGTACACGTGACAATAAACAAAACTGAACTGAAACCATTTTTTATGATGACTCTGCGCCCCCCCCCCCCCCCCCCCCCCCCCCCCCCCCCCCCCCCCCCCCCCCCGTCAACCCTGAATCCATTTTATTTGATCACCTAAGATGCTAGTATGGAAGTAGGTCTAATATCTCTTTCTGAAACTGTTATCTTGCAGTACACAAAATGTTTAAGAAGGAACTGCAGATGCCGGAAAATCGAAGGTAGACAAAAATGCTGGAGAAACTCAGCGGCTGAGGCAGCATTTATGGAGCAAATGAAATAGGCAACGTTGCCAGCCGAAACTCATCTGAAGAAGGGTTTCAGCCCGAAACGTTGCCTATTTCCTTCGCTCCATAGATGCTGCCTCACCCTCTGAGTTTCTGCAGCATTTTTGTCTGTCTTGCAGTACACTGTCTGTATTCAAGAGTTAAAAAGAGTTTATTTGTCAGATAAGCAGGGGATTGACTTGAAATGGAAGATCTCTCAGAGTTAAAATCCAACCATCCTCATCCCCTTGGTTTAAGGGCAGTGGAAAGGGTACAGAGAAGATTTACGAGGATGTTGCCAGGGCTAGAGGGTCTGAGCTACTGTATAGGGAGAGGTTGAGCAGACTGAGACTCCATTCCTTGGAGCGCAGGAGGATAAGGGATGATCTTATAGAGGTGTACAAATTCATGAGAAGAACAGATGGGGTAGATGCACAGTCTCTTGCCCAGAGTAGGTGCATCAAGGACAAGAGGACATAGGTGTCAGGTGAAGGGGAAAAGATTTAATAGGAATCTGAGGGGTAACATTTTTACACAGAGGGTGTTGAGTGTATGGAACAAGCTGCCAGAGGAGGTAGTTGAGGCTGGGACTATCCCAATGTTTAAGAAACAGTTAGACAGGTACATGGATAGGACAGGTTTGGAGGGATATGGACCAAACGCGGGCAGGTGGGACTAGTGTAGCTGGGACACGTGGGCAAAGGCAAAGGGCCTTGTTTCCTCGCTGCATCACTCTAGGACACTATTAATATGTTTTGGAAAACACCCAGAAGAAGGGTCGCAAGCAGAAACGTCACCTGTCCATGCCCTCCGGAGATGCTGCCTGACCCGCTGAGCTGATCCAGCGCCATTTAGTGAGAACGGGATAACCGAGAACTGATATGAACGGGCGGGCTTGATGGTCAGCATGGACTCTGTGGGCTGAAGGGTCTGTTTCGATGATGCATCTTTCAATTAAATTCAGTTTAAAACTCTGAAGAAAAATTTAGTATACCAGCATCTGCAGTTGCTTGTTTCTGCAATATATGTGTTTTTGCTTTTCAGTCTGACTGCGACCATTGCACTTAAGTGAATCGCTGGTTAAATCACTGAAGTGATTTTCGGCAGGAGGTTGGAGACAGGGGGAGACTTGGGGAAACTTGCTTTTCAAACAGTCAGGCAATTTTTTCACTGTTTCTCCCAATATGTTAGCATAAAATTCATAGGTCATGTCTTTATTTCCCAGTACGCTGTAAGTGGCAGATGCAATCATAAAAGCTTAGAGCTGATTCCAAAGCTGATCTTGCAGCTTGTTTTCAGTTAGGTACATAATCCCAACAAATTGAACCCTTGTTTATGTTTCTCGTTCCTGTTTAGGTAGCTGGAGGGGGGAAACAACACCTAGGAGAGGTTTTCAGAGTTTATAGGGAGAAGGCAGGAGAATGGGGTTAGGAGGGAGGGACAGATCAGCCATAATTGAATGGCGGAATAGACTTGATGGGCCGAATGGCCTAATTCTACTCCTGCCACTCATGACCTTCTGACCTTATGAGGGTCAATGGTAAAGCAATAAATTTCCAGCAACTCCCCCTCCCATTCCCAATCCGACCTCTCTGTCCTGGGTCTCCTCCATTGCCAGAGTGAGCAACAGCGGAAATTGGAGGAACAGCACCTCATATTCCGCCTGGGGACCTTGCGTCCGGATGGCATTAACATTGAATTCTCCCAATTTTGCTAGCCCTTGCTGTCTCCTCCCCTTCCTTAACCCTCTAGCTGTCTCCTCCCACCCTCCTATCCGCCCGCCCTCGGGCTCCTCCTCCTCCCCTTTTCCTTCCTTCTCCCCCCCCCCCCCCCCCCCCCCCACCCCCCATCAGTCTGAAGAAGGGTTTCGGCCCGAAACGTCGCCTATTTCCTTCGCTCCATAGATGCTGCTGCACCCGCTGAGTTTCTCCAGCAATTTTGTGTACCTTCGATCTTCCAGCATCTGCAGTTCCTTCTTGAACAAATTTCCAATGATTTTGTCCTCCGAGATCCTGAAAGTAGAATTCCTTTATAAACCCTCAAACTTGCCATAAAGGATTTCTATCATTATAGAGCAAGAGTGTGGAAACAGGCCCTTCCGACAGCCGAGTCCACGCTGACCAACGAGCACCCACACACTAGTTGTATGTAATCCCGGTTTCACATTCTACGCACTCGGGAAGTGAATACACAGAAGCCAATTTACCGTCTTTGGAGTGTGGGAGGAAACCAGAGCACCCGGAGAAAACCCACGCGGTCACAGGGAGATCGTACAAACTCCGTACAGCCACCACAGCACCCGTAGTCAGGATCGAACCCGGGTCTCTGGCGCTGTAAGGCCGCAACACTACCGCTGCGCCACCGTGCCGCCCGAAATGCAATTTATACCGGAAGACACGACATTTCTTGATCCAGTGTCGCCGCAAATTCTATTCAATGCTTCCCTTCACTTGAAGAGCCAGTTCCCTCTGTATTCAGTTTTAAATTGAATTGAATTGAAAGGTACAGCTTGGAAGCATCGACAACCCGTTGACCCTAGTTCTAGGTTATCCCACTTTAAGATCCACTCCCTAAGCACTCAGGGCAATTGACGGAGGCCAAATAACCGCACGTCTTTTGGGATAGGTTAGAGATACAGCGTGAAAGCAGGCCTTTCACCCCACCGAGTCCTGATTAGTGATCCCTGTTGCACGAGCACACTCTACACACTGGGAACAATTGACAATATTTTACCAATGCCAATTAACCTCAAATCCGTACATCTTTTGGGACATGGGAGAAATGTGGATTAAATGGGGATCTTATGGATACATATACAATTCTTAAGGGATTAGACAGGCTATGTTCCCGATGTTGGGGAAGTCAAGGACCAGGGGGTCCCAGTTTAAGAGTAAGGGGTCGGCCATTTAGGACTGAGATGAGTAAAAACTCTTTCACCCAGAGAGTTGTGAATCTGTGGAATTGGCTGCCACAGAAGGCAGTGGAGGCCAATTCACTGGATGTATTCAAGAGAGAGTTCTTAGGGCTAACGGGCTCAAGGGATATGGGGAGAAAGCAGGAACGGGGTTGCTGATTGTGGATGATCAGCCATGATCATATTGACTGGAGGTGCAGGCTCGAAGGGCTGAATGGCCTACTCCTGCACCTATTTTTTATGTTTCTATATTTCACCCGCAGGGGTCACAGGGAGAACGAACAAACTAAGCAGGCAGCACCCGAGGTCAGGAGCAAACCCGGGTCTCTGGCGCCGTGAGGCAGGGGCCTCAACAACTGCTCCACCCTGCCAGAGAGAGAGTGTGTGCTCACGTCAAGCTTATTTGCTGCTCCTTTCATTCTAACCGGGAGACAAATCATTTCTTGACCCTGTGAGGGATGCAGCAAGGTGAACAGAATAAATCAGCGCACTGCATAATTGGTGTGAAATTGCACTTTTGACAGTTGACTGTGGTTGAAAGAAGCATGAAGATGATTGCATTCAAAGTTTGTTAGTTTAGCAGGATAGCTGCAATTTTGGACAAAGACACATTGCAGGGGTTTGATGATGCAAATGTAACAGCTCGAATTATGGATCGGACTGGTCTAAAATCACAATTTGTTGCAGTTAGTTTAATGTTTCTGACCACCTCAGCTGGATTTATCCTTCTTCATTTGACACCATGAAAAATAACGATGGAATATATTTGAGAAAGATCGGAGGACGCAGAAGCTCATTGATTTATTTTTTCTTATTCATTCATGGGATTAGTTGTCTCTGACACAGGGGCCAGTATCCATGCTGTGTGACTCTATCACCCAGTGTCTGTGCAGCACAGGCAAGGTCAACATTGATAATCCACCCCTACTGTCTTTGGCATTAGGCTGTTTTGAACTATTGCAGTCCATTATGTTGCAGGAAGACACAGCACTGTTGGGTTGAGAATTCCAGGATTTAGATCCGGCAAGACGAAGTTACAATGATTAACGATCTCACAATGTGTGGGAAGGAATTGCAGATGCTGGAGTAACTCAAGAGAGTCAAGAGTCAATTTAATTGTCATTTGGACCCCTTGAGGTCCAAACGAAATGCCGTTTCTGCAGCCATACATTACAAACAAATAGACCCCAGACACAACATAATTTACATTTTACATAAACATCCATCACATTGCTGTGATGGAAGGCCAAAAAAAACTTAACTCTCCACTGCACTCTCCCCCCCCCCGATGTCAGAGTCAAAGTCAAAGCCCCCGGCTGGCGATGGCGATTGTCCCGCGGCCATTAAAGCCACACCGGGTGATGCAAGGTCGCACACCGGGTCTTGATGTTGGAGCCCCCGGCATGCGCTCGCAGAGTCCCGCGGCCATTCCAAGCCGCGCGGGGCGGTGATGTTAGGCCCCGCTCCAGGAGCTCTTCGACCCCGCAACTCGGGCGGGAGAAGTCGCCGTTGCAGGAGCCCTGAAAAGCGGTCTCCCTCCAGGGACCCGCGGGCTCCCGGTGCCGCCGTCCGCAGACCCGCAGTTGCAGCCTCCGAATCAGCAGCAGCAGCAGCAGCAGCAGCAGCAGCAGCAGCAGCAGCAGCAGCAGCGCTCAACCACCGCTCCACCCGCTCTGGACTCGGCCAGCTCCCCGACGGTGAGGTGAGTCGGCACCAGAGTCCCCGGTCTTCTTCTGTTGGAGGCCGCTCCTCATTGCAGCCCCATCGACAACGGAGACCCGACAAGAAAACGGTCGGGTCTCCCGTGCAGGGAGAGATTTAAAAGTTGCCCCCTCCCTCCCGCCCGACCCCACCCCCCCACACACACACCCCAACAAAAAATAACAAAAACTACATATAAACATAGACAAAAAATAATAAAAACGCGGACGGGCTGCAGAGGCCGCTGCTGACGAGAGTTGCGCCGCCTACCGGACTCAGCGGGACAGGCAGCATCTCTGGATAGAAGGAATGGGTGACGTCTCTGGGATCGAGACCCTTCTTCAGACTGATGTCAGGGGAGAGGGAGGTTCATAGATGAGGAAGTGTAAGGTGTGAAAACAGGACAAAGGGAATGGAGATCAAGGAAAATGTAGAGTAGATCATTGATAGCTGGGAGAAGGAAACAGAGTCCATTCACAATGCTGCGTGACTTAGAAGTGGTGCTCGCTTGCATCAGTCTACCTTATCTTTCTTGGTGGTAAAATTCACGGGATTTGGACAGAGTTACCTGGGCAAGTAACTGTGGGGCATGTTGTAGATGGTTCCTAGTTTGCTAAGGAAGCAATGGTCAGGGCATGTAACTTGGTGGCATTC
This sequence comes from Leucoraja erinaceus, assembly GCF_028641065.1. Classification (NCBI taxonomy): domain Eukaryota; kingdom Metazoa; phylum Chordata; class Chondrichthyes; order Rajiformes; family Rajidae; genus Leucoraja; species Leucoraja erinaceus. Next base: position 12,065,170 of record NC_073385.1, read on the forward strand.
AGGCAGGCTGCTTTGTACTAGATGCTGTTGACATTCAGAGTTATCAGAGCTGCACTCATTACTCAAATGGAGGGTATTCCATCACAACCAGACCTGTGCCTTGTACATGATGGACAAACCTTTGGATATTTTGGGTTAGTCTAGTTTAGGGATACAGTGTGGAAACAGGCCCTTCGGCCCACCAAGTGAACACCGTCCAGTGATCGTCGCACAATTACACTACCCTATGGACAATTTCACATTTTTACACTTATACCAAGCCAATTAACCTACAACCATGTATATCTTTGGAGTGTGGAAGGAAACTGAAGATCTCGGAGAAAACTTACACAGGTCACGGGGAGAATATACAAACTCCGTACAGACAGCGCCCGTAGTCAGGATCGAACCTGGGTCTCTGGCGCTGTAAGGCAGATGCTCTACCACTACGCCACGGTGGAGGTGAGTAATTTGCCACAGGATACCCAGTACTACTCTGCTCTTGTAGTGGATTTATTTACGTTCAGTTTAGTTTACTTTGGAGGTATGGCATGGAATCAGACCCTTCAGCCCATCGAGTCCACCCACCATCGATCACCCATTCACATTAGTTCCATGCTATCCCACTTTCTCATGCACTCCCTACACATTTGGGGCAATTTTACAGAGGCCAATTAACCTACAAACCTGCACCTCTTTGGGATGTGGGAGGAAATCAGAGCACCTAGAGAAAACCCATGCCGTCCACAGGGAGAACATGCAAACTCCACACAGACAGCACCCAAAGTCAGGATCAAACCCGGGTCTCTGGCACTGTGAGGCAGCAACTCCACTAGACATTGTGGGCCAAAGGGCCTGTTCCTGGGCTGTACTGTTCCATGTAGAAACAAGGCAGGTGCTGGTTTATACCAGATAGAGCAAAGGTAGATTGGTTGGTAAAGGGCCTGTCCCACTTTCACCACCTAATTCACGACCTCTGCCGAGTTTGCCCTTAACTCATACTCACAGCATGGTCATCACGAGGTTGTAGGAGGTCGTAGGTAGCTCGTAGGAGGTCGTAGGTAGGTCGTAGGAGGTCGTAGGTAGGTCGTAGGTAGGTCGTAGGAAGGTCGTAGGTAAGTCGTAGGTAGGCCGTAGGTAGGTCGTAGGTAAGTCGTAGGTAGGTCGTAGGTAGGTCGTAGGTAGCTCGTAGGAGGTCATAGGTAGGTCGTAGGTAGGTCATAGGTAGGTCGTAGGTACTCGTGGCATCAAGTAGGTCGGGGTGTTTTTCTAGCACGATGAAAAATGTCCACGAGTAAAAAAGGTTGTGAATTAGGTTGTGAAATGGAGACAGGCCCTTAAGGGTGTCAGGGGTTACGGGGAGAAGGCAGGAAAATGGGATTAAGAGGGAAAGATAAATCAGCCATGATTGAATGGGCCGAATGGCCTAATTCTCCTCCTATCACTCATGAACTTATAAAAGTGCTGGAGTAACTCAGCAGGTCAGGCAGCATCTCTGGAGGAGTGACGTTTTAGGTCAGGACTCCTTCAGATTCAGATTCAGATTCAGATTCAATTTTAATTGTCATTGTCAGTGTACAGTACAGAGACAACGAAATGCATTTAGCATCTCCCTGGAAGAGCGACATAGCAACCATGGTTGGGGTGAGAGCAGTCCTTGGCGATGCTGAGCGCCCTCCACAGACAGCGCTTGCTTTGGACAGACTCAATGGAGGGGAGCGAGGAACCGGTGATGCGTTGGGCAATTTCACCACCCTCTGCAATGCCTTCCGGTCGGAGACTCCTTCAACTGACCATTCAATTAAGAAGGGTCCCAACCCGAATCGTCACCTATTCGTTTATCTCCAGAGATACTGCCTGACCCGCTGAGTTACTCCAGCACTTTGCGTCTATCTGTACTGTTCCGTGTTCTATGTTATAAATGAAGAGGATAAACTGGCAGCTTGTTCCAGATAACCACCACTCTGTGGGGAAAACTTCCCTCTCGGATTACGTTGAAATATAAAATCTCTCCCCTTTTGTGAAACCATGCGCAATCTATTTCAAGTTTCAAGTTACAATTATATTTGTCATATGTAGGTTAACACAGGGTCAACGGTACAATGCGATGTATTTGTCAAGGCAACTGGTCACCACAGCAATAATATAACAAGGATAAAATAAGATAAAAATGACATTGTTAAGGCAAAACGACAATAATAAGATAATCAACACAGCAACAAAAAAACACACGTGCTAACAAAAAGCTAGTGAGCAGATATATGATGTGAAATGTGTTTATGAGTTCAGAAGCCTGATGGTAAAAACTGTTCTTAAGTCTGGTGGTACGTGCAGCCATGCTCCTGTGCCGCCTGCCTGACGGTAACGGAGAACAGTCTGCGTGCTGGGTGGCTGTGGTCCTTGATGATGCTGTGTGCCTTCGCAGGCACTGCTGGGGGGAAAATGTCCTGAATGGCCCGGGAGACAGTTGCCAGTGATGTGCTGTGCCGTCTTCACCACTCACTCTCTGTAGTGATTTGAGGCTGTGGGCAGAACAGCTCCCGTACCAGACTGTGATGCAGCCCTCTCTGTAGATGGTGCATCAGTAGAAGTTTGTGAGGATGCTGGCGTTCATGCCAAACGTCCTCATTCTTCTCAGGAAAAAGAGCCGCTGGCGGGCTTTCTTGGTTATTGTGTCCGTGTGCAGTGACCAAGAGAGGACCTCAGTGACGTGCACACCGAGGAACTTGAAGCTGCTGACCCTTTCAACCTCAGCATCACTGATGTGGATGGGGAGGTGTCCACTCCCCTGCCATCTCCTGTAGTCCACGATCATCTCTTTAGTTTTGCTGACATTGAGAGAGAGGCTATTTTCCTGGCACCAGCTGTTTAGTTTCCTTACCTCCTCTCTATAGGCCGTCTCATTATTGTCTGTGATGAGGCCCAGGGTGGTCGTGTCGTCAGCAAACTTTAGGATGATGTTTGAGCTGTGCTTAGCGGTACAGTCTTGCATGAACAGGGAATACAGGAGAGGACTGAGCACACAGCCAGCACTGTGGTGTGCTGGTGTTGAGGATCCGTGAGGAAGAGGCGTGGCGATTGATTCTCACCTCCTGGGGCCTAGCCCGGCAGGAAGTCGAATATCCAGCCGCAGATGGAGGTCTCCAGTCCAAGATCAAGGAGCATGGAGACGGGTTTTGAGGGAATGATGCTGCTGAATGCCGAGCTGTTGTCAATGAAAAGCATTCTCACATATGTATTCCCTTTGTCCAGGTGGGTGAGCGCAGTGTGTGTTGCCATGGCGATGGCATCGTCCGTGGCCCTGTTTGGTCTTTGCGCAAACTGAAGAGGGTCCAAGGTGTCAAGGAGAGAGGAGCCGATGTGAATTTACCAGTATTGTTATTTTTAAATATCCTCCTACTACAGTAGTTCTTAACCTAGGGGTCATGACCCCCTATGGGGGGTCGTTTGGAGCTTTGCTGGGGGTCATGAAGGGGACACAAATAACATATCAATTTGTTGAGCCCATGTTTCGGAATCTAACAAAGGTACATACCACTTACAGTATTTTGTTTGCATATGCACGTACTGGTACCAAAAAGATTAAGAACCACTGTCCTCTTACTTTCTTAGTCATCAAATTCAGCATTTTCCCAATGGCAAGTATTCGATTGACTAGCCTGCCTTAATTTTCCAATCCACGGACTTCCATTGATAATCTAAAGTACTCTAGGGGTTACAACCACACTTAATGTATCTATTATCTCTGCAGCAATTTGTCAAGAGTCAAGAGTGGTTTATTATCATTTGTCCCAGATAGACAATAGACAACGGACAATAGGTGCAGGAGTAGGCCATTTGGCCCATTGAGCCAGCACCGCCATTCAATGTGATCATGGCTGATCATCCACAATCAAGTACCCCGTTCCTGCCTTCTCCCCATATCCCCTGACTCCGCTATTTTTAAGAGCCCTATCTAGCTCTCTCTTGAAAGCATCCAGTGAATCTGCCTCCACCGCCCTCTGAGGCAGAGAGTTCCACAGACTCACCACTCTCTGTGAGAAAAAGTGTTTCCTCGTCTCCGTTCTAAATGGCTTACTCCTTGTTCTTAAACTGTGGCCCCCTAGTTCTGGACAATGAAATTCTTACTTGCTGCAGCACGACAGAATATGTAAACATAGAAACATAGAAACATAAAAAATCGGTGCAGGAGTAGGCCATTCGGCCCTTCGCGCCTGCACCGCCATTCAATATGATCATGGCTGATCATCCAGCTCAGTATCCTGTACCGGCTTTCTCTCCATACCGCCTGATCCCTTTAGCCACAAGAACCACATCTAACTCTTAAATATAGCCAATGAACTGGCCTCAACGACATTCTGTGGCAGAGAATTTCAGAGATTCACCACTCTCGGTGTAAATTTTTTTTTCTCATCTCGGTCCTAAAAGATTTCCCCATTATCCTTAAACTGTGACCTCTTGTTCTGGACTTCCCCAACATCGGGAACAATCTTCCTGCATCTAGCCTGTTCAACCCCTTAAGAATTTTGTAAGTTTCTATAAGATCCCCCCTCAATCTTCTAAATTCTAGCGAGTACAATCCGAGTCTATCCAGTCTTTCTTCATATGAAAGTCCTGATATCCCAGGAATCATTCTGGTGAACCTTCTCTGTACTCCCTCTATGGCAAGAATGTCCTTCCTCAGATTAGGAGACCAAAGCTGTACGCAATACTCCAGGTGTGGTCTCACCAAGACCCTGTACAACTGCAGTTAAACCTCCCTGCTCCTATACTCAAATCCTTTTGCTATGAATGCTAACATACCATTCGCTTTCTTCACTGCCTGCTGCACCTGCATGCCTACTTTCAATGACGCCCAGGTCTCGTTGCATCTCCCCTTTTCCTTATCGGCCACCATTCAGATAATAGTCTACTTTCCTGTTTTTGCCACCAAAGTGGATAACCTCACATTTATCCACATTATAAACATAGTACATAACGAGAAAAGAAAAAAGTTCAGTGTGTATATATATACACATGCACACATACTTAATAAATAACAAATATAGTGCAATGATAATAGTTCAGAGCTTATTTGTTGTTGTGTTTAATAGCCTGATGGCTGTAGGGAAGAAGCTGTTCCTGAACCTGGACATTACAGTTTTCAGTCTCCTGTACCTTCTTCCCGATGGCAACGGTGAAATGAGTGTGGGGCCAGGATGGTGTGGGTCTCTGATGATGTTGGCTGCCTTTTTGAGGCGGCGACTTCGATAGATCCCTTCGATGGTGGGGATAGGCACGCAGGTCTAAGGGACCTCTGAACATTTGGCCCCACTGTATTAGATTGTACTTTTCACGTTATAATTGCATGTTCCTTCCTTCTTTTTGCATTCTCACTTACATTTATTATTGGGGTGTTTTTCGCACTCTCTATTTCTCACAGAGAGTGGTGAGTCTGTGGAATTCTCTGCCTCAGAGGGCGGTGGAGGCCTGTTCTCTGGATACTTTCAAGAGAGAGCTAGATAGGGCTCTCAAAGTTAGTGGAGTCAGGAGATATAGGGTGACAGCAGGAACGGGGTACTGATTGGGGATGATCAGCCATGATCACGTTGAATGGCGGTGCTGGCTCGATGGGCCGAATGGCCTACTCCTGCACCCAGTGTCTATTTTCTATTGTCTATTATTTTCTACGTATTCAAAGCCTTCACCCTTTCCTTTATTATTCTTTATTATTAATTTTTTTCAAGTCTTAGAGTCAAGGAGTCATAGAGTGGAAACAGGCCCATCGACCCACCTTGCCCACACCGGCCAACATGTCCCAGCTGCACTAGCCCCACCAGCTTCACGTTTGGCCCATATCCCTCCAAACCTGTCCTATCCATGTACCTGTCTAACTGTTTCTTAAACGTTGGGATAGTCCCTGCCTCAACTACCTCCTCTGGCAGCTTGTTCCATACACCCACCACCCTTTTAACTAACCTCTTAAGTAACCAAGATAGATTTTTGCTACTTTTTACTTTTGTACTTGCAGAAGTTCCAAGAATTTGCTTTTATATTTATAGTCTTCCAGCACAGAAACGGGGCCTTCGGCACTTTGAGTTCATGGCAGCTCTCAAACACCTATTTCACACTGATCACGTTTTATTCTCACCCCTTAGTTATCACCTTCCCCCCCGATCCCATCACTCACCTACATACTGGGATCAACATAGAGTTCAATTAACAGTCCAACTTGCACGCCTTAGAGATTTGGGAGAAAACCGGAGCACCCGAAACGTGGTTAAAGGCAGAATGTGCAAACTCCACAAAGACGGTGGTGTTGTAGCCATTTGGCTTGTTTCGTGTGTCATTAATGATAGCATGTGTCTTTAAGTTTCAGACTGCCCGTTATATTGTGTGTGGGATTTATGACGTATTTTAAGGCGTGTTTGGAGCTACGTTTCTTGCGCAGAAGCTTAGTTTTTAGTGTAGTTTTGGACCAGCATGGGGAAGGTTTACCCTTTGACCATGCGAAGCGTAACGGAGACACGAGGAGTTTTCTAACCTCTTAAACGATACGCTGGAGTTCGATGAAGATTATAGTGTGTGAGTCGGAAGAAGTTTGGATGTACCTTATTGTTTTTCATCAACAATAAAGAATATATTAATCAAAAGACTGTGTTATGAAGATTTATCTGTGAAAAAGCTGTTTAGGTCCCCGACGGAGAGCTCACATGTGTATAACGACATTCTCCTTAATCATGCTGCCCACTTAGTGGCTCGAGGGGGTAATCTCTTGAACGATATAAAAACCTGTCGCTACAAGTAGTGGATTGAACTTGGATCCCTGGAGCTGTGAGGCAGCAACTCTACCAGCTATACCATTATGCCACCCTGTATTTGTTTTTGCTAGTTCCCTTTTGCTGCCCTTTAGGTTGTTTAGATGTAGGCTGTTGCAGCATAGTGGCTAAACAGCTGAGATAGCAACTAGTGTCATTGACCCAAGGGCATGAGTTCGAATCGGGGTTCGAATCACTGAATAAATATGGAACGAAAAAGCAAACCATGAAACTACTGGATTGTCATAAACACCACCCTGGTTCGATAATATTCAGGGCAGCACCGTGGCGAAGAGGTAGTTTAGAGATGCAGCGCGGCCCACCGGATCCGCGCCAACCAGCGATCACCGCACATGTATACCATCCTACAATTTTTATATTCACCAAGCCAGTTAACCTACAAACCTGTAGGTCTTTGGAGTGTGGGATGAAACCGAAGATCTCGGAGAAAACCCACGCAGGTCACGGAGAGAGCGCATAACTCCGTACAGACAGAACCTGGAGTTGGGATCAAACCTGGGTCTCCGGCGCTGCATTCGCTGTAAGGTAGCAACTCTTACCGCTGCGCCTCCTTGGCCGTTATGTTGCTGTCTTACAAGCGCCAGTCCCGGGCTCGATCCTGACTAAGGGTGCTTGTCTGTACTGAGTTTGTACATTCGCCCCTTGGCCTGTGTGGGTTTTTACCTGAAATATTCAGTTTCCTCCCACACACCAAACACGTACAGGTTTGTAGGTTTATTGGCTTAGATAAAATTATAACTTGTCCCTAGTGCGTGTACGGTTGTGTTGGTGTGCGGGGATCGCTGGTCGGCGCGGACTCGGTGTGCCGAAGGGCTTGTTTCCACACTGTATCTCTCAAACCAAAATAACCGAAAAATTAAAACCAAGCTGATACTAAGATAGGTGGGGTTACGGGTAATGAAGTAGAGTTTCAAAGTCTACAGAGAGATTTATGCCAGTTGGAAGAGTGGGCTGAAAGATGGCAGATGGAGTTTAATGCTGATAAGTGTGAGGTGCTACATCTTGGCAGGACAAATCAAAATAGGACGTACATGGTAAATGGTAGGGAATTGAAGAATGTAGGTGAACAGAGGGATCTGGGAATAACTGTGCACAGTTCCCTGAAAGTGGAATCTCATGTAGATAGGGTGGTAAAGAAAGCTTTTGGTGTACTGGCCTTTATAAATCAGAGCATTGAGTATAGAAGTTGGGATGGAACGTTAAAATTGTACAAGGCATTGGTGAGGCCAATTCTGGAGTATGGTGTACAATTTTGGTCGCCTAATTATAGGAAGGATGTCAACAAAATAGAGAGAGTACAGAGGAGATTTACTAGAATGTTGCCTGGGTTTCAGCAACTAAGTTACAGAGAAAGGTTGAACAAGTTAGGGCTTTATTCTTTGGAGCGCAGAAGGTTAAGGGGGGACTTGATAGAGTTTTTTTAAATGATGAGAGGGATAGACAGAGTTGACGTGGAAAAGCTTTTCCCAATGAGAGTAGGGAAGATTCAAACAAGGGGATATGACATGAGAATTAAGGGACTGAAGTTTAGGGGTAACATGAGGGGGAACTTCTTTACTCAGAGAGTGGTAGCTGTGTGGAATGAGCTTCCAGTGAAGGTGGTGGAGGCAGGTTCGTTTTTATCATTTAAGAATAAATTGGATAGTTATATGGACGGGAAGGGAATGGAGGGTTATGGTCTGAGCGCAGGTATATGGGTCTAGGGGAGATTATGTGTTCGGCACGGACTAGAAGGGTCGAGATGGCCTGTTTCCGTGCTGTAATTGTTATATGGTTATATGGTTATAAGCCGCGGAAAGATCATCTTTCTCATAATCATTATTTCTCCATTGAATATATCTTTGTTGAAGCTATTGAAGAACATCTTTAAATCTCTGCCACTGCTTATCTACAGCCCTTTCTTCTCATCTTTGCCAAGTCCACTTAAGCATTCATACCTTTGTAATTGTCCTTATTTAAGTTTAAGCCACGCATTTCAGAGACAAGATTCTCACTGTGAAACTGAATGTAAAATGCAATAATGTCCTGATTGTTCTCCCCTCCCCATGGATCCTTCACCATGTGGTCATTAATTAATCCTGTTTCACTGCTCATACTAGAGGAGCCAATTCCCTGATAGACTATACGATGAATTAGTCAAAGAAATTGTCCCAATTGCAATGCATGGTAAAAGATCCCACCGATGTTTAGTTTAGTTTAGTTTAGGTGATTTGTACGGGTATCAGGAGTTCTGGGGAGAAGGCAGGAGAATGGGGTTCGGAGAGAGAGATACACCAGCCACAAGTGAATGGCGGAGCAGACCTGTTTAGTTTAGTTTAGTTTAATGGCTGAATGTCCTAATTCTGCTCCTACCACTTATGATCTTTAGTTTCATTTAGTTTAGCTTTAGTTTAGTTTTGTTTAGATTATTGTCACATGTGCCAATAGACAATAGACAACAGGTGCAGGAGTAGGCCATTCAGCCATTCGAGCCAGCACCGCCATTCAATGTGATCAAGGCTGATCATCCCTAATCAGTACCCTGTTCCTGCCTTCTCCCCATATCCCCTGACTCCGCTATCTTTAAGAGCCCTATCTAGCTCTCGCTTGAAAGTATCCAGAGAACCGGCCTCCACCGTCCTCTGAGGCAGACTCACCACTCTCTGTGAGGAAATGTGTTTCCTTACCTCCGTTCTAAATGGCTTACCCCTTATTCTTAAACTGTGGCCCCCGGTTCTGGACTCCCCCAACATCAAGAACATGTTTCCTGCCTCTAGCGTGTCCAAACCCTTAATAATCTTATATGTTTCAATAAGATGTCCTCTCATCCTTCTAAACTCCAGAGTATACAAGCCCAGCCACTCCATTCTCTCAGCATATGACGGTCCCGCCATCCCGGGAAATAACCTTGTAAACCTACGTTGCATTCCCTCAATAGCGAGAATGTCCTTCCTCAAATTAGGGGAGCAAAACTGCACACAATACTCCAGGTGTGGTCTCACTAGGGCTCTATACAACTGCAGAAGGACCTCTTTGCTCCTATATTCGATTCCTCGTGTTATAAAGGCCAACATGCCTTTTGCAACATGCAACATGAAGGTGTGGTAAATTGGATTAGTAAGTATGCAGATGATACCAAGATGGGGGGTGTTGTGGATGATGAAGAGGATTTCCAAAGTCTACAGAGTGATTTAGGCCATTTGGAAAAATGGGCTGAAAGATGGCAGATGGAGTTTAATGCTGATAAATGTGAGGTGCATCACCTTGGCAGGACAAATCAAAATAGGACGTACATGGTAAATGGTAGGGAATTGAAGAATACAGTTGAACAGAGGGATCTGGGTATAACCGTGCATAGTTCCTTGAAGGTGGAATCTCATATAGATAGGGTGGTAAAGAAAGCTTTTGGCATGCTAGCCTTTATAAATCAGAGCATTGAGTATAGAAGCTGGGATGTAATGTTAAAATTGTACAAGGCATTGGTGAGACCAAATATGGAGTATGGTGTACAATTTTGGTCGCCCAATTATAGGAAGGATGTCAACAAAATAGAGAGAGTACAGAGGAGATTTACTAGAATGTTGCCTGGGTTTCAACAACTAAGTTACAGAGATAGGTTGAGTAAGTTAGGTCTTTATTCTCTGGAGCGCAGAAGGTTAAGGGGGGACTTGATAGAGGTCTTTAAAATGACGAGAGGGATAGACAGAGTTGATGTGGACACGCTTTTCCCTTTGAGAATAGGGAATATTCAAACAAGAGGACATGACTTCAGAATTAAGGGACAGAAGTTTAGGGGTAATATGAGGGGGAACTTCTTACTCAGAGAGTGGTAGCGGTGTGGAATGAGCTTCCAGTGGAAGTGGTGGAGGCAGGTTCATTGGTATCATTTAAAAATAAATTGGATAGGCATATGGATGAGAAGGGAATGGAGGGTTATAGTATGAGTGCAGGCAGGTGGGACTAAGGGGAAAAAAAGTTGTTCGGCACGGTCTTGTAGGGCCGAGATGGCCTGTTTCCGTGCTGTAATTGTTATATGGTTATATGGTTATATGCCATTCGCTTTCTGTGCCGAGGTACAGTGAAAAGCTTTTGATGCGTTCTAGCCAGTCAGTGGAAAGACAATACGTGATTACAATCGAGCCTTCCACAGGGTGCAGATATTTAAAAGAGGGGAGCGATTCTAAAGTGAGATTGCAGATCAACATCTTTGACCAGCATACAAAGAGTCGCCTGGGTCGGGCCTTCAGAAGAGGCATCATGGATAATTCTTCTCCTCCAGGCCAATATTTATCTTCATTCAAAATAATTAAAAGCAGATTATCTGATCATCATTAGACCGTGCCCTGCACAGATTGGCTGCCTCATCTCCCATTACAGCCGTGACCACACTTCAAAAGTTCTTCGTCAGTTGGAAACTGCTTTGGGGCATTCAGAGGCTGTCAATGTTTTTCTGCCTGCCAGTGCCTGACTTTGGGCAGGATCTGCCTTGTAGCTTACTGATCGCCATCTTAATGCTGTGCATGCACAGTCCTTTGCTGCAAGATGCAGTGGTAAAGTGGTATATGTTAGCGGCTCGGTGGCACATTGCTCCAGAGCTGTGCCCACAGACTCTAGAGCTGTGGCGGCGTTCCAGCGTTCCGGTGGCGGTCCCGACTCCAGAGCTGTGGCAGCGTTCCGGCGTTCCACCGGTGGCGGCCCGACTTTGGAGGCTCGGCCGCGGGCCCAGTGGACGACAACATCGGAGGCCTGGATCGCCTCAGCGCAGAGGGAGAACAAGGAGGGAAGAGACAAAGACTTTAAGACTTTTGCCTTCCATCACAGTGAGGAGGTGCCTGGTGAACTCACTGTGGTGGATGTTAAATTTGTGTTTATTGTGTGTTTTGTTTTTTTTTGTTTTTTTTATTATGTGTATGATATGATAGGTCTGAATGACAATAAAGGACACTTTGACTTTGACTTTTGACTTGACTTTTGGTAGAGCTGCTGCCTTACAGCCTCAGAGACCCGGGTTCGATCCTGACCACGGGTGCTGTCTGTGCGGAGTTTGTACGTTCTCCCTGTAACCTGCGTGGGTTTTCCCGCACAGTTTCCTCCCACACTCCAAAGATGCGCAGGCTAATTGGCTTCGGTAAAAAAATGTATAAATTGTCCTTAGTGTGTAGTATAGTGCTCGTGTACGGGGTGATCGCTGGTTGGCACGGACTCGGCGGGCCGAAGGGCCTGTTTGCTCGCTGTGGATCTAAATCTAAATTACTACTGTAAGTGCAAAGCTAGTTCTACACACACGCACGCACAGCTCCGGTGACGGATCACTGAAACACTCATCCAGTTTAATTACATTTTTTGACTGCAATGCTCCATTTGACAGCGGCCTTGCTTCTGAGTTTGATGGCTCCACATCAGCGCACAAACCAGGCAATCGCTTCCATCCTTGACTGAAGAGACGCCGCATTGTTGGAGGTGCCATTGATCATCTGAGCTATCAAAACCACCGATCATGTCCGTCTAAGGAACTGCAAGCTAAAGACCCTTAGGCGTAGGTCAGCCAACTAGAATGGCCAACACTGGCAAAGAAAAGAGAAAATGTGTAGGAAAGAAGTGCAGATGCTGATTTAGAGCAAAGGTAGACACAAAGTGCTGGAGTAACTCAGCGGGACGGGCAGCATAGAAACATAGAAAATAGGTGCAGGAGTAGGCCATTCGGCCCTTCGAGCCTGCACTGCCATTCAATATGATCATGGCTGATCATCCAACTCAGTATCCTGTACCTGCTTTCTCTCCATACCCTCCTGATCCCTTTAGCCACAAGGGCCACATCTAACTCCCTCTTAAATATAGCCAATGAACTGGCCTCAACTACCTTCTGTGACAGAGAATTCCAGCATCTCTGGAGAGAAGGAATGGATGAGGTTTCGGGTCAGGACTGAAGAAGGGTCTCGACCGGAAACGTCACCCATTCCTTCGCTCCAGAGATGCTGCTTGTCCCGCTGAGTTAATCTAGCATTTTGTGTCAACCTTCAAAGAAAAGGGAAATTCAATTGGAAGTCATTAGAAGAAAAAATCTGAAGATGGGTCTCGTCCCGAAATGTTGTCTATTCCTTCGCTCTATAGATGCTGCCTCACCCGCTGAGTTTCTCCAGCATTTTTGTCTACCTTCGATTTTTCCAGCATCTGGAGATCTTTCTTAAAAAGAAGAAATTGGAGGGATTTTAAGAAATATTTAGACAGGGTACTACAGTACATGATTAGGACAGGTTTAGAGGAATATGGGCCAAATGCAGGCAGGTGGGACTAGAGTAGATGGGACATGTTGCTCGGTGTGGGCAAGTTGGGCTGAAGGGCCTGTTTCCACGCTGCGAGACTCTATGGCACTCTGAGACTCTAATGTGGAAGATGCTTGCTAATGCGGACATCACAATGGAATTAATCCCTTTCAAACCAGTACAATGGCAGTGGGCTTGTGGAAGAAACATTTGGATAAGTACATGGATAGGTAGACACAAAATGCTGGAGTAACTCAGCGGGACAGCCAGCATCTCTGGAGAGAAGAAATGGATAACATTTCGGGTCGAGGCCCTTCTTCAGACTGAATGTTACCCATTTCTTCTCTTCAGAGATGCTGTCTGTCCCGTTGAGTTACTCCAGCATTTTGTGTCTACCTTCGATTTAAATCAGCACCTGCTGTTCTTTCCTACACATCCTGTACTTGGATAGGACAGGTTTAGATGGATATGGGCCAGCATTCACCGGGTGTCTGTGAGGCAGGCTGCAGTAAATCTGCGCAGAAGTCTTGCAATCTGCTCATTGCCCAACTCCAAGTGGGTTGCCATGCCAACCACACAGGAGCTTCTAAAGCCCATGGAAAACTATATACTATTTTGCACAAAGCTGTGAGGCACGGCACAGGGACAAACTGTGAGGAAAAACAAAGGAAACTCAAAGTGAAAAAAACATTTGTTTCCGAAGCTGGAAGCTTAAATAACAACATCCAGTCTCTTCATCCAGGCCCTTCTCACTTCTCGGGCCTTTTGGCTAAGATCAAGTGTAGTATCCAGGCCCTGTTTTGTTGTTGGTCGTGTTTGCTCCCTCAGTGCTCGCTGCCTTAATTGACTCCCGGCAATCTTGTTCTTGTACAGATCGCAGTTTCCCCATGGTCTAGTCCTCCCTCTCTACAAAGCCTCCCTCAGCTCTACATCTCCCTGGACCCTCTCATCCACTTCTGGCCTGCAGTCCTTTCCAGGTTCCACAATGGTGTCTCGGTCTTCAGCTACCATCGCCTCGTCAATTTCTGGCCTAATGAGACCTGCCCTCAACTTGTGTAAGAAAGAACTGCAGATGCTGTTTTAAATCGAAGGTAGACACAAAATGCTGGAGTAACTCTGCGGGTGAGGCAGCATCTCTGGAGAGAGAGAATGGGCGACGTTTCGGGTCGAGAAACGTCCGTGAAGAAGTGTCTCGACCCGAAAAGTCGCCCATTCCTTCTCTCCATAGATGCTGCCTCACCCGCTGAGTTACTACAGCATTTTGTGTCGACCTGCACTTTCCTCCTTTCAGATACTTCTTAAAAGCTGCCCCAACCCTAGCGTTGTGCCATTTCTATTATTATTACTCAGCCACTCAGAGTTTAGTTTAGTTTCGAGATCCAGCGCGGAAACAGGCCCTTCGGCCCACCGAGTCCATACCGACCAGCGATCCCCGAACATTAACACCGTCCTCCACACACTAGGGACAATTTCACATTTCGACCAAGCCAATTAACCAACAAACCTGTACGTTTTTGGAGTGTGGGAGGAAACGGAAGATCTCGGAGAAAACCCACGCAGGTCACGGGGAGGATGTACAAACTCTGTACAGACAGCACCCGCAGTTATGATCGAACCCGGGTCTCTGGCGCTGTGAGGCAGCAACTCTATTGCTACGCCAGCATGTGGCCCACTTAGTTAAAAAAAAAGTAAATCATTTTTCTGAACATGAATTGAATTATAACTTATCTATCGTGCTACAAAAGTAAAAGATGGTGTCCGCTTGTGACTGACTTTTAATCTCCCTCTTTTGTTCTATTTTGTTTTGTAAACATGCTGGTGAAGTGCTCTGGTGCACTAAAGCAGCTAGATAAATGCAGCATACTGCTAAGCTTTGTGCCATCTCTTTTAATATTTCTCTGTGACTTTGAGGTATTTTGTGTTTGGAAGCATGCTGGTGAAGTTAAAAATAATATTTGGACAATTAGGGGCAGCACAGTGGCGCAGCGGTAGAGTTGCTGCCTTAGAGCACTTGCAGCGCCAGAGACCCGGGTTTGATCCTGACTACGGCTGCTTCTCTGTACGGAGTTTGTACGTTCTCCCCGTGACCTGCGTGGGTTTTCACCGAGAACATCGGTTTCCTCCCACGCTCCAATGACGTACAGATTTGTGGGTCAATTGGCTTGGTGTAACTGTAAAAATGGTCCCTAGTGCGTGTCAAAGATCATAGAGCGGAGCTATGATCTTTGGTGCGTGTAGGGTAGTGTTAGTGTGCGGGGATCGCTGGTCGGTGTGGACTCGGTGGGCCTGTTTCCACGCTGTATCTCGAAACTAAACTAAACTAAGGCACATGGATAGGAAATGTTTGGAGGAATAATGGCCGAACACGGCCAGGTTAGACTAATGTAAATGGAGCATGTTGGGCAATTTGTTATCCGCACTGTATGACCTGAAGAATGTATCTTCATTGTATCTCGGTACACGTGACAATAGACTAAATTAAATTAAAACTTAATTTACTCTATGACTCTAACTGTCATGGAATGCAAAAGCTGCTAGTTTAGTTTAGTTTAGTTTAGTTTAGTTTAGAGATACAACGCAGAAGCAGGCTATTCGGCCCACCGAGTCTGTGCCGACCAGCGATCCCCATACACTCGCAGTGTCCCATACACTAGAGACAATTTACAATCTTTACCAAAGCCAATTGACCTTACAAACCTGTACGTGTTTGCAGTGTGGGAGGAAACCGGAGCACCCGGAGAGCCCACGCAGTCATAGGGAGAACACGTACAAACAGTGTACAGACTGCACCCGTGGTCAGGATCGAAGCCGTGGTCTCTGGCGCTGTGAGGCAGCGACACTTACGCTGCTCCAAGCTAGATTACAACAATGTGTTGTGCTTTACAACCTTGTTAGAGAAGGATTTAGAAGGATGAGGGGGGATCCTATAGAAACATATAAAATTATAAAAGGACTGGACAAGCTAGATGCAGGAGAAATGTTCCCAATGTTGGGCGAGTCCAGAACCTGGGGCCACAGTCTTAGAATACAGGGGAGGCCATTTAAGACAGAGGTGAGAAAAAAACTTTTTCACCCAAAGAGTTGTGAATTTATGGAATTCCCTGCCACAGAGGGCAGTGGAGGCCAAGTCACTGGATGGATTTAAGAGAGAGTTAGATAGAGCTCTAGGGGCTAGTGGAGTCAAGGGATATGGGGAGAAGGCAGGCATGGGTTATTGATAGGGGACGATCAGACATGATCACAATGAATGGAGGTGCTGGTTCGAAGGGCCGAATGGCCTCCTCCTGCACCTATTTTCTATGTTTCTATGTTAGTGTGGTTGGTAGCGTGATACCCACCAAGGACTACGATGTTATTCAGGAACTGAGGTCTGGAAACACTGGACCTAATTGCATGTTCAGTGGGTGCCAAGGGCTGTGTTGCAGCTCTGGCCTTGTCTGCCTCATTGTAAGTGCTCAGTTATCAAGAGCAGGTAATGGAGAGAAACCCTTCATTACCGAGGCTGGTAGTGTTGCCATTTAATTGGTTGCTACGTGGGTGGTCCTGCTTCATTCCAACAAGAGCTTTGCATCCAGTTTTCGAGAGCAGAAGATAATGAATGATGACCAAATTACAGCCTAAAACAGGCAATGAACAGTCAGTGCTGTGTCACCACACAACTTACACCGCAATTGAAATCATTCTGGCCCGTGAATGTTTCAAAATGCAGCCCATTTGACTGTGGTAGGAGTGGTGTGTAGGCTCCCAACTGCACGAACTCTCCTTACATCAGACACTCTACCCGACTTGTTTAGTTTAGAGATACAGTTCTTTCAGCCCACCAGGTCCGTGCCGACCAGCGATCCCCGCACACTAACACCACCCTACACACGCTAACCGCAGTTTACAATTTTTATGGAAGCTAATTAGCCTACAAATCTGTATGTCTTTGGAGTGTGGGAGGAAACCGGAGCACCCGGAAAAAACCCACGCAGGTCACGGGGAGAACGTACAAACTCCCCACAGACAAGCACCCATAATCGGGATTGAACCCGGGTCTCTGGAGCAGTAAGGCCGCAACTCTACCACTGCACCACTTGTTTCAGTTAGAAGGACTGGAATCCTTCTAAATTCCAGTGAATACAAGCCCAGTCGCTCCATTCTTTCATCATGTGACAGTCCCGCCATGCTGGGAATTAACCTCGGGAACCTACGCTGCACTCCCTCAATCGCAAGAATGTCCTTCCACAGATTAGCAGACAATACTCCAGGTGTGGTCTCACCAAGGCCCTGTACAACTGCAGTAGGACCTCTTTACTCCTATACTCAACTCCTGGCGTTGTGAAGGCCAACATGCCATTAGGCCTGACCAAGCTGGCCATCCGCAAGTCACAGCGCGAGGCGGAAGATGCCTCTGCCCGAGCCATCTGCCTGCCCCGTCCGTGCCCGGGTGGTACTAGAAAGGGATTACGCGCTGTCCACGGGCACCCTGGGGGATTTCCGGGACCGCTGGGCACCGAGGGGGTTGAATGTATCCTGGACAAGGATTGTAATACAGTTATTTAGTCGTATACCTAGTATATTTGTTTTGCCTTGTACTATGGTGGTGTCTGGTTCGTTTTATTGTGTTGCAAATACTATTTTAATATTTGAATAAATATTTTTGATTTAAAAAAAAGACATGCCATTAGCTTTCTTCACTGCCTGCTGTACCTGCATGCTTACTTTCAGTGACTGATGTACAAGGACATCTTGTTGTACTTCCCCTTTTCCAAACCTGATACCTTTCAGTCTGAAGAAGGGTTTTGGCCCGAAACGTTACTTATTTCCTTCGCTCCATAGATGCTGCTGCACCCGCTGAGTTTCTCCAGCATTTTTGTGTACCTTTCAGATAATAATCTGCCTTCTCGTTCTTGCCACCAAAGTGGATAACCTCACATTTACAGATTTGCCGTCTTCTTGTAAATTGTCCTCAGCGTGTGGAATAGTGCTGGTGTACGGGTGGTCTATTGTCGGCACGGACTCGGTGGGCCAAAGCTCCTGTTTCTGGGTACCCACATCTTCATTGGCTGCTCGGCGCAGACTCAGTGGGCCGAAGGGCCTGTTTCCATGCTGTATCTCTAAAGTCTGAAGTCTAAAGGCACGCACAAAGATGTCCACAGCTATACGTGTCTGTATCTTTGTGGAGCAACTGGTAGAGACGCTGACTCACGCCCCCAAAAGCCCATGTTCAATCCTGACCTGGGGTGCTGTCTGTGCAGTTTACACATTCTCCCAATTCACGAGGGTTCTCCTCTGGGAGCTCTGGTTTCCTTCCACATCCCAAAGACAGGCGGGTCAGTAGATTAGTGTGAGGTGTAAATTAAAATCTTAAATTGAAATTTGACATTTTTAATTTTGTGATTGGAGCAGAATTAGGCCATTCGGCCCATCAGGTCTACTCCACCGTTCATCATGGCTGATCTATCTCTCCCTCCCAACCCCATTCTCCTGCCTTCTCCCCAAAACCCCTGATACCCGCACTAATCAAGAACATGTAGGTTAGTGTTAGAATCTAGAGAGAGTTGATGAAAATGTGGGGAGAAAATATATCACGAGGATAATTCCCGGGATGGCGGGACTGTCATATGTTGAAAGAATGGAGCGACTGGGCTTGTATTCACTGGAATTTAGAAGGATGGGAGGGGATCTTATTGAAACATATAAGATTATTAAGTGATTTGACAAGCTAGAGGCAGGAAACATGTTCCCGATGTTGGGGGAGTCCAGAACCAGGGGCCACAGTTTAAGAAGTAGGAGTAGGTCATTTAGAACAGAGACGAGGAAAAACGTTTTCACCAAGAGAGTTGTGAATCTGTGGAATTCTCTGCTTCAGAAGGCAGTGGCCAATTCTTTGGATGCTTTCAAGAGAGTTAGATGGAGCTCTGTTAAAGATAGCAGAGTCAGGGGATATGGGGAGAAGGCAGGAACGGGGTACTGATTGTGGATGATCAGCCACGATCACATTGAATGGCGGTGCTGGCTCGAGGGGCCGAATGGCCTACACCTGCACCAGTTGTCTATTGTCTATTGTCTATTGTCTATTGTCTATTGTGATTAATGTAGCTTGCTGTAAATGGACGGTAGATGGTCAGTAAGACCCCTCCCACCCCAACCATGGACTGTTTGCCCTCCTCCCATCATGGAGGCGGCACAGCAGCCTCAGGCCCCGTACTAGTAGGATGAGGAACAGCTTCTACAACAACACTATCACATTGCTGAACTCGGAGTCCCGCCGATAGATTTCTCCAGTCTCTCCGTCCACATTGTTTGCTTATTCTGTATTTTTATTTCTATATTGCACTATTACTACGGACTGACGCTAAACTGCATTTCGTTGTACCCATACTTGTATTTGTGCAATGACATTAAAGTTGAATTGAATTGAATTGAAAAAAAAAAAAAAAAGTGGGCCGAAGGGGCTGATTCCATGCTGTATCTGTATACGACTCCATGTCACAGGCAGATAAAGTAACATTCACACTCTCTGAATGCTGGTTCAGTCCCAGGCAACATGTCTCCTCTGTGATGTGATGCGATTACAGGGATTTCATTTCTAACAGCTTTGGTAATGCAGTCTTTATCTACTTGTGCACCATTAATGAAACCTGTGCTGTACTGCTGCTGATAAACTCTGTCGTTCTCCTCCTGCTCTCCCCAGAGTGACTGCTCGAGTGACAGCGACAGCGAGGACAACTTTATCATGATCCCTCCGCGTGACCACCTGGGCCTGGCCATCTTCTCCATGCTCTGCTGCTTCTGGCCCCTGGGCATCGTAGCCTTCTACTTCTCACAGGGGGTAAGACCCACCACTACCCGCTGCCCGTCGTACTCAACCCCAGAGCTCAACCCCAGTGTGTGTGTGTGTGTGTGTGTGTGTGTGTGTGTGTGTGTGTGTGTGTGTGTGTGTGTGTGTGTGTTGTGTGTGTGTGTGTGTGTGTGTGTGTGGTTGTGTGTGTGTGTGTGTGTGTGTGTGTGTGTGTGTGTGGGTGTGTGTGTGTGTGTGTGTGTGTGTGTGTGTGTGTGTGTGTGTGTGGGTGTGTGTGTGTGTGTGTGTGAATTATCATTGATCTGCTGGCATTGTAATTTTAGTAAATACAGGTCAACCACGGATTTTCCAGCATTCTTGGGTTCCAGAGTATTTCCGGATTATCTATTTTGCCGGACCAACAGAGGTCACGGCCTCCGAGAGGAGTCATAAGGTCATAAGTGATAGGAGTAGAATTAAGCAGTTTGGCCCATCAAGTCTACTCCGCCATTCAATCATGGCTGATCTATCTCTCCCTTGTAAACCCCATTCTCCTGTCTCCTCCCTATAACCCCTGACACCCGTACTAATCAACAATCTATCTATCTCTGCATTAAAAATACCCACTGACTTGGCCTCCGCAACCGTCTGTGGCAAAGAATTCCACAGATTCACCACCCTCTGACTAAATAAATTTCTTCCCATCTCCTCCCTAAAAAAACGTCCTTTAATTCTGAGGCTGTGACCTCTAGTCTTAGACTCTCCCACTGGTGTAGTTCAACTGTACCGGAACATTCCGCCTAGGCCGG